>NC_056743.1:1805166906-1805406906 GCF_019279795.1 Protopterus annectens | reverse complement strand
ATTTGCAACTGTCAGATATGTATGGTCCACTGTTGTTTGCAGACATGGGCTTCATTTGTTTAAGTGTGTGAGCATGCCCAGTATGATCTTTTAGTATGTTGTTGTCTGACATTGCCTTCATTTCTCTAATTTCTCTGTGTGTGTGAGCATGCCCAGTATGCCCTTCTGTATTGAATGTGTGGATCCATTCCAGGTAGTTTGTACTCCAGTGCAGACCTTTGTGTTGTACACCTACAGGTAGCAAACTGCTTCTGCAGGGTGTCCATAGATCATTTGGCAATATGGGGACAAACTGTGTAAGGAATGGATGTGTACTGTAGGTGATCGTGTCTGTGCTGCTTCTGGTATATGGTACTGGTGTTAGCAGAGATATTCAGACATGTGTACTGTTATACACTGATGTTTTATGTCCTTAAGTAATGTCAAGTGGACATTCTTGCTCACAGTGATGTCCTGGGGAACAAGGGTGAATGCAGCTGTGTCCAGTATTGTGGATGGACGCCTACATATTCATGGTAAGTTATGCCATTCTGGAGGGGGAGCTGCAGACACTTCCTGCTGGGTCTGTGTATCCTGTTCAGCACCTTGGTAAAGTGCTGGCAGAGGATCCAAACTTGTACATCGATCGACATGACAGTATGGCCTTATCTTGCTGTGGCAATACCTCACAGCTGTACAGATTCACACAGGTTACCCAGAGGCAGGGGCCGTGAATCAGGACATTACCCTTATTGTGGTGTATGGGCAGGTTTGTAGCCACCCATTTATATGTTTGCAGCCAGGGTAGTGTGTGCACACAGCTGTGTGTCAGATGTTGCACATTCCATGCTGCCCATGCTCCCACCTCCCCCTCTATTATTCTATCCTCTTCCATACATTATGCATACATTCCCTGATACTTTCCCTAAGGTTATCACCTCATCACAGCTGTGTTTTGGTGTTGGTCCACAGTTCATGCAGTGAGACATGGTGGACATGTTACTGTGGTTTGTCCACCTGGCCTTGCATATGGGTAATGTGGAGTGTGTTATGTTGTTATTTGGGTGTCCATGACATAACATGCATTGGCAGTATGTGTGAGAAACGGGCTTTTGGCAGAAGCCTGTAGGCCATTTGGTGGTGATGTGGGCCAGCTGTGGCAGGCCGTTGCATTCCTTCAGTCCTACAGTCCCAGACCACCATACAGTATATTTCTCTGGGGTGACAGGGTAGGTGTGCTAGGTGTTCATGCCACTACTTTCTATCAGTATTGATCAGGTGGTGTGGATGCTGGCAGTGTGCTACCTACAGCTAGGGACAGACCTGCATGGGATACCTGCACTGCATGCTGCATTCTTTCGCTATTGGCATATACAGGTTGGCGTCATATTGTATCCATTCCCAACATCAGGGATACAACCTGAGAGGTACCTGTGAGTGGGGTTTGGGTGAGCTGGGTGCATGTGTGCTATGGACACTACTTGCATCTGATGCACAGATATGCATGGGACATTCCAGTTATTCTGGGATGTGCAGGTACATCAGCTGTTTCCCAATACATCAGTTCTACCTTTGTGATCTGCAAGTGTTCGGCAGACAACACCGGTATTCCCTACTACAGGTCCAGATAATGTGATGCATACCTGTATGTACAATTCCAAGGGTGTGTCCATTTCACAGTTACACATTATATACTGTATGTCTGGGGTACTTTCCCCTGTGTACTGCTTGTATATCTAGCCCAAAAGCCATGCCATGCCAATCTTTCAGATGGTGACACATATTACCACCATACATTTACAATGGCTTACTGCTAGCATGTGTTATATTGGTGGGAATTGTCTTTAGCACTGCAGTTGTGAGGACTTGGCCCTGTCATCAGCAGTAGTGGGCAATGGCCATCAGGTCATACCTCAACATGCATACGTACTAACCACTCTCACACATTATGAAACACAAACCTGCATATTGTACAAATGCTACAGTCTATCCTGCTACCTTGGCCACCTCTGGGCATCTGTGCTCCACTGGTATTATACCTACACATACATGTTACTACAATTCTCCATACAATTGAGGGGGGCACACCTAACTGTTACTACATTTCTGCACTGGGGTGTAAAACCCGACTTTTAAAAGTACATTACACAGGGCAAAAAATTTTTCTGGGATTAGAACTCCTACCTAACTAGTTTATCACACACACACTTGCCATGTCTGGGATTAGAACTCCTACCTAACTAGTTTATCACCTACAGCATTATGCAGTTTTACGACACGCCACAGAGATTACTAGGCTACTCCATTCCCAAAGGTGTATTTCAAAATGGATGGCATCAGCAGGCTTGTCATAGTATGACTATGGGGAGGGCAGTGCATGTGCATGGGCCATAACCCATTCATCTAGAAGTTGATACAACCACATGCAGGCACACACAGGGTTATATTCCGCAGGTATGTGTATACAGCTGCTAGATTACTACTGCCTTGTACAGTCATGTTGCACAGCTAGCACTTGCACCACATAGTCTGTAATGCTGATGGATGCTAGTGGCTAATTTCAACAGTGAATTGCATTTACACATCACATGGTTGTAGCCATTTGCCTGCATGCTGGGTGGGACAGGCCTCATGATGGATGGCTCTTTGTCACAATCAATCTCTTTCACACATCTATGTATGTCTACTTTTGGCTTATTATAGTGTGTTGTCCTTGGATATATGTCTGTATTCCTATCCAATGTGTGTGTGCAAAGCATGACTGGTGCATACTGAGGAGTGTATGCATTAACATTTGCAACTGTCAGATATGTATGGTCCACTGTTGTTTGCAGACATGGGCTTCATTTGTTTAAGTGTGTGAGCATGCCCAGTATGATCTTTTAGTATGTTGTTGTCTGACATTGCCTTCATTTCTCTAATTTCCCTGTGTGTGTGAGCATGCCCAGTATGCCCTTCTGTATTGAATGTGTGGACCCATCAAGGTAGTTTGTACTCCAGTGCAGACCTTTGTGTTGTACACCTACAGGTAGCAAACTGCTTCTGCAGGGTGTCCATAGATCATTTGGCAATATGGGGACAAACTGTGTAAGGAATGGGTGTGTACTGTAGGTGATCGTGTCTGTGCTGCTTCTGGTACATGGTACTGGTGTTAGCAGAGATATTCAGACATGTGTACTGTTATACACTGATGTTTTATGTCCTTAAGTAATGTCAAGTGGACATTCTTGCTCACAGTGATGTCCTGGGGAACAAGGGTGAATGCAGCTGTGTCCAGTATTGTGGGTGGACGCCTACATATTCATGGTAAGTTATGCCATTCTGGAGGGGGAGCTGCAGACACTTCCTGCTGGGTCTGTGTATCCTGTTCAGCACCTTGGTAAAGTGCTGGCAGAGGATCCAAACTTGTACATCGATCGACATGACAGTATGGCCTTATCTTGCTGTGGCAATACCTCACAGCTGTACAGATTCACACAGGTTACCCAGAGGCAAGGGCCATGAGTCAGGACATTACCCTTATTGTGGTGTATGGGCAGGTTTGTAGCCACCCATTTATATGTTTGCAGCCAGGGTAGTGTGTGCACACAGCTGTGTGTCAGATGTTGCACATTCCATGCTGCCCATGCTCCCACCTCCCCCTCTATTATTCTATCCTCTTCCATACATTATGCATACATTGCTTGATACTTTCCCTAAGGTTATCACCTCATCACAGCTGTGTTTTGGTGTTGGTCCACAGTTCATGCAGTGAGACATGGTGGACATGTTACTGTGGTTTGTCCACATGGCCTTGCATATGGGTAATGTGGAGTGTGTTATGTTGTTATTTGGGTGTCCATGACATAACATGCATTGGCAGTATGTGTGAGAAACGGGCTTTTGGCAGAAGCCTGTAGGCCATTTGGTGGTGATGTGGGCCAGCTGTGGCAGGCCGTTGCATTCCTTCAGTCCTACAGTCCCAGACCACCATACAGTATATTTCTCTGGGGTGACAGGGTAGGTGTGCTAGGTGTTCATGCCACTACTTTCTATCAGTATTGATCAGGTGGTGTGGATGCTGGCAGTGTGCTACCTAAAGCTAGGGACAGACCTGCATGGGATACCTGCACTGCATGCTGCATTCTTTCGCTATTGGCATATACAGGTTGGCGTCATATTGTATCCATTCCCAACATCAGGGATACAACCTGAGAGGTACCTGTGAGTGGGGTTTGGGTGAGCTGGGTGTATGTGTGCTATGGACACTACTTGCATCTGATGCACAGATATGCATGGAACATTCCAGTTATTCTGGGATGTGCAGGTACATCAGCTGTTTCCCAATACATCAGTTTTACCTTTGTGATCTGCAAGTGTTCGGCCAGACAACACCGGTATTCCCTACTACAGGCCCAGATAATGTGATGCATACCTGTATGTACAATTCCAAGGATGTGTCCATTTCACAGTTACACATTATATACTGTATGTCTGGGGTACTTTCCCCTGTGTACTGCTTGTATATCTAGCCCAAAAGCCATGCCATGCCAATCTTTCAGATGGTGACACATATTACCACCACACATTTACAATGGCTTACTGCTAGCATGTGTTATATTGGTGGGAATTGTCTTCAGCACTGCAGTTGTGAGGACTTGGCCCGGTCATCAGCAGTAGTGGGCAATGGCCATCAGGTCATACCTCAACATGCATACGTACTAACCACTCTCACACATTATGAAACACAAACCTGCATATTGTACAAATGCTACAGTCTATCCTGCTACCTTGGCCACCTCTGGGCATCTGTGCTCCACTGGTATTATACCTACACATACATGTTACTACAATTCTCCATACAATTGAGGGGGGCACACCTAACTGTTACTACATTTCTGCATCGGATTGGGGGGGTGCACACCTGACTGTTACATGTGTACATCAGATTGGGGGGGCACACCAGACCAGTACTACATTTCTATATAGGATGGGGGGCACACCTGACTGGTACTACATGTCTATGTAGGGTTGGGGGGGCAGACCTGACTGTTTCTACATTTCTACACAGGATTGGGGGAGAGGGGTACACCTGACTGTTACTACATTTCTACACAGGAGTTGGGGGGGCACACCTGACTATTTCTACATTTGTACACAGGATTGGGAGGGCACACCTGACTATTTCTACATTTCTACACAGGATTGGGGGGCACACCTGACTGTTTCTACATTTCTACAAAGGATTGGGGAGGGGCACACCTGACACTTGTACACATTTGCTGTGTCTGTACTGGTATGTCAGTTACTCCATTTCATTCTGTATTCTAACCTATCAAGCCGACTAGAGGCATAGCAGTGTATTACAGGTCTTAGGTTTGATTGACCTACATATCAGTTTCTGACTTCCTACTCTTCAGAACTAACATCCCACTGCCTGACCTGATGTAGTCTGTCTGTGTAGGCTTGTGGGGGTTACCCATAGGCATCATTCAGAGGCCTTGGCACAACCTTTGTTTGTGTTTGCCTACACCTGTCCTGCTGGCTGAGACTGTTGTTGGGTATGTGAACCTCTCTGACTGGCATGTGTGTGTCATATGGACACACATGTGGCCCAGCACATTTCCTGCAGTGGGTTTTGTCACCATGTGTAGTAATGGCTACTGTGGTGACACCAGTATTTGTTACAGATCTCGTGATGCCACTATAGGTGTCTACTATCTGCTGGCATCCCATTCAGCCACCCGATTCTCTTGCATGCTCACATCCATACCATAGATACAAATAACAACACATACTACTCCAATCAGCAATTGGTAAGGAGAGTGACTTACCTTGTGGGTGCACCAGTACTGAGGATATGAGGGGAATGGTAGAAAGAAATGCAGTTCATTGGAGGTCAGAGTTACATGACAGATGTCAGACAGATATCATGGAAAGAGTGTGCCACTAAGTAAGCATGAGAAAGTCAAGAAATGGAAGGTGTACACTGTTGCCTACACCAAAGTTTCTTGCTGGATGTGCATGCGCCACGAAGCGCGAGTAAGGCAGTGTGCGCGCGTGTAAGGCAGACTGAGCATGTGGGAGCATGTTGGGAGATGTTTAACACCGTTTGCGTGGGCGTGCACGCGTTTTAAACCAAATAAGCAGATTCTGAACTGTGTAAGTATGTGTGCGCACGTGTAAGCCACTGTGTGCGTGTTTCTGCTGGTTTGCACACGGCTCCTCCCTGAAGAAACAGAAAGGAAAAAGGAAGCAACAGATTTAGTAGGAAGTTAGCAGGGAATACTGCTGGAGCTAGCAGGTGAAAACAATTAGATGCAGGCAATTACACAGGCAGAATAGTAGCCCAGCCCAGCACTTAAAACTCTGCAAACAGCAGTGCAGAATGTTTCTCTCAAGAGACACTGCAAGACAGGAGTTAAGTTATCAGAAGTGAAAACTGAAAAAGCTGAACTCAGAGCAGAAATGTTAGGGGCTGCCATAGCTGTCATAATGAGACATAGGCGACTTGCTGAGGGTGGTGACAATGCAGATGGTGCCAGACAACCCACAGTGAGGAGACAGAGAAGAGTGCACAGGCCCAGGGTCACCTACCACGGGTTACATGAGCTAGAGATAGTAGAGCGCTATAGAGTGGACAGAGACCTCATGCAGCAAATAGTGGAGCTGTGCAGGCCATGCCTCACACACAGAACCAACAGAGGGGAACCCATCCCAGTGGATACCAAGGTATGTGTAGGCCTAGGAATACTAGCCACAGGCACCTCCCAAAGCTCAACTGGGGATATCATGGGGATCTCACAGGCATCAGTTCCTGGATGCCATGTCAGCACATGACAGCGAGCACGTATATTTCCTCAACACCCGTAAGGTGCTGGCCAGCAATATGCGTCTCTTCCACCAAATAGCAGTATACCCTGAGGTGATGAGTGCTATAGACTGCACACACATATGCATCAAAGCACCACCCGGTGAGCGGGGTAGGGTCTACATCAACCGCAAGGGCTTCCCCTCCATCACCTGCCAGGTCATGTGCGATGCCCAGGGCATTATAATGAATGTGTGTGCTGGCTGCCCTGGAAGCTATCATGATTCCCACATCTGCCATCTGATACAGCTGTACCAGAGATTTGCTAATGGGGACATCCCTTGTGGTCACCTAGTGGGGGATGCTGGTTACACACTGGAGCCAGGGCTGATGACACCCATCAAAAATGCACACACATCCGAACAAGAATGCCATAATGAGGCACACGCACAGACCAGAATCATAATGGACCATGTGTTTGGGATGCTCAAGGCATGGTTCCGGTGCCTGGACATATCCGGTGGAGGCTTGTAATGCTCACCAGCTACATGTACCCAGATTGTTATCATATGTGCCATGCTACACAATATGATCCTGTGGAAACAGCTGCAGCAGGAACAGCACAGGGCAGGGCCACACAGCCCCCCACCAGTGCCAAGGCGTGCACAGGCACAGAGCGACTCGGAGGAGGAACAACTTGAGCCTGCCCCAGTAGTCAGATGGAGGTGTGCCCAGTATGCCATGGCCTTGGCAAAGAGGCAATGCATAGCACATACACTGATACAGTAGGGACCCAGGGAATGACACCTCTCTTTGACTCGCACATACAGTAAAAGGGATGCCAAACATGACACAACCTGCTCTCAAACATGTACAGGGAAGTGTAATATGCGCATCCGACAGAGGCAGCCCTGCAGCACCACCTGAGGCATGAATGCTATGTGTTAAGTAATGTAACACCATGTACTATATGCACACCTGAGGACCCTAACATCCTACCCTCACCAAGCATCATGTCACAACATGACAATGAGATGATCAAGTGCAACAATTGACTGAAGTATCGCAGTTAGTCAAAGGGGATCCAATGTGTGCCAGTCTGGGATGACATGCTGAGCATGACATGATGCACCACCTGCTAGGACTGGCGTGCACCTATCAGTGCAGGCCGTATGGATACTGGCAAAGGCTGTTGTCACCCACAGTGTGCCCTGAACAGGTAAGGCTCAAAACACAAACCTATCTCCATAGGTATCAGAAGGGATAAGAATAAGATAAGGGATAAGTCGAAATAGCAAGATGCATGCAGTCTAAACTCACCCAGTATGGAGAATGTGGATATCTGCGCTGTAACAGAAAACTGAGCCAAGGCTCACAACAGCACCCTAACACTACCAGGTTACACCTCATACTGTGCTGTACAGCCTCAAAACTTGGAACAAGCTACAAAAGGAGGGTGACTAGCAAGAATTGTCAAGGATAACCACACCCCCATGTTGGTACCACAACAAAAAGCAGCATGGACTATCCATGCTCAAGTAACAGTGGCTAAAACTGCCCCCCAGTTTATAGCCTGCTACAGACTACTGTCCCAACACCAGGAACTGCACCCAGCCTATGCTGGAATACATGAATATATCAAGTCCTCCAAACCACGTTATATTGGGTGACTGAAAATACCCAGACATAGACTGGGAGCATTATACTAGCTCCAACAGTGTAGGACAAAAGTTCATAGAATCCATACACCAAAAGGCCCAGGAACAACGTACCACTCCCACAAGAGGGGTAAGCATACTGGATGTGATAATCAGCAACATGGGTACTGGATGGCAAGATGAGAAGTGTATTACTCACTGGTAAAACCAGACCATAGAGTAATCACACTGGACATACAAATCCTGACCACAGTCCCTGGCCAGAAAACCACAGTGGAAAACATGTGTTAAGCAATATTTGCACTGCTCCAAACTGATGTGGAATCCATTAAAGGTCCCGTGCAGGTGCAAAATATGGGCCACACCTCAGAACCTGTAATACAGCCATTCCATGAACACTGCCAGGAATGCTTGGATTATGCAGTCCTAAATTAAAACAAGACACAATGCCATACACGCAGAAATCTGGCATGGTGGACACCAGCCATAACCAAACCATGCAAGAGAATGAGGAAGCTACTACATGATAGAGCAAACATAAACAATGAAGTAATCACTGATCAGTAGTATGGCAATAAAATCTGTCCACACATACAATCCACTAAGGCCAGCCACAACAAGTGGAATCTGTGAATCCTGAGGCAATATTACACCTGCCCCAAGTACACAGACAACCCCCAACTCCACCCATGAAATACAAATATATGTGAGAGATGCAACCATCTATCCAAACTGGAGGCTGAGCTCCCTCAACTCAGTACTCCCAAAACAAGTCAGGAGGAGAAGGTAACCACACACACCACAAACACAGTCCCACATAGACCTATCACAACTGCAAATCAAACACATAAACACAGAAAAACATTCCCGGAGGCACAAATTACAAACACAGCACACCAACAGAGGCCTCTAAAGCAGACACCCAATCAAACAACCTCCAAACATAGCACATGCAACACATAGTACACAAAGCTGGTGTGCCAAACAGTCACAGGCCAGAAGGAGAAACAACATGCCTGATACAGTTGTAAAAGGTGACTCCAAAGTCAGACACACTGCTGTCCCGCACACCAGACTGAACAAGGGAAAGGGTACAGTAAGCTGCCTGTAGGCTGCCACAATATGCCACATAACAGAAGTATGCAGGTCACCCCAAAGCAAGTAGAAATATGATGCAGTCATAGTCCATGCTGGTGTGAATGACCTGAGATGTACCGCCCTAGACTACATGAAAAGAAACATAGATGAGCTATCTGATTATGTAGTCCAGGACGGTATGACACTCACCGTTTGCAGCATCCTACCCTTACCAAGAATAATGCCACAGTACAAACACGGAATGATCAGTCATAGCAAGTGGCACACTTACTGGTGTCATTCCAAGGGGATCCAATGTCTGTCTGCTTGGGATGTCATGCTTGACAAGCCACGCAGCTGTTCTTGGGATGGCCTGCACCTGTTACCCCTGGGCGTCTGAATATTGGATAAGGCCTTTGCCACCTCCATAGAGCCTTTTGTAGGCAAGGCTGAAAAGACTGACCCACCACCCTAGAAAACATAAGTGGGAAGAAACATAAGGGAAATGCTGACCAATGCCAGATGTGTAAACCCCAATATGCATGCTCCCAAGGCCATCCCCAGTATGGAGAACATCGATGTCTGTGCAGTGACAGAAACCTGCTGCAAGCTTCCTGACAGCACACCAGCACTACCAGGTTATACCACGTATCATGTGCCATGGCCCCAAAACCTGGAACAAAACATAAAAGGAGGGTGAGTATCCATAGTCAGCACAGACACCCATACGTCCAGGTAACTGACAATGCACAAGGCATAGGCGTCCACCCATGTGCAACTAACTGTAGGCAAGACTGCTGTACAGTCTGTAGCATGCTACAGACCACACTGTCACACACAGTAACCCCACCCAGCCGTCCTGAAGACACTGGACAGTATGAATGTCCCACCAAATACCAAACAAGGTACCACAAATTACCACATAGGTGGTAAACCATTATGTATGGAAGGAGTAACCAGGGACCTAGGGACACAAGTGGACAGTAACCTGTTATGTGACACCCACATTGCCAATGTGGCTAGGAAGACTGTCTACATTTGACACCGTATCAGGAAAGGATTCACATCTACGTCAACAGAGGTCATTGTGCCCCTATACTTTTCTCTAATCACACCCATAATCTAGTACAATGCCTCATATGGGATGTACCTTACCTGACACCTGCAGCAGTTAGAAAGACCTCAAAGGTACCCCACCAAGAGGATAAAGGGTCTCAAATATATGTCATATGCTGCCTGGCTGTAGACACCCCAGCTGAATGCAGTCACATACTGCCTACACAGAGGCATTGCATGCCTGCTGTAGGAGGCCATGGCCAACACAGGAGTAATGGACATGCTCCACCCCAGAAAACTCAAATCCATCGGAGCTGTTAGAGTGAGAGATGTCAACCTCAACAAATAATGAAATAGGATGTGCTGGTGGGACAGATACATAATCCAGAGGCTCCCCACACCCTGGACCAGAATCCCACTCCATGTTAGGCAGAGCCCCTCACTGACACTCTTCAACAGGAATCTTGCCAAGTGGATGGATGATTGTAGAGTTACACTGGGGGTCTTCACTGTGTCATGTCCAGACAGAGGCACAGCAAAGCAAATCATAAATGGCCATAATATTCACATAGCAAGGGGTGGCAAAAGCCACACACACTCTGGCTAGGCTAACAAATGCCCTAGGGTGGATAGCCTAGTATGAACCTATGAACCTATGAAGATACAAATTGTACAGGACACTAAGGATAATCCGAAGGCTTTCACAACTGATGGTAGGAACCATGTTGGGAATTCACAGATATGCCCTGAATCACACAAATATCACAAACACACACACATATTGCCAACATACATCCTGACAGGTGCAGTGCAAACCCCCTCCCCCGAATGCAGAATATCTATCCCAGCAGACTGCTGGCCCCCTGACATTGCAGATGCTGAGGTAACAGCCAACATCTACAAAGCAAAACACACAGCAGCAATGGTATGAGATGGTGTCCTGGGCTTAGTGCAACATGGACTCCAAGATGAATGGAATGCCAAACCACACTACTGCTCAATGTCAGCCTTACCACAGAATATGTACCCAAAGAGCAGTGCACAACAACAGTGGTCCTTCTCAACAAAGGTGTTGCCTGAATGGATACTGAAAACTACTACCCCAGAATTCTGAGAAGCTCGGTTTGCACAGCTATGGAAAGGATCAGCATGTACCACAGACATAAAGATATTGGGGACCTACTGACACCGGACCCAACCCAGTGTGGCTTTCTCAAGTGCAGATCCTGCCCCTAAACATGTTTGACACAATTGAAACAGTCATTAAGGTCATTGATGAGGGCAATGTGGTCCACACAGTGTAGCTGGACCTTGCAAAGGCTTCTATACAATACCCTACGTGTTCATTATAGATAAGCTCACCAGCTTAAATATAAACCCACATGTCAGTAGAGGGGTTGCAAACTAGACCAAGGACAGAACAGACATGGTCAGACATGCTGCAGCCATGTCAGACTACAAACCAGATATAACTGGCATCCCACAAGGCTTTGTCCTGGGATCTCCCTCGTCTGGTATATATGTCTCATAGGTACAGGCAAACATGGAAGGACTGTGTCCGAACATGTTTGCAGAGGACTACAAACTGCTCACCACATATGATCCACCAGCTGACACAAGCATCCCACAAAAGGGCCACACAGAAACAGACAACTGGTGCCATAGCCATGTCAGCAAGCTAATTGCAGAAACGTGTATAGTCAACCTCCGTGGATATACAGTAAGTGCCCACCAATTACCACATAGGTGTTAACCCATTATGTAGTTAACATGTAATGAGAGACCTGGGGACACAAGGTGATAGATATCCTGCATTGGACAAACATGTGCTGTAGTGTTTACAGAAACATACCATATACCCACCTAATCATGAAGGTTGTCAGATCTAGATAAGTGGAGGTCATTGTGGCTCTGCAGTCATCCTTCATCAGCGGTACAATTGACTACAATAGCCCTGTGGGATGTACCTCAGCAGACACCTCCATCAACCGTAAAGTCCCCAACAGTACCTCATCAGGAGTATCAAAGAGCTTGCACAGATGCCATGTGTTGCCTGTGTTGCTGGCATCAATAAACATGCTGCACCTTGTACAATCTGAATGGCAGTGAGCTATGCACATGAGAGACCTGAACCCCAGCACTGACTTACATAGGACAAGCTGTACTGTGATCCATAACACAGAAGCCACCCCACCCATGAGTGAACCCCAGTACAGGCTACCCATAGAGTCACTTATCAATCTTCCTCAATAGGAATCTTGATGAGTGGATGGGAGATGGTAGATTTATCCTGGGTATCACTGTCATGTCACAGGTAGACAGAGGCACAGTATACTAACCATGACATATGTCATGGCAAACTCCACTTACAATGTGTGCTGAAGGACAAACACACTCTCCAACTAGCATTAGACATGGACTAGGGCACATCGCTAGTGTTTGCAAATGTACACCTATGTTGTGGAATACACTACCAATGTTGGACAAGCCTGGTTTAAGTAGTTCATATCTGAACAGAATGCAACATGGTCAGATGTACACAACTGGCCCCTAACCAGGCTGTTGTGCCCACTATCGAAATGTAAAGCAGTGATAGCACTAAAGCCCAGGATACTGTCCACCACAGTCAAAGTACTACCAGTACACTATACAGTACTATAGTGTTAGGTCAGTGTGAAAGGATGTTGACAACTGTATGCAAAGTATCCCATGCAAACACTGCAGGCACAGTATAATACTGTTGTGTTCACACACAAAGCAGTTGTACAGTAACTACACAACATGACACACAACACACAACCATAAACGGGTGATATTTGTTGAAGTTCACATTCATCCACAAATGTGGTGGGCTGCAGAGTCCAACATATGGAATGCTCACACTGGGCATGCTCACACACTTTGATAAATGAGACATATGTCAGACAACATGCCATGGGAAGGCTGAACTGGGCATGCTCACACACTTAGGCCAAATCTCGGTTTAGCAGTTGGACACACATATCTGGTATTTTTATGTGTTATTCCAGGAACCAACCACATTACAGCAGTCTGCCCAGTGCACACAGTTAAATAACTACAGAGACATACATGATATAGTGGATCCCTCCCATATGCAAACATCTTCCACAGATGCACAAGTTGTTCATACAAACAGGGAATGCTATGGCAATAAAGATGTGCAAAGAGTCTATCAGCAACAAATAATGTGCATTTGACAATTAAACATATGGGTGTAGAGGTCAACACTAGGCTGTTTGCCCTAGGGAATTACAGCTTAGCCAGAGTGTGCTTGGTGTCTGCCTCCCCACAGGATGCACATTCCCCTTTCTAAACACCGATGATGTCAGCACCCTATAAGTACAGCAGGAGAAAAGAAACCTCCCAGTAATGCGAATAGCTCGCTCTGCTAATGCGTCCGTCTCAAGTATCATAACATAGTTGGGTAGGGGTTTGAATCCTGCGAATGGCAAGTGTGTGTGTTTGTCTGAGGGGGGTTAGTGTGTGTGAGGGAAATGTCCCTTTTGGCAACTAGGTGAACAGACTACAGGATGCACATTCCCTTTCTAAACACTGATGATGTCAGCACCCTATAAGTACAGCAGGAGAAAAGAAACCTCCCAGTAATGTGAATAGCGCGCTCTGCTAATGCGTCTGTCTCAAGTGTCATAACATAGTTAGGTAGGGGTTTGAATCCTGCGAATGGGCAGTGTGTGTGTTTGTCTGAGGGGAGTTAGTGTGTGTGAGGGAAATGTCCCTTTTGGCAACTAGGTGAACAGACTACAGGATGCTCATTCCCCTTTCTAAACACTGATGATGTCAGCACTCTATAAGTATAGCAGTAGAAGGGAAACCTCCCAGTAATGCGAATAGCGCGCTCTACTAATGCGTCCGTCTCAAGTGTCATAACATAGTTAGGTAGGGGTTTGAATCTGGCAAGTGTGTGTGTTTGTCTGAGGGGGTTAGTGTGTGTGAGGGAAATGTCCCTTTTGGCAACTAGGTGAACAGACTACAGGATGCACATTCCCCTTTCTAAACACTGTTCAGCTGAAGGCCATGGCTCTGGCACAAGTTGTCTGTTGCTATGATGCCCCTTTGGAAGATGCTTGTGTCAGCTGGAGAGTCGATTATGGTGGCCAGTTTGCAGTCATCTGCATATTTGGACAGCCACAGTCCGTCCGTGTTGGCCTGTACCTCCAATAAATATATGCCAAACAAGAGAGGTCCCAGGACTGAGCCTTGTGGGACACAACTCGTAACTGGTGTGGGGTCTGGCATGGCTCCAGCAATGCTAACCATGTGGGTTCTGTCCTTGAGCCACTGTGCAATCCATCTAGTGACATAGGGGCTTATATTTAAGCTGGTGAGCTTCTCTAGAATGCCCAAGTGGGGTATTGTTGTGAAGGCTTTGCAAGGTCCAGGTAGGCTGTGTGAACCACCTTCCCTCGTCAATGGCCTTGGTGACTGTTTCAAAGAAATCAACGGGTTAAACCTGGTAGTGCTGGTGTGCTCTCAGTAGCCCTGAACCAGGCATCTGTTACTGCACAGATATCGATGTTTTCCATGCCAAGGAGTGTTTTGGGTGCATGCATCTGGAGGTTTAGACTTCTGGCGTTGGGTAGCATTGCTCTTAGTTTCTTATCCCTTGTGATACCTATGAAGGTGGGTTTGTCATTTGAGCCCTGCCTAACATAGGCACTATGGGGGTAGCAAGAGCCTTTGCCAATATCTGAAAGCCCGGGGTGACAGGTGCAGGCCGTCCCTAGCAAAGCAGGTAGGTCAACAGAAGATGAATGTGTGAAGGTGTAGTGCCTGTGATTAGTTAGCAGTAGCATATATGACTGCTCACGTGGACACATGCCAGGTAAGTCATATGCACTGTGTCACAGGCAATGTACATGTGAACAGGACAAACAGTGACATCCTGTCAAGTGGGACATGGACATACATATAGTAGGCTATGCAGATGGCACTAGGAGTCCACAGAAGCTCTATAACTATGCATTGCAGGTGTGATCAGTATTCCAGGGTAATTGCAAGCAAACATGCATGCAAACAAAGCTACAGTAAACAGGGCTGCATGTAGTCCATTGTACAACAAACAAGCTGTACCAGTTCCAGTAGGTAACACTGCAAATATGCAGGCACTATGCACATGTACATGGAAATACACGGGTCAGATGGCTAGGGTCCAGTCTCAGTGCACACAAGTGTACAGACCATGTACTGTCAGGATGTACAATAACTGGATAGAAACCCATGTGCTCATACCTGCAGTAATACACATGTCAAATAACAGACACTGAGCCTTCACTCAGTGGTTCCATACTTAGTAGGATGTATGCTCCCTGGCCTGCCACCACAGTATCCCTGACATATATGGGGACTCTCCCTCCTGTGACAGTTAGTTATGTGTGTTGGGGCTGTCTAGCATGGTATGAGATGCGAGCATGCAGTGCTAGGGTGCTTCTGTGTGTCCTGTACCAGTCGTGTAGTACTGCACACATATCAACATCCTCAAACATCTGCATTGCAGAGTCTAGTGTGGGCAACATGCCACTTGCAATTTACAATTCCATCATTGTGTATTACTACATTCATTACCCTATCCCCTGTGCTACCTATGTATGTAGCCTTCTGTTGACATCATTACCACCAGTATGCCAACATGTGCAGATGATACACTATGGTACTTACCATGGGTGTAGACAACAGGACATGACAATCACACACTTACTGCATCAGGCATGCTGTGATATACCCACAATTAATTCAGCACACAGTACTGTTAACAACATGATACTATTACTACACATCTATGTGGTCACCCTGTGCATCAGCAACATGTTAACCTGTACCTGCACAGTTGTTACAGATTGCAGGAGGTGGCACAGTTTCATCATATGCACAGGGTGTGAACTTGGTATGCCTGAGTCAGCCACCGATACCACCAATTGACATGTATGTGTATGTGTGTTGGTGAGGGACAGCAGTAGAAGGTGGGGCAATGTTGATGCAGTGTGTGTGTATCACGGTAGCCCTAGGCGTTGTCAATTCGCATGTGTGTATGGATGCACACAGTTCCACCTCATGGCTGCCATATACTGGTGTTTGTGGACAGCCACAGACTGTACCTGCCAGGTCATACAGATCAGTGTCTCTGGCCACAGACACGGTACCTGTGCCTTGCAGGGGTGCTACGGACCGTATCCAGTACCAACCCAGACTGGGTACTGTCATCAGAAGCAGGTGTTCGTTGACTGGACACAGATCCCTGTCGGGCCTGGCCAGAGCCACGTGCATGTGGTCTCCTGTGGTGGTCTGATGACAGCACAGACCCAGCATTGCTGGGGCTGCTGCTGGCACTACGGGGGCGGCCGCGGCCCTGCTGTCGTCCGCGACGACTGCCAGCTGCTGCTGTTGCTGGCATACGGCCACGTCGATGCCTCAACCGCCCACCATTGCCCTGGCTCATGGACATGTAGTTGTGGAACTGGTCTAATATGTCCCCACAACGTCTGTCTATGACATCGATGAAATCACGGATGGCAGCCGCAATGTCACGCATACTGTCAGTCATGGCTGTGCGACATGCTGTCAGCTCCCTCAGACCCTGTCTGGTGTACCATTCCATACGTGACTGTGCCTGCATGACAGTCCGAAACATAGCTGAGGTTGTAAGACCTCTGTGGGCACGTCTGACAGGGCGAGTGCCCATGGATGCTCCCACGAGAACCCCTGGACATCTGTCTGTGGTACCATCTCTGGGCCATGCCCATGGCTGCTGTGTGGGGAGGCATGTGCCACAGATACCACATTACCCTGGTCAATGCCCACTGTATGCTGTCCATCACCTAGGGACATTGGTGACAAAGGGTGTATTGGGAGGATAACTGTGCGCATTGATGGGGTCGACAGCTGTGTACTGTCAATCGGCTGACCAATGGCGGACCCTGGCATAACTTCCTGTGCCATTACACAGATGTCATCATTATCAGTACCCACGGCACCTGACTCAGGTTCCCTGCTACATGACACCAGAGCAGCAACAGAACCTGTGGGAGGGAAACAGGAAACACAGTTTACAATGTCTACACATTACCAGCGATGCACACATGCACAGGTGCACACATGCACACATGCACAGGTGCACACATGCACAGGTGCACACATGCACACGTGCACACATGCACACATGCACACATGCACAGGTGCACACATGCACAGGTGCACACATGCACACATGCACACATGCACAGGTGCACAGGTGCACACATGCACACATGCACAGGTGCACACATGCACAGGTGCACACATGCACACATGTGCGCGTGCACACATGCACACATGCACACATGCACAGGTGCACACATGCACAGGTGCACACATGCACACATGCACACATGCACAGGTGCACAGGTGCACACATGCACAGGTGCACACATGCACACATGCACACAGTTTCACACAATTGTACAGTACTCAGTATGCGTGATATCAACACACAGACACAGACACACCTACATGCATACAAAGAGCACTACTAAATGAGCCAAATAGTACTATTACTATCAACACTATTACAGGAATTGTTAATACACACTCACCAGCATGGATAGGCTGCATTGCTGTTATACCAGAGGGTCCTGCAGGCGTGAAGAAACTAATGTCAGTGGGCACAACTGTGCCATTGTTACTGAGTATGATACAGGTCAGTAGTACAACAGTCGCCTTTCACAGGTCAGCTGCTAATATTGAGGATATCACACTTGCACATTAATTACTATGGTGACAGCTACAAACCAAGGACACACCTCACACATGCATTAACTACCAGTGTACACAACAGTCAACTATACATATGGCATATTACCTGCACGTTCACTGTCTTGCTGCTGTGTGGCTCCAGCCTCCATCATAATGCATGTCTGCTGCTGTTGTTGTTGCTGGCGGACTGGAGCCACTACACTCATGAGTAGTCCCTCCAGTCTGGTGAGTGGGGGATGTGTAGCCACCACACCACCTGTGGCAACCTGTTGCCTGTGGAATACGATGCACGCTGACAGACATGTCTGATTAAATCACTGCAGTGATGTCGTACCTGCTCATATGTCCTATTATGCATGCCTATGTCATTTACCCGACGGACAAGGTCTTGCCACAGTGCAACCCTCCTGCTGATTCTGGCTGGTGCGGGAAAAGAGTATTGCATAATCCCGCACCAGGCTCTGGTGTATCTCCTCATCCTCAGCTGTGGAGTAGGTGGGATTCCGCGGGTGGGCCATGTACCTGAGAAAGAAAATAACCTGGTATCAGCAATATATGTCAGCAGAATTTGGCACACATACTACACATGCTACTCGACTGTTATGATACAACATATCTCACATATGTAGCATCTGTCTGTCTATTGGTGGATACACATGTAGATGGCCAGGTATCAGTGCTCAGCCAGCAATTGTGCAACAGTACCTGGCAGACTCCATACGACATACTACCAAACCCCAGCAGTCACAACACTGATTCAGGTCAAGAGCACCTCCTCACTCTGGGGGTTTGTATCTAGGTACTATATGGCCTACATCGTCAACTACTGTGAGCTGACCACGCACTGATTGCCCTGGATATACATATCCCACCTCCACCACCAGCACAGACGACTATAGTGCATAACATTACAGATACAAACTTTACACTTTGTAACAGTGATATGGTATCCTTTCAGCCCACTGGGCCAGTGGCAGATACAACCCACAATGCTGACCCCTACACAATTACTTTCTACAGACATCTCCGAGAATGCATGGATCATGCAATCCCATATATGACCAAGACACTCTCCACAAAGGGACAGCATCCTGTCTGGTGGACCCCAGCCATAGAGATTGTATTACAGAAGATGGAAGCTACTGCAAGACAGAGCATAATTCCATAAAGGGAGGGCATGTCTGAGCAGCACTAGTAAGGATCTATTTTCCATCATACAAAATACATGGGCAACTTTGAGAGGGAAATCAAGAGTGACACTACAGATAACCAGAAGGCCTTCTTCAGTTATGCTAGCAACCTGGTCAGGAGCCATCCTCTATGCCCATAGGTAGTACACAACAACAAATATTTCGCTGACACCACAGATATCGACAACATTGTGGCAGACAGTTCAGTGCAGGTGTCACCCCGCCCTCTCCCCCGAAATAAGGCATAGTTATCCCAGCTTACTGTAACCTCCCTGTCATCACAGATGTCCAGGTGAGAGCCACCCGCAGGACAGCAGAATACACAACATGGATGGGACCTGATGGTATCCCCAGTTGCATGCTACATAAACTCTGACAGGAGCTAAACACACATATAGAAGTGCTATGTAACACTAGCCTGACTACAGGATATGTACCTGTACACTGGCGCATATATATATGTCCGTATACATATACACATATATATATATTAATGTACATATATTGCTATATATTGCTATAGATGTGGAGGGGGGGCACAGAGGGGGTGTGAGTGACAGAGGGGGTGGGACAGGCTGTGTTGCAGGTCGTCATATACAGTCATACCTGTAGGTAGACAGATCAGTCTGTCTATGTATATGTATCTACATATATCTATATCTGTATGTGTGCATTACAAAGATATGTTTGTACAATATTCTATCTACATCTGTCTATGTATTCCTACATCTCTCTCTCTATGTATGTATACATATATGCATATCATATATATATATATATATATATATATATATATATATATATATATATATATATATATACATACACATACATATGTTGACATACATACGTATCCATATGTTAGACAGGTATATCAACATATTTGTCTACCATACTGTATACACACACTAACATACTGCTAAACATACATAACTGTGAAACCTACTTTGTACATGGCACTACAACCTACAATCAAACAACATTGATATGTGCACATAGATGCTCTCACATACAAATGTATGTACAGCCTTCACTGATAGTTGCTGTATGTCCCCTGCCCTTTACACATCTTCATATACATATGGATACAGACCAATGACACATATGGAGGGTTCACAGTATGTAGACCTTTATAGTATTACTTTACATTACCTGTGTTTGTCACAGCTGCTTGTGTTGCTGTCTGGTTCTCTGTCCTGCTGCTCCACTTCCCAGTTGTCAGCTTTCAGGTAGCTGTTGCTGAACAATTTGTTTCTGTCTGCTTAATTGCAGTTTTCTCTGTCTCTGTCTCTGTCTCTCTCTCTCTGTCTGTCTCTCTCACGTCCTTCTCAGGGTGCAATGAAAGTATTGCATGTGTGGACATGGAGTACAGCATACTTTTGTAGGTATCTGCATATGCCCATGTGATGGCCTCCGCACCAATTGTTAGCCAGCATTTGCTAATTGCATGCAGCCAGTTGTGTACTGATTGCAGTTCTCACTGTGATTTCAGAACAGTGCTATAAAAAGGTATGTGAGATAGGCATAGCCCTTTCAGATTTTAAGGGCAGGGACCATGCTGTTATGCTGTGGACAATGTTCTGTGAGTGTAAAGGTTGGTATCTCTCTCATATTTCCAGGTGTGTGGTAGATTAACATTCCTCCATTCATTTTTCCAGTTTCCTGTACTAACTATGTACACTGACACCTACAACTACTACTACTGTTAATGTGTGTGTGTGTGTGTGTGTGCTTTCCTTTCACTTTTGCTTGCACTTTGTTGCTAAGGCTTCAATAGTTGCCCTTTACAGTCACTACTTGTATGCCTGCTAGGTGTCTCGACTGTAGTGTGCTGCTGTAGCTTTCCATTTTCCATGTACATTCACACCTTGGAATGCTTGCTATATCTGCTAGGGTGTTACAGCATGCAGTGTGGTCTGGCCATGGTGTGGGCCTTGACATCTATTAGGGTATTTAAGTATGCTGCTGAGCAGGCCCCAGAGACTTTCAGGTTCATCTGTTATGTGCCTCATGGAATGGTACATATCAGTGGGGTACACCCATTAAAATGTCTGGTATGCTGCAGTTGTGACTGTGGGTTAGCATGAGCATATGTATTACTACACTTTTTCTGCCATGCAAGTGGTGAATACTTTCAGGACTCCATAGTTACCATTGCATGTGTTACACCTTTCTGCCTACTGTTTGTACATTTCACATGGGGTCTGTGGGGCATTCACTGTTGCTATGTCTAGGCTCTTAACTATTCAAATATGGTGGTGTCGGACCCGTCATGTGTACAGATATTTGCAGGTTGTCCACATTTCTGCCTCATATTTTGGTCAATATCTCATGCACATCTTTTTCTGGCAAGTCACTCTGGGCTCAAGTCAGAATATGGTGACAAACATTCAAGTTCCAAACTGCATACCCTTCTAAACATCCCACAAAGTGCAGACCCTGTTACTTTCTGAACTGTCTGTGTTTGTTGTAACATTATTTGTAATGTGTCCCTGGTTTAGGGCCTTTGCTCCACATATTTTATTACTTGGTCCAGATGTGTTCCTGTAACCTGATGAAGCACAACTTGTTTGTGTGAAAGCGCTTGTTCCTGTTTTATTCTACAATAAATGCCTTTTGGATTACATCGTGGTGGTTTCAAGCAGTTTGTTCAACATTGTGTTCCTGTAAGAGGTTGTGGGGTATGGGCAGTGCTTATCCTGCTGTGAGTATGCGTGTGTCTTGCAAGGTGCTATAGTGACATTATTACCTACTAGCTTCCAACTAGCATGGCTGTTTCTGTTCACACATTACTATTATGGAAATCCAGTAGTTTTGATAGTAATTCTAAATGTCATGCTTTGTGTACTACACATCTATATTCCCTTTACATTCATTCCTACTATTACATGATATATTTACTTTAGCACAATGTTCTTGTATAAGAGTCATGGCTTAGTGGTAAGTCATGCAGACTACAGTTGCCAAGGTCCTGGGTTCAGGACTCACAGTGGGATTTTATTTTGCTTTTGAACTGAGTACAGGACCTGTCAATCAAAGTGACTAAGGCACTTTTAAGCAGTTGTAACTGGGTTAGCGCTGGTTTGCGCGGAGCTCACGCATGCACACTGGTGGTTAGCTCCGCGCACACAAGCGCACACCCGATTACAACCACTTAAAGCGTGCTTACTCTTAGCACACCGCTATTTTCTTTGAAAGAAAAAAATGGGGAGACAGGAAAGTGGTGAAAAAGGGGTCACAAAGAGGGTAAGACAGTAGGGAAACAAGCTTGGGATGTGCAGGAGGGATGTAGGTAAGGCCCATAGCTGCCCATTTCTTCATCAGCAACAGCTGTGCATATGTATGTAATTTGGTGTGACATTTGAAACCTTCCACCCCTGAGAGAGGTGTCAGGACAACCATAATACTTGTTGTACAGCCAATTGGAATTGATAGGTTCCATGTCCAGTAGACATGTGTGCGGAATGGGCAGCTATGTATGGGGCGTAATTTTTTGTGGGTACAGAGTGACCTTTTTTTTTTTTTTCAGGTGAGAGTGGTATGTCAGGTGAAGGTAGTCGGTACAGCTGGGGAGGTAGGTTGGGTAGGTAAACAGACAAGACAAACAAGACGCATACAGGGGCGGTGTATGACACATGTGGGGGGGTTACACAATTAATGGGGACGGAGGTTTGGATATCCAGAGCCCATGAGCCCACAGATGGCAACAGTGGAACTGATATCCCCACCCATAGGCAATTGCCACTGTTCCTTCACTGCCCAGGACGGGGCTGTGCTGGGGGCTGTGTAGGCGGGGCAACAGGCATGCCCGTTAGTTGCGCCGCCCGTGCCTCGAGCTGGCGTAGGGGCTCAAGGACAGAGTCCCAAATCTCCCTACGCACCACAGTCCGGACGCTACAGAGGGTGAGTGGTGGATCTCCTCTGGCCACACTTGCAGAGGGGGGGGTGAGCCCCATCCCCTGCAGCGCTTCCACCCGCAGGTGGCACAGGGCCAAAGGAGGAGGGTCCGTACTCGGCACTAGTGCCAGGTGCACTCGCCAGCTGAGGTGGGAGAGGTGGGTCCGCTGGAACCCGCCTTCCCTGTCGTACTATGTTTTGCATTATGTCATGACAGTTTGGGTTAGTGACATATAATACCATTTACAATTAGTTGTAACAGCATGCATTAGTATTCCCATTAACCAAACACCCAGATATTCACACCATTGAACAGCGTGCATAACACATGCATAATTTGAACAGAAATACACGGTCCAACAACATGCAGGGTTAATTGATGGCAACAGGCCATCAGGTGTGGATGTATGAACAGGGCAGATGCATCAACAGACAAGCAAATATATATGACCCAACAGGACAAACGTCCAGGGGTGTTAATTGTGATTGCACATACCATTTTCACGTGGAATGGGTTATATGTGGTTATAGGGTGGGGTGAAGAAAGTAATATTAACACCTTCGAATAACAATACATATGCTGTACATTTCTAATAGCTACAGTTATATACACACTACTGTTCTAACTACAGTTTCCTATATGATAACTATTTCAACTTGGTGATAGGACTGTTAATGCAACATCAATATACATTTTATGGTTCTTCATACACATTCATATCTAGCTTTGTTCAGCTACATCAGGGCTACATTTGCTTTATATAGCTGTAGACAAGTGTGGATGTTTGGTATATCAGACAAACATCCTATCTGCATATTGCAGACTGAGAGCAACATATCCTGATTTTGGGATACACATTCCAGATGCAGCAACACTTTGAACAGATTTTGCTGTTAGGTTTTGAATCTCACATGCATTTCATTCTGTCTTGACTGCAGTATACTTTATTCAGGGTTATTACTACTGTATTGCTGGATTCATGGCACTTTCTCACACTCTCACACTTGCTTTCATTTTACTATTCAGGATGGTACTTCTAGGCTTTATTGACATGTTTTAACAGTAGTTATTACAATCCTTTCCAGCAGTCTCACTTCTGTCATGTTTCAGTATTTCCACAGGGATATATTTCACACATGTGATTTCATCATCTTCTGCAGCTATACTTTTCAGCCTGCTGCAGGTTGTGTACTATTTTCTTACAGGCAGGGCATTTTATTTCAGAATATATGTCGGACAGTTTCATGTTTAGGTTAAACTTACAGACTGAAAACTCTTGTAATCAAGCAATACTTGCATACACTTTCACACTGTTACTTGCAGATTTTATTCCTTACTGACTACACTGCACTCTTTTGCTGACTGTCATACTTTTATATTTCTTTACAGTTACTGGTAGTGGATTACTGACCTGCCTGGTGGCGCAACCGCACCAGCCTATCGCCATAGGCTCTGCAGTTCGCAGAATGGACACCTGCAGCTGTAATATAAATGAAGTAATATTGGAATACACATCTCCATAATATCAGCTAGTTTAATTTTTTACATACATAATTAAATGTTACTTACTCAGTAGTGGGGCGTTGGGTGTTTGCCGGGCCTCCTGGATCCAAAGGTTCAGTTGGTCGTGCTTGCGTCTCTTCAGGTCCGCATGGTGGTGACGGACCTGCTCACCAGTCCTTGGAATCCCTGTGGCACTGGTGATATCATGAGCCAACCGGTCCCATGCCTCAGCCGTGTATGCTCCCCAGAGGACCTGGCCCTGCATGAGTTGGGCCTCATGATTGTGGACTAGGAGCCAGGCCATGTACCTGGACTCCTCAACACCCCACCTCTGTGCTCGAAAGCGACTACCCTCTCCTACTCCTGACATTCTGCCTGCAGGTCTGTTCTACAATCGTTTATGCTGCGTATTCCCGCCTATGGGGCTTATATAGTCCGTTTTTCCCGCACATATCTGTGATTGGCCATTTTGGAATTGTATCAACTTCAGTAAACCTGCATTGTCATGCTCTAGTTTGTATTCATTCCTATATATTAGCTATTATTGCATTTACTGGTACTGCTGTCGTGGCTTAGTGGTTCTGTACCTTGACTATGGTGTATAGTATCCTGGGTTCGAACCTGGCCACTGCTTTTATTTTTCATGACTGTCTAGACATGCTGAGGGGTGTGTCTGTGTAAAGGCAGTTTTGATACGGCTTGCTCAACGTTGCCCATCGGTTAGCTTGTTTGCACGGTGCGCAGCTCGGCACAAGAACGGGACTGCTTTAAGCCGCATTTGGCTATCAGCACGCATATTACGCTCAGCTCAGTTAGGGGCACATAGATTTAGCATGTTAAACCACTGCTCAGCTACGGGCACTCATTTTGCACCAGTTAAACTACTGCTCATCTATGGGCAGATGCACTCACCCTGTTAAACTGTAGCTCATCTATGGGCACATCTGGCATTTTTTATTCTTTTGTTACCTCACATTTCTTCAATATAAATGGGCAATTTCATTACATTTTACATATATCGGGGTTTTATGTGTACATATTTGTCAGGGACTTGTTTTCTGCTTATTTTGAAAAAAAAAAATATTGGTGTTGTGGGGGCTCGAACCATGAATGCCTGCTCTTCAGCCAACATCTCTACCGCTACGCTATTGCTTCCTGGCTTATTTTGCATATTTAGTTCTTATATGCTTTCCCACTGACTGCTAACTGTAGCTGCGCTACGGCACGCCAGCATAAGCAGCGCACTCACGGTTAAACATCTTTACAATTTAAAAAAAAATATAACATGTTCATTTATATATCTTTTATGTTTATAGTCTGTGGGGGCATGTGTTGTGTTGTGTTTATTCACATTTCCGTGGACTCTGTTGTGGGTGTTTACTTTGGGCACTTTTACACTTCTGGGGGCATGTCCGCTTGCAGGGCTCAGCCTTCAGACATGCCCCCTACTGTCTTACACAGACCGTGTTAGACTTAGGTGTGATTCAGCATGCTCTCATGAATATACAAAGCATGCTGACATCACTCCGTTTAACTGCAGCCTCCGTGTAAGAGTTATAACTCTTACACGGAGGCTTTGTGAATCCTGGGGATTGATTTTTATTGCAATACTTTCTCATCATCTAAGGTAGATATCTGAAAGTATAATATATATAACTGACATTACTGTCAGTGTGCAGAATTCAAATGATTGCACCATGTATGAAATCCAGCTGATCTCCCCCTTACCAAGGAATTACCAATTAGTATATTTACATTTAGTGATATGTTTAAGGGGTCTACTTTCCTTCACCAAAAGTACAGATTACCGAAACTCAAATCGCAGACCCCAAATCTCTGAAACTTCAGTTTAACGAAATATCAGTCTACCAAAGCACAAGTCTACGAATAATGATCAGCACTTCTGGGGTCATGTACAAGAACGGGTTCGGTGTTTTTCTTTTTTTTTTTTTAAGTATTACTGAGAATGTATGTAATTTGGTGTGACATTTGAAACCTTCCACCCCTGAGAGAGGTGTCAGGACAACAATAATACTTGTTGTACAGCCAATTGGAATTGATAGGTTCCATATCCAGTAGACATGTGTGCGGAATGGGCAGCTATGTATGGGGCGTAATTTTTTTGTGGGTACAGAGTGCCCTTTTTTTTTTTATTTTTTCAGGTGAGAGTGGTATGTCAGGTGAAGGTAGTCGGTACAGCTGGGGAGGTAGGTTGGGTAGGTAAACAGACAAGACAAACAAGACGCATACGGGGGGTGTATGACACGTGTGGGGGGGGGTTACACAATTGACGGGGACGGAGGTTTGGATATCCAGAGCCCATGAGCCCACAGATGGCAACAGTGGAACTGATATCCCCACCCATAGGCAATTGCCACTGTTCCTTCACTGCCCAGGACGGGGCTGTGCTGGGGGCTGTGTAGGCGGGGCAACAGGCATGCCCGTTAGTTGCGCCACCCGTGCCTCGAGCTGGCGTAGGGGCTCAAGGACAGAGTCCCGAATCTCCCTACACACCACAGTCCGGACGCTACGGAGGGTGAGTGGTGGATCTCCTCCGGCCACACTTGCAGAGGCGAGCCCCATCCCCTGCAGCGCTTCCACCACACCCGGCACAGGGCCACCGGAGGTGGGTCGACTCGGCACTAGTGCCAGGTGCAGCCAGCTGAGGTGGGAGAGGTGGGTCCGCTGGAACCCGCCTTCCCTGTCGTACTATGTTTTGCATTATGTCATGACAGTTTGGGTTAGTGACATATAATACCATTCACAATTAGTTGTAACAGCATGCATTAGTATTCCCATTAACCAAACACCCAGATATTCACACCATTGAACAGCGTGCATAACACATGCATAATTTGAACAGAAATACACAGTCCAACAACATGCAGGGTTAATTGATGGCAACAGGCCATCAGGTGTGGATGTATGAACAGGGCAGATGCATCAACAGACAAGCAAATATATATGACCCAACAGGACAAACGTCCAGGGGTGTTAATTGTGATTGCACATACCATTTTCACGTGGAATGGGTTATATGTGGTTATAGGGTGGGGTGAAGAAAGTAATATTAACACCTTGAATAACAATACATATGCTGTACATTTCTAATAGCTACAGTTATATACACACTACTGTTCTAACTACAGTTTCCTATATGATAACTATTTCAACTTGGTGATAGGACTGTTAATTCAACATCAATATACATTTTATGGTTCTTCATACACATTCATATCTAGCTTTGTTCAGCTACATCAGGGCTACATTTGCTTTATATAGCTGTAGACAAGTGTGGATGTTTGGTATATCAGACAAACATCCTATCTGCATATTGCAGACTGAGAGCAACATATCCTGATTTTGGGATACACATTCCAGATGCAGCAACACTTTGAACAGATTTTGCTGTTAGGTTTTGAATCTCACATGCATTTCATTCTGTCTTGACTGCAGTATACTTTATTCAGGGTTATTACTACTGTATTGCTGGATTCATGGCACTTTCTCACACTCTCACACTTGCTTTCATTTTACTATTCAGGATGGTACTTCTAGGCTTTATTGACATGTTTTAACAGTAGTTATTACAATCCTTTCCAGCAGTCTCACTTCTGTCATGTTTCAGTATTTCCACAGGGATATATTTCACACATGTGATTTCATCATCTTCTGCAGCTATACTTTTCAGCCTGCTGCAGGTTGTGTACTATTTTCTTACAGGCAGGGCATTTTTATTTCAGAATATATGTCGGACAGTTTCATGTTTAGGTTAAACTTACAGACTGAAAACTCTTGTAATCAAGCAATACTTGCATACACTTTCACACTGTTACTTGCAGATTTTATTCCTTACTGACTACACTGCACTCTTTTGCTGACTGTCATACTTTTATATTTCTTTACAGTTACTGGTAGTGGATTACTGACCTGCCTGGTGGCGCAACCGCACCAGCCTATCGCCATAGGCTCTGCAGTTCGCAGAATGGACACCTGCAGCTGTAATATAAATGAAGTAATATTGGAATACACATCTCCATAATATCAGCTAGTTTACTTTTTACATACATAATTAAATGTTACTTACTCAGTGGTGGTGCGTTGGGTGTTTGCCTGGCCTCCTGGATCCAAAGGTTCAGTTGGTCCTGCTTGCGTCTCTTCAGGTCCGCATGGTGGTGACGGACCTGCTCACCAGTCCTTGGAATCCCTGTGGCACTGGTGAGATCATGAGCCAACCGGTCCCATGCCTCAGCCCTGTATGCTCCCCAGAGGACCTGGCCCTGCATGAGTTGGGCCTCATGATTGTGGACTAGGAGCCAGGCCATGTACCTGGACTCCTCAACACCCCACCTCTGTGCTCGGCGACTACCCTCTCCTACTCCTGACATTCTGCCTGCAGGTCTGTTCTACAATCGTTTATGCTGTGTATTCCGCCTATGGGGCTTATATAGTCCGTTTTTCCGCACATCTGTGATTGGCCATTTTGGAATTGTATCAACTTCAGTAAGCCTGCATTGTCATGCTCTAGTTTGTATTCATTCCTATATATTAGCTATTATTGCATTTACAGGTACTGCTGTCGTGGCTTAGTGGTTCTGTACCTTGACTATGGTGTATAGTATCCTGGGTTTGAACCTGGCCACTGCTTTTTATTTTTCATGACTGTCTAGACATGCTGAGGGGTGTGTCTGTGTAAAGGCAGTTTTGATACGGCTTGCTCAACGTTGCCCATCGGTTAGCTTGTTTGCACGGTGCGCAGCTCAGCAAGAACGGGTACGCTGCTTTAAGCCGCATTTGGCTATCAGCACACATATTACGCTCAGCTCAGTTAGGGGCACATAGATTTAGCATGTTAAACCACTGCTCAGCTACGGGCACTCATTTTGCACCAGTTAAACTACTGCTCATCTACGGGCAGATGCACTCACCCTGTTAAACTGTAGCTCATCTATGGGCACATCTGGCATTTTTTATTCTTTTGTTACCTCACATTTCTTCAATATAAATGGGCAATTTCATTACATTTTACATATATTGGGGTTTTATGTGTACATATTTGTCAGGGACTTGTTTCCTGCTTATTTTGAAAAAAAAAATATTGGTGTTGTGGGGGCTCGAACCATGAATGCCTGCTCTTCAGCCAACATCTCTACCGCTACGCTATTGCTTCCTGGCTTATTTTGCATATTTAGTTCTTATATGCTTTCCCACTGACTGCTAACTGTAGCTGCGCTTACGACGCCAGCATAAACGAGCGCACTCACGGTTAAACATCTTTACAATTTAAAAAAAATATATAATATGTTCATTTATATATCTTTTATGTTTATAGTCTGTGGGGGCATGTGTTGTGTTGTGTTTATTCACATTTCCGTGGACTCTGTTGTGGGTGTTTACTTTGGGCACTTTTACACTTCTGGGGGCATGTCCGCTTGCAGGGCTCAGCCTTCAGACACGCCCCCTACTGTCTTACACGGACTGTGTTAGACTTAGGTGTGATTCAGCATGCTCTCATGAATATACAAAGCATGCTGACATCACTCCGTTTAACTGCAGCCTCCGTGTAAGAGTTATAACTCTTACACGGAGGCTTCGTGAATCCTGGGGATTGATTTTTATTGCAATACTTTCTCATCATCTAAGGTAAATATCTGAAAGTATAATATATATAACTGACATTACTGACAGTGTGCAGAATTCAAATGATTGCACCATGTATGAAATCCAGCTGATCTCCCCCTTAGCAAGGAATTACCAATTAGTATATTTACATTTAGTGATATGTTTAAGGGGTCTACTTTCCTTCACCAAAAGTACAGATTACCGAAACTCAAATCGCGGACCCCAAATCTCCGAAACTTCAGTTTAACGAAACATCAGTCTACCAAAGCACAAGTCTACGAATAATGATCAGCACTTCTGGGGTCATGTACAAGAACGGGTTTGGTGTTTTTCTTTTTTTTTTTTAAGTATTACTGAGAATGGATGTTACACAGGACACGGAGCTGTATCCTTATTTGTATGAAGCAAAAAGGGAAGGAAACAGGACCATGACTTGCTGCCAGTGAATCACCAAGTACTTTATTGAGTGCTTTCATCCAGCATAAAGGACTTCATCAGAATAATGTGATGTTAGCCATGATGCCTTACATATCTCCCCAGTCCAATCAAATTTAATCAACAAGTAATTCTTAAAGCACCAATCCAACATAATATACCTCCGAAAAAATGTTCTCGGCAAATGTCCTCGGATACCCTCTTCTAATCAACATGTCTCTAAGCTAGTCACATTGATATAAAAATTCATTATCTGGATCTCTATCAAATTATCAAAGTTTCAAAACTTCAAAAATTATATGGTCGGGACCATATGATCGAAGTTTTGAAACTTCAAACTTTTTGAATGGGGATTGCGCTACAGCACAGAATGGGAAATTTACCATTTTTCACAATGTAGTGTGATCTCGGAGTTGGTATATTTAATTAGTAGGGGGTGTGGGGGGTGCAGGAGGGATTGCCCCCCCCCCGCAAAAACATTAAAAATAGAATTCTATTTTTTTTTTTTTTAATGTTGAAGTTCCGAAACGTCCATCATTCTTAGCCATATGAATTTCGAAGACATAGATCCAGCTACCTATATTCATATATATATATGTGTGTGTGTGTGTGTGTGTGTGTGTGTGTGTGTGTGTGTGTGTGTGTGTATGTATATATATATATATATATATATATATATATATATATATATATATGTGTGTGTGTGTGTGTGTGTGTGTGTGTGTGTGTGTAGCTATATATATGACTAAAAGACTCCTTTAAATCTTTAAATTCTCCTGTTTATTAAACATTTACCACTATAGAAGGAGATTCTTATTGCAGGTATTCAGGAAGTGCATTCCTCTTAATGGAGGTTTGCAGAGCTAAGCATGAGCTTTCTAGAAGATGCTAGAGGTGTGAGTTATGACAACTCATTCGAGCCAGGGCTATTCTTAAGTTGTAATTGGGTCTGATGTAGGTCTGCAGCCTTTGTTTTGTCTATGGCAATCTATTGCTACAGTGCAGAACAGTAAAGAGTAGCAAAAAGTTATTTGTTTTTGGAACTAAAAGCCAGCATAATATTTGTTTTGCTGTAACAAGAAAAAAAGGCAGCAATTCAAAGTAAACTGTAGTTTTTATGTAACAGGTACCTTCGGTGTCTTGGTAGAACGTGTGTGTGTGTGTGTGTGTGTGTGTGTGTGTGTGTGTGTGTGTGTGTGTGTGTGTGTGTGTGTGTGTGTGTGTGTGTAATATATATGGTACAGCTTATCAAAAATCAGCTAACTGAACATTTTCTGGTTGAGATCGCAGTATACTGGTGATTGGGGAATTTACCCTTTCCCAGCTGTAGTTCATTCTCACTGTTATGTATTATTAGTTCATAGGTTCATATTAGGCTATCTGCCCTAGGGCATTTATAAGCCTAGCCAGAGTGTGTTTGGCTTTCGCCACCCATTTTAAATTAATTTTGCTATGCCCTTTTTCGAGGTTAGTATACTGTGCCTCTGTCTAACAGTGACACAGAAGTGATACCCGGGGTAAACCTACGATCTCCCATCCACTCATCAAGATTCCTCTTGAAGAGAGTCAATGAGGGACTCTGCCTAACCTGGACTGGGATTTTATTCCAGAGTGAACGGAGCCTCTGGGTTATGAATCTGTCCCTCCAGCATGTCCTATTTATTTCAGTGCTGAGGTTCAAGTCTCTCGAGCACGTAGCTCAATGGGATTTGGATTTTCTGAGGTGCAGCATGTCCATTAATTCCGGGTTGGACATGGCTTTATACATCAGGCACAGATCGCCTCTGAGCTGGCGGTCTGCCACTGAGTAGAGCTGGAGTTTCTTTAACCGGGCAGCATATGGCATCTGTTTGAGCCCTTTGATCCTCTTGGTGAGGTACTTTTGGGGTCTTTCCAGTTGCTGCAGGTGTCTGGCAAGGTACATCCCAAAAGAGACATTGTACTCAATTATGGGCCTGATGAGGGATGAGTAAAGAGGCACGATGACCTCCCCTGATCTAGATGTGAATCCCTTCATGATTAGGTGGGCTATATAAAATGTTTTTTTAACCACTTTGGCCACGTGGTTGTCAAATGAGAGATTGCTATCAACTTGGGTCCCCAGGTCCCTAATTACTTCTTCCGTACTTAATGGATTACCACCTATGTGGTAATTTGTGGGCACTTTGTTTTTGCCAAAGAGGATGACTATACACTTTTTGGCGTTTAGCTTGAGGCCATGGCTCTGGCACCAGCTGTCTGTTTCTATGAGGCCCTTTTGGAGGATGCTTGTGTTGGCTGAAGAGTCGATTATGGCGCCCAGTTTGCAGTCATCTGTGAACTTGTTCAGCCACAGTCCTTCCGTGTTGGCCTGTACCTCTGAGAAATATATACCGAACAAGAGAGGTCCCAGGACTGAGCCTTGTGGGATGCCACTTGTAACTGGTTTGGAGTCTGACATGGCTCCAGCAGTTCTAACCATGTCGGTTCTGTCCGTGAGCCAGTTTGCAACCCATCTAGTGACATAGGGGTTTATATTTAAGCTGGTGAGCTTATCTATAATGCCCGAGTGGGGTATTGTACCAAAGGCTTTTGCGAGGTCCAGGTAGGCAGTGTGGACCACCTTCCCCTCATCAATAGCTTTGGTGACTGTTGCAAAGAAATCGACCAGGATCTGCCCTTAACAAAGCCGAACTGGGTAGGATCCAGTGTCTGTAGGTCCCCAATATCTTTATTTATGAGGTCCATGATGATCCTTTCCATAGCTTTGCAGACCAAGCTAGTCAGGCTTATGGGGCGATAGTTTCCAGGATCCGTTGAGGCACCACCTTTGTGGAGAGGGACCACTGTTGCTGTACGCCACTCTTTGGGTACAAATCCTGTAGTAAGGCTGAGATTGAACAGTAGTTTTATGTTTGGGTTTAGCTCTTCTTGGAGTTCATGTAGGAAGCAGCCCTGGACACCGTCTGGTCCCATTGATGCTGTGTTTTTTGCTTTGGAGAGGGCGGCTCTTACCTGAGCATCTGAGATGTCAGGGGTTCAGCACTCTGCTGGGATAGATATTTGCTCTTTTGGTGGGGAGGGGGGGAGGGTTTGCACTGAACCTGTCAGCTAGGATGTTGGCAATGTCTGTGGGTTCGGTGTATTTTTTGTCATTTTGGACTAATTCTGAGCATATCTGGGAATTCCCACCCAGGTTCCTAACATAACTAAAGAAAGCCTTGTGTTATCCTTAGTGTCCTCTGCAATTTTTCTCTCTAGGCTGGCCTTAGACAATTTTATGAGTGCCCATAGTTTTTGCTAATACTGACCAGAGATGCCTTCCCTTTTTGGGATTTTGCTCTATCATGTAGTAGCTTCCTCCTTCTATTGTATAGTTTGTTTATGGCTGGGGTCCACCAGACAGGACGTCTGCCTTTGGAGGATTGGGTCTTGGTTTTATTTGGGATTGCATGATCCATGCATTCCTGAAGGTGTTCATAGAATGCATTTATAAAGGATTCTGTGGTCTGGGCCGTATTTTCCACTGGCCCGGGGGCTTTGAAGGATTCCACCTCAGTTTTGAGGAGTGTGAAATTTGCTTTTGAGAAGTTTTTCACTGTGGTTTTCTGGGCAGGGGGTGGGGTCAGGATGTGAATATCCAGTGAGATTAGTTTATGGTCTGATCTTACCAGTGAGGGATACACTTTGGAGCATAGAGTCCCCATGTTGGTGATGATCAGGTCCAGTATGTTTTCCCCTCTTGTGGGAGTGGTAACAAGTTGTTCCATAGCATTTGAGTTTATAAATTCTAGAAACCTTTGGGCTAGGGTGTTGGAGCTAGAGTAATGCTCCCAGTCTATGTTTGGGTAGTTGAAGTTGCCCAATATAATGGTGTTTGGAGAGACCTTCATATTTTCCAGTGTTTTCAGGAAGGCCAAGTGGGGTTCCTGGGTTTGGGAGGGTGGTCTGTAGCAGGCTATAAACTGGAAGGCAGTTTTACCCACTGTTAGTTGCACATTATTTATTTATTTATTTATTTCAGTTTGATAACCGGGGAAGTCCACTGGGCTCAGGAGCCCGTTTTCAGTGGAGGCCCGGGGAGAAAAGCTCCACATTACTTAGTAAAGATAAAAAACAGGTAAAATTAAATTTAAGATTCAAACATATGGGTACATTAAGATAGAACAGAAAACAATAGGTTTTATGAATATGGGTAAAATTGTCATACAGAGACAGTTATGAGGTACAATGGTTACATAGCATGAGTCATATATTAACATGGTTGGTTAATAAGGATATTTAGAATTTGAGTCTTGTTAGGGCAGAGAGGAAGACCAGAGACAGTATGGGGTACAATGGTAACATAGCATATGGGTCGTAGATTAACATGAATGGTTAATAAGGTTATATAGAATTTGAGTTTTGTTGGGGCAGAGTGGAAGACCAAGTGTAAATTGTAGGGAGGGGAAAAAGGGAATGCAGACTATTTACAGTATTTACAATATATACAAAAGGCAGCAGAAAGAAATAAGTAGAATCATGGAACAAAGTGTAGGAAGAAGGAGTAGTATGGATATACAATTAGTGTTGAGAGTAGAAGGCTAGGTGGGGAAAGTGCAGTTGCACTTCCTATTAGAGAATAAGTGGGAATGGAGTAGGGTTTTGAAGTTGTTAGGGGGTCAGGATGTGAATGGATAGTCTCTGATGCTTCGTGTTGTGCCACCAACCTGGAGGTGTGGGTATCTTTGATGAATATTGATACTCCCCCCCCCCCCTTTTTTGGTTCGGTCCAAGTTTTGGGGCCGAAAAGCATGGTATAAGGTATAACTACCTGGTACTGCTTGGGTGCTCTTGGGAGCTTTGAACCAGGTTTCTGTTACTGCACAGATATCGATGTTCTCCATGCTAAGGAGAGTTTCAAGTGCGTGCATCTTGAGGTTTAGACTTCTGGCATTGAGTAGCATTACTCTTAGTTTCTTATCCCTTGTGATACCTATGGAGGTGGGTTTGTCTTTTGAGCCTTGCCTAAAAAAGGCACTATGGGGGTAGCAACAGCCTTTGCCAATATCCGAAAGCCCAGGGGTGACAGGTGCAAGCCATCTCTAGCGAAGCATCGTGGCTTGTTGAGCATGTCATCCCAGGCTGACAGGCATTGGATCCCCTTTGAATGACACCAGTACTTAAGCCAAATGTTGAAATTGATCATCTTGTCTTCATATTGTAGCATCATTCTTGGTGAGGGTAAGATGCTACTCAAGGTCAGGGTCATACCGGCCTGGGCTACATGCTCAGAGAGCTCCTCTATGTCTCTTTTCATGTAGTCCAGGGAGGTACGTCTCAGGTCATTCACACCAGCATGGACAATGACTGAGTCATATTTGTACTTGCCTTGGAGTGACCTGAGTGCTTGTGTTATGTGGCGGATCCTAGCGCCCGACAGGCAGCTCACCGTGACCTTCTCTTTGTTCAGCCTGGTGAGCGGGACGTAAGTGTGCCTGACAAAAGAGTCGCCTATTACAAGTGTATCAGGTGTGTTGTTTAGTGTTCGGCACACTGGCTTTGTGAGCTATGTGTTGCATGTGTTTTGTTTTGGGGTAGCGGTTGCTTGGGTGTCTGCTTTGGAAGTCTCTGCTGCTTAGGCAGATTTTTATTTAGAGCCTCCAAGTATGTTTTTGTGTGTTTATGTGTTTGATTTGCTGTCGTGGTAGGTCTATGTGAGACTGGAATTGTAGTGAGTGTGGTTTCCTTCTCCTCCTGACTGGTTACGCCAGTACTGAGTTGAGAGAGCTTAGCCTCCAGTTTGGCTATATGGTTGCATCTCTCACATGTGTTGGAATTTGTTGGGAGGAGGAGAGGGTTGTCTGTGTACATGAGGCAGTTGTAACATTGCCTCAAGATTCCCAGATTCACCAGCTGGACCAGAGAGGAGATTGGCAACTGACCTTTGGACATGCTAGAATAGTATTGGGGATTCCTTTATAATTGAAAAAAAGGGCCAATGGGGAACAAAGTACTCAAGGGGAGTTTGTGAGGGTGTAGTGCTTTTAATTTTTTAGTGCTGACTTATATAATTGCTTTAGTGAGCAAGTGACAGGTAACTTAAATGCAATGGGTTACAGGTAACTTAAATGGAAAAATGACAAACAGTAACTTTCTTTCAAGGGAAACAAGGAAATAAGTACAGTAAGCAATGCAGATATCACTAGGGATCCACAGAAGGTCTGAAAAGCCGCGTTTTAGGTGGAATTAGCGTTTCAGGGAAATAACAAGCAAACAACAACAAGCATACAAACAAAGCTAGATTCAGCAGGCCTGGATCTAGTCTATGCTACAGCAAACAAGGTGTACCAATTTCAGTAAGAAACAGTTAAAATATGCAGGCACTATAAGCCTTTAACCAGAAATTCCCAGCTCAGAAGGGCAGAGTCCAGCCTCTCCTCCCACAAGAGTGCAGACCATGAACCTTCTTAATGTAAAATAACTGGCCTGAAGCCCAAGTGTTTAAACCAGAACTAATACACTTTTAGAATAACAGACACTGAGCCCTCAATCAGCAGTTCCCAACTTACAAGGATGTAAGCTACCTGTCCTGCCACCACAGTGCAGGCCACAAACCTTCCTAATGTAAAACAACTGGTCTGAAGCCCAAGTGCTTAATCCAAAAGACTTAGAATGATAGCTACACTTTAATCAAGTTACTACCAAGCAGTAATAAATACAATTGAATACTTTAAAGAATGCCTGGATTAGTGCTCAAGTTATACAAACAAAGCTAGATTCAGCAGGCCTGGATCTAGTCTATGCTACAGCAAACAAGGTGTACCAATTTCAGTAAGAAGCAGTTCAAATATGCAGGCACTATAAGCCTTTAACCAGAAATTCCCAGCTCAGAAGGGCAGAGTCCAGCCTCTCCTCTCACAAGAGTGCAGACTGGGGCTTGCCCCCTAGTAGGGGGTGAAGGGGGCTTGCCCCCCTAAATAACTTGTTTTAATTTTTTTTAAATTCATTTATATGTGGTTTGAGCATTTGTGCTTGATTATTTGTGGTTCATTGTTTACCTTTCTGAGTCATAATTTTATATATATATATATATATATATATATATATATATATATATATATATATATATATATATATATATATATATATATATATATACATGTGTGTGCATGTACGGGAATCATCTGTTTGTTCAAATGTTATGAATGCTGAATGCTTGTGATGGTAGCATAACCGAGCGAACAGTCATACGATCACAGAATGCTTGCATTACTTCTGCCTAGTGACCACCTGTAGGTCTGGGATTGAGTACCCTACCTAAGTCTCCCGCCACCTACCCTACCTAGGGACCAAATCTTAACTTTTTTGGAAAACGCCTCTTCCCACAAAGACGCAAGAAAGTATGTCCTTCAGCTCTTCAAGGTTTCTCAACATTGTGTAAGCTTTTCTAACCCTCAGCTATTGTTAATCTCTAAGCAAGTTCTGCCAGCAGCCAACCTTAGCTTCTCCCTTCCCCTGATCACCAGCAACCATTAGTAACTACAGTTCTCTGACTCTCTCCACGTCCACTAGCCCAGTCAATAGCCCTGGTAGCAATTACCTGCTGAGTCCACTAGGTGGCTCCCTACTACCTCAATCGCTATCCTTGCAGACTTTTCTTTCCACATACTAAGTCTTATATTTCCCTCTATTCTGCTACCCTTTTGTGTTTTCCACCCTTTTCCTTTCTCTGCCTGTCTCAGCCTTGCCCAACTTAGTCCTCACTCTCCTAGCAATCCTCTATGTCCTCGGATTACTTACCTGTCCTATCAGCATCTTACTGATTGTTTTCCACTCTACCTCTCTTCTTTGGCTCTAAACTCTTGTCCTTAACTAACCTACCAACTATAGCCCACTCTCCCTCCATTTTTATTCACCTTCTCCCTATTTCACGTGTGGCTTTAGCCCTAGCGTTACTCTAGACTACGCTTAATTGCCCTCTCACTACCTGGCATACTACTCGCTTGGCTTATGTCTAATTGCCTCCCTTTACTTTAAAACTGCCACCTTGTCTCCGTTTATTTCTTTTCCTCTCTGCCTGCCCCTGCCCCTCCCTCCCTTACTACTCTCCTATCCCACTTCCTCTCAAAAGCTATAAATACACCTGCACGGCTTCGCGCCAACTCTTTTTCCCTTAGTTCACCCTGGCTGCTGTGCGTTCCTGCCTCTGGAGACCTGAAAAAGTGTAAGTTTATTGCTGCAAACAACTTTTGATATTGAACTGTGCTCAGTGTACATCGTGCTAGATTTAAAAGCTTCTCACATATCGCCAGTTATTTTTTGTGTTACTGTCAACAACTCCTGGCATTGCATTGTGTGTTTCGTGTAATGTAAGACCTGGACGATTATCGTTTATTCGCCAGTTTCTATTTACTAAATAACAGTGTTATTTACTCTGCTGATGGTCTTTGCCCGTATGTTTCTCTAAATGACCTATCCTAGCCATAAGGTATATGTTTTAAACTGATTTTTGCATTTTGCGAGTATGTTTGAATTGATTTTTTGCATTATTCCGCTCGCACCTAGTCTAGCGTTTAATGCTTAGCTAGATAGAAATAACCTAAGCTTGTACGCTCTCATTGTCTCTGTATTGTACGGCAGGTATGCGATGCGCCTTTGAAATGATGGTAGCATTTTACTGCTTGTACCTGGTATAGTGATTTACAATATTAGCTGTTTAAAACAAATTTTAAGCCTGAATGCTCTCCTTGTTTATGTAAATAAAGCAGTTGTACTGGCTTGTTATATGGGGTACCTAGCGATCCCTAGCAAACTTTCCCCGACTCACTCTGAGAAAGTTGCGTGTTCATTTTAAACTGCCTGACATGCTAGCATTGAGTGTGACTGATTCTTATTAGGATAGCTGCATGTTCGTTTACTATTCCCCGACATGCTAGCTTGAGGGCACCTATCTCATATACTCTCTTCTCTTTACTTGGCGCTAGGTTCCTAGCGTGTTTTCTCCCAGTGCCTTACCTTCTTAAGCCCTCCAATACTCCCACCATCTGTAGCACGTGGGAAAACAGTACTCCATCTGTTTTACTCGCCTTAACTACTCTCTCTAGCCCATCTGAGTGCCTAACATATTTTTATATGAGCTTAGCTTTTTAGAATTAACAGATTTTAATGTCCTTATTCCCTACCGAAATAGTACATAGCGTTTCCTTTCATAAATCCTCACCTACCCTTACTTAACTAACTCGTGCTTCCCTGCGCTTATTTTAGGCGGGTGTAGCACACTTTCCTCTGCCTTAACTAGAATACTAGCTCAAGTCCAAGGCCTAGGAGGCTCTGCTCCTTCCTCCCTACTCAATTCTCATACAGATACTCTCCCAGCTTATGTTATTTAATCGGCCTTGGTTTGTCCACCCTCAACAGTGTTTCTCATCAACTTACCTGGTCCACCATTACTGAATACCTGGTTAGTGGATCTATTAACACTATCTGGGTTTGTATTAGTACTCCCGCCTGTATATTCTATAGCAATTAGCGGAGAATGACATCTGTAGCTCCTGTAGATCTGTCCACTGATTTCACTACAGGAATATAGTTGCATTTGTGTTATCCTGCACTGATTACTTCAGAATAATTGTCACTTGGCTGAATGATTTAAAAGTTTGTTGTTATCTTTGTGTATTTTACTTGCTTATTGTACAGTTTTTATTGCTCTATATTATAACCCTCTTTCTTCTCCCTTCCATTTCTCAGCTCTTCTGCCTAGTGACCACCTGTAGGTCTGGGATTGAGTACCCTACCTAAGTCTCCCGCCACCTACCCTACCTAGGGACCAAATCTTAACTTTTTTGGAAGCCTCTTCCCACAAAGACGCAAGAAAGTATGTCCTTCAGCTCTTCAAGGTTTCTCAACATTGTGTAAGCTTTTCTAACCCTCAGCTATTGTTAATCTCTAAGCAAGTTCTGCCAGCAGCCAACCTTAGCTTCTCCCTTCCCCTGATCACCAGCAACCATTAGTAACTACAGTTCTCTGACTCTCTCCACGTCCACTAGCCCAGTCAATAGCCCTGGTAGCAATTACCTGCTGAGTCCACTAGGTGGCTCCCTACTACCTCAATCGCTTATCCTTGCAGAATTTTCTTTCCACATACTAAGTCCTATATTTCCCTCTATTCTGCTACCCTTTTTGTGTTTTCCACCCTTTTCCTTTCTCTGCCTGTCTCAGCCTTGCCCAACTTAGTCCTCACTCTCCTAGCAATCCTCTATGTCCTCGGATTACTTACCTGTCCTATCAGCATCTTACTGATTGTTTTCCACTCTACCTCTCTTCTTTGGCTCTACCCGCTCCGTTCGCCTCACTCCGCTCCCCACCCTACCCCCAATTCCCACCCACCCCCAGGGGTCCTACTCTTATAGCTCCTTAGCCACACCCCTATTCCTCCTGGCCTATTCTTCTCCTTCCCGCCAAATTGTTGTCTAGCCTCTACACACCCCATACACTCCGCCCTTCTCTTTCTTGACCCTAAGACCTTACTAGTACTATTACCTCTCTCCATTACCTACACTTCTCCTTATACATCCTCTTTCCTCTCTAGCCTCCTTTCTCTATTCCCTATAGAACCTATTCCTACTTACCATCTACTTTAAATTAAGTTACTACCCCCCCTATTTCTTTCTACCCTCATATCTCTCCCCTTATACTTTCCTCTCTGTTTCCTCACTTCTCAAATTCTAAATCATGACTCCCTACACACAAACTATGCCTTTACTATCAGTCTTAATCATAACTACCCTTATCTCAATGTACCATCTCACCTTTTTTGAAATTTCACTTAACAACTATCTTATCTCCTCACAAACACACACTTCTACTATACTCTCTTTCACGCCATACCCTAATGTTAATTCCACCCCTAGCTATCATCTACCTAAATACCACAGGCAACATCACCTTACCTACCCCATGATCTTACGCATAACCAAAACCCTAACAAGTCAAAAGAGGAACTACTTAACTAAACTAGTTAATCCTACCCTACAAGATGGAGACATCCACCCAAACCCTGGCCCTAACTCACCACCTCCCATAACCACTCACCTAACCTCAATAACAACTTCCTTATAGGGCACCTTAACATCCAAAGCATAAATAAGAAAATACCCTTCATCCATGCCCTCTTAGATACCCACTCATTTGACATTCTCTGCCTCTCTGAAACCTGGCTAAACACAGGCACTAAAGACTCAGAGATTATTCCTCAAGGTTATAACATACTAAGACAAGACCGCTTAAAGCATAAGGGTGGTGGAGTAGCAATACTTTTCAAAATCAACTTAACATCTCTACTCAACCAGCATGCCCAAACCAAAATAGCAAAACAGAAGCTATCATTATTAAACTCCAACTTAATACCAAAAAATCTATTTACATTATTTGTTTGTATCTTCCCCAGGTAATAACATCCCTATATTAGAAGACTTTCTAAGTTGGGTTTCTACCACCTACCCCAAGAAACCATAATTCTTGGCGGCGTTAACATAGACTGGAACTCTATTAATAATGACAATCCCTCCTCTCATATTAACCTACATGGTTTCTCACAAACTATTACCTCAACTACAAGAGTCAATAAGCCCAGTAAGAAAGAGAGTATACTAGACTGGATACTCACAAATAAAGTTAACAAACAATATAAAGTAGGTACTTTGCCAGATGACATCAGCGACCACTCCTAACCTACATTACTAGACTAAAATCAGGATATGTTAACCTCCCAAATACAAGACTAATTCGATCTCAAAAGCATTTTAACATAGACCTCTTTAAAGCTGATCTGAGAGCATGTAAATGGAATTGTTTAAAATCACTTCCCTGGAGGAAGCAGTATTATTTTTAATACTACATTCTTATCCATACTTGATACACATGCTCCTGAGCTCTATTAGAATTAAGACCAAACCTGCCCCATGGCTGAACTGCAATACTAACAAACTTGTGCAAGGTAGAAAAAAAGCATGGACAAAATGGAGACGTGATAGACAAAACACTGATTTAGTTAATTTCCAGCTTAGAAACCTTTAAAAATCAATAATCTCTGACAAGAAAAACTTCTACTGTAAACTTCAGGAAACTCATATTAATAACTCCAAACAGTTCTGGTCCTCAGTAAATAGACTTCTCTCCCCAGGGACTGCTAAAACTCCTTCCCTCTAAATGCTGACCCAGAAACCCCTCTCCAGACTGCTAATGTCTTCAACTCTTTTTCTCTGAAACTATTCAATCCTTAGCCAAACAAATGAACCCTAACAACTCTCATATACCAACTACCATAACTACCTCCTCTTTCAACTTCTCTCTAAAACCTATATCTACCTCTTTCATCTTTAAACTCATTCAAAACTGAAACCCTGTACCCCTTCTGCTGACAAGCTCCTTCTCTGTTCCTTCAGAAAGCTGCCAAAGAAATTGCATATCCTATATCCTTACTTATCAACAGAACTATCCAAGAAGGAACCATCCCTGATATCTGGAAAGTATCCTATATTATCCCACTGCATAAAGGAGGTAACTCCCTTGACCTTTCCAACTTTAGACCAATTGCCCTTCTCTCACCCCTAGCAAAGATCATGGAAAAATGTATTCATCAACAACTTGTACACTATCTCTCTCTTCACAGCATAATAGCAAACTGCCAGCATGGTTTCAGACCCCACCATAGTACCACCTCTGCCCTTCTATCCTTTGTAGATACTATCAACAAAAATCGAAACAACAACACTCTCTTCCGCTCTTTTCATTGATCTCTCTAAAGCTTTCGACATGGTCAACCACTCACTCTTAATTCACATCCTTGAATCTCTCCTTGTGATAAACTAGCAACTAATTGGTTTAAATCCTATCTTAGCAACAGACAACAAGCAGTAATATGGGAAAACCATATCTCTTCACTCTTGCCTATTTCCATCGGAGTTCCCCAGGGCTCCATTCTGGGTCCACTCCTGTTCTCCCTCTTTATTAACGACCTTCAGACTGCTATCCCACAAGCTACCTGCATACAATATGCAGATGATTCTACCCTTATCTGCACAGCCCCTTCCTCTACTGAACTGACCTCATTGACCCAAAAGACCTTTAACACAGTAGAAAATTGGTTTTCTAGACGGTTTCTCCTACTTAATGCCAAAAACTAAACTCCTCCTCTTCTCCCCACCACTCGGTCCCCTCCTTTAAACTTTACCATTTCTTCCAATAATGGCACCATCATCTCACCTGAACCAACCACTAAACTCTTAGGGATAACCATTGACAATAATCTTTCCTTCGATCAGCACATTAGCAACACCATAAAGATTGTTAACAGGAAAATTGGATCCCTATATCGCATCAAACCTTTTCTAACCCCAGCAACTAGAACCAAAATTGCACAATCTCATCTCCTATCTACTCTCCTATATGCTTCCCCCATTTATACAAACCTTAAGAAAAACAATCTCAATAAACTTGCAACTTGCTATAACAACATAGCTCGTTTCGCCACTGGTAACCCCTTTAGGACCCACCATTGTACAAACCTAAAACAACTTGGCTGGCTCGAATTTCAAAACTACCTAATAATCCCTCAACTCACTATAGCCCACAACATATTACACCTTCCTGACAACACCCCTATACTCTCTCAACTTCTAATCCCTTACAACAATCTCAACTCACTTCGCTCCTCTAGTAAACTCATGACAAAATCTATAAAGGTAAACAATACAGCAGGTGGTTCTCTATTCACTAACACTATAGGAAGAAGTTGGAATCTCTTACCTAGTGACATAACCTTGACTACATCCCTGCCTCAATTCAAACAGAAAATCAAACTTTACTACCTAAACCATTGGCTTTGTTTCTGCAGTACACCTGACTAACCTTTTCTCTTACACACTTCTTATCTCTATCTGTCTCATTTTCCCCTCTTTTAACTGTTCTAATCTAACTATGTATAATTTATGTATAATTACTAATAAGTAATTCTAATATGTAATGCTAATATGTAATGAACTGCATACAGTAAATGAACTGCATATGGTAAACTTGTTTCTCTTTAAAATTATCTTTCCCTCTCTATGGTTTTTTGACTTCCAATTTTTGCTATTTCTTAAGAGTAATGTTTCTTCTATGTAATGTACTTAGTATTTAGTGGAGCTTTTCTCCTCGGGCCTCTGCTGAAAATGGACATGTATCCAGCCAGACTAGCCCGGTCAACAAATGTAAAATAAATAAAATAAATAAAATAGTATAAGGGAATAGGGAATTGTGAATTCTCTCCCTGCCACTGTGTGATCTCAGAGCTGGTATGGTATACAGGAAACTCTCGGTTAACAGGAACTCAAGCAACCAGAAAAAAAAAATCAAAGTAATACAGTACAATTTTCATGTGTTGCACTATCTGTTCCTCCCCCCACAGAAACATACCTTACGTTTTTAGAGTTTTAAAAAGGAAGCTAGGAATAAATTCCCTCTCTCCTCAGCGTGAGAACAAGTCAAACCAACCAAATAGTATAGGGTACAGTATTAATCAGGCCTGTTTTTAATAGTAACTCTCAAGCAACCAGATACTACAGTTATCCGGTATCTACAATCCCCATGGGTGCCGGTTAACCAAGAGTTTACTGTATATAAGTTGCAAGAGAAAGGGGGTTATAGGTGGCTGCCTGAGCAAAAAAAATTTTTTTTTTGTTTGTTTTTTCAATATTTTATTTACTTATTTATTTTCATTTGTTAACCACGTTGTGTCCGACTGGGCCAGTAGCCCATTTTCAGTGGATACCTGGGGAGAAAAGCTCCAAAATGATTATATAGTTGTTTTTTTACATTTAACATATAACTATTACACTGATAACCGCACATAAAGTAAAAATACACATAGAAATTCAAATTCCAAGGTTCTTAACATGGTGTCTACAAAAAGTAACAATGGTGGTCATATCGAACAAGAAACAATTGTACCATACATGTTTTTCTCCTTAGAGAAAGAAGTCATGTTCTGAGAATAAGAAGACTTAATTAGCCAGGAGGTATAGAGAAATGGGAAAAAAGAGTTAGACATTTATGGGTTAAAGTGTTTAGCCTGGGTGGCGTTTGAATTTTAAATTTCAGTCTTAGATTCTAGATTATTCAAATGAGATTTGATTTTGTTCTTTTTTGACTATATAGAGTTGTGTGTGTGTATATAATATATATATATATATATATATATATATATATATATATATATATATATATATATATAGGTCTACTACAGATGATCGAACTTTTAAAAGTTCGGCTTTCATATGGCCGATATGATCAAACTTTTAAAAGTTCGAACACCTGATAAAAAAAGGGGAAAAAAAAACAAAAAAATTGCTCTGAATGTTTTTAGCTGGGGCAAGCCCCCCTGCACCCCCTGCTATTTAAATATACCAACTCCAAGATCGCACTACAGTGAGGAAAAGGGAAATCTTCCATTGTGTGCTGTATGGAGATCTCCGCTTAGAACATTCGAAATTTTAAAAGTTCAATCATATGGTCATGACCATATGAAAGTCAAACTTTTAAAAGTTCGATCATCTGTAGGGGACATATATATATATATATATATATATATATATATATATATATATATACACACACATATATGTATGTATGGGTTCACTTTGGAATCTCAAAATACTGAAATATCAAATTTCAGTATCTCGAGACCAAAGTGTCGAATCTGCTCTTGCGCAAATCTTCAGAATGTCGACTATGGAAATCTCGAACCTGCAGTGGTGATGGCGCATTTGATAAGTGTAATGTTTTTTAAGGGTTTTGGGGAGGGCTTGTGTTTTTGAGTGTGTTGGGGAGTTTTAGGTGTGGGTTAGGGTAGGTAGGTAAGAATGTAAGTGTGTGAATGTGTAAGTGTTGAGAGTGGTCGTGTTTGTATGTATGTGATGTGTGCTTGTGTAAGGGGGTGTAAAATGTGTGGTAGTGGGTTTGCTTTATTCCAGATTTTAGTGCGACTTCAGAGTTAGTATATATAAGTAGGGGGGGGGGTGTGGTGCATGGGGGCTTGCCCCCCTGCTTATAGCAAGGGTGTGTCTGTCAGTTTTGTTGTGTTCATGTGTGTTGGCTTGGTTTGTTGTAGTGTCAGGAGGTATGTGTATTTGTGTTTGTTTGTGCGATGTATTGTTTTTGTGACGTTTGTGGTTTTAAATTTCACAGTTTTGAGTTTTCAGGTTTGTGAGTTCTTGGCTTTATAGTCTCAAGAAACTGAAATTCGATATTTCAGTACTTTGGGATTATACAGTGAATCCATATTAATATATATATATATATATATATATGTATGTATGTGAGTCAGCATATGTCACTCGGATGATCCACAATTCATCAAACTGCAGTTATTCAAAATAATATGATCATATGATTGAACCACAACCCGTCTTTTTATAAGTTCATAGGTAGGTACTAGGCTATAGGTTCATAGGTAGGTACTAGGCTATCAGCCCTGGGGCCTGCATAAGCCTAGCCAAAAAGGTTCTCAAGAAAATTCGACTTTCATATGGCCAAGATCATATGATCAAACTTTTAAAAGTTCAAACCCCTGATTAAGAATAGGAAAAAAAAATTGCTGTGAACATTTTTTCTGAGGTACTTCAAAAAAGGACAGAGGGACATTTTACTCCTCTCCTTGCGTCTAGGTCAAACTTTACAGGCTATAATCAAAATCAAGGTAAAAACAATTAGGATTTTGGGCATAGTTTGGTATTAACTTAGACAATTCATGGAAATTAGCTATATTGTGAATAAAAATTGGAATGTATTTTCAATGGACTCTGAATATGCCAACATTGTGGGGAAAGGGCCCGTGGATTGTATACAAAAAGGACATGAGCATTAAAAACATGTTGGAGAGGAATTCAAAGGGGAAGTGCACAGGAAAAATGAGTAGATGTAGGCAGTGCTCTCAATGCAAATATATAACTGCGGCAAGTGAAGTTAGCATTGTGAACTATGGTACAATTATGTTACACAGGAGGTATAATTGTAATACTAAATTAGTTGTGTATTTATGTCTGTGTCAGAAATGTACCTGTTTCTATATAGGAAAGACAAAGAACCCAATAAGAAGCAGGGTATATCAGCACAGCTATGATATAAGAAAAAAAGAGCAAAAGAATGCATTAGCCGCACATATTTCAATAATAGTGAACATTTTGGCAATGGCAGTTACGCACTAATGCCACCAAATTTCCTGGGCTAAATGAGAATGTGTCTATATCTTCACTTTTAAGACTAAAAGCTAATTTAGTATTTTAATGGTTACTTAGTTCATAGGATTTTGGAACATTTTTTTAATAGATGGCATACTTAGAGGAGGGGATTTTAATGTACATCTATGTTTTCTGTGTGTATGGTGTATTTTCGTATAGTTTTTATGTCTGTACAAATATGTTTGGGCTAGTCAAAAAAAGAAGTTATGTACTTACCATAACGTTCCATGTTTGCAGTCCATCTCGCCTACATTCTTGCTGGATGGGTTTGGAGCCGATATTTGGCTCTGACTCGGCTGATACTAAAGCTTGAGAGCTTTTACTGGCTCGAGGCTGACCCCTTTCCCAGGGTGCCTTACGGCAATTCCCCAGACCTTGTTTGCAAGAAAGCAATGAGTACCTAACAGGTATGAATTATCAGAAACTGTACACATACAGACAAAAAAAAATGATGTAATATTATCCATGCCAGGTGGACAACAACTATAACCAGGTCAGACAGCACCAGTATAGTCCACCAGATCCTCCAGAAACAGGAATGGGGTAGGAGGGAGGGATGCAAGAATGTAGGCGAGATGGACTACAAACATGGAACGTTATGGTAAGTACATAGCTTCTTTATGTTATGTAGTCCTATCTTGCTGTAATTCTTGCTGGATGGGACAGCATCCCTAGCACCTTTATCCCGGGTGGCTCAAGTGAAGAGACTCTTCAGCACAGTGGACCCAAAGGATGACCTGTCCTGGGAGGCCAAATCCAATTTGTAATGAGTGACAAAAGTATGTGGTCTTGCCCAAGTAACTGCTGCGCAAATAGTATCAATTGGGATCCTAGATCTAAAGGCACATGAAGTAGATACTGCCCTAGTAGAGTGGCCTTTTACTTTGTTAGGTAATTGTTTGCCAGCAGTTTGATAAGCAAAAGAAATGCAATCTGAAAGCCATTTTGAAAGAGTAACCTTGGAAACAGGCAAACCCTTATTCTTGTCAGAAAAGGAATCAAATAATTGATCTGATTTTCTGAATTCTTTAGTCCTGTGTAAGTAAAATCTGAGAATTCTGTGACCGTCTAATTGGTGTAGTCTGTATTCAGATTTATTAGAATGGTTTGGAAAAACACTGGTAGCTCAATAGTAGTGTTCAGATTGTGCTCTGAGCATACCTTGGGAAGAAAGGAAGGGTTTGTCCTGAGTGAGACTCTATCCTTGTGGAAAACAATGTAAGGAGATCGAATAGTAAGAGCTTGCAGTTCTGAGACTCTCCTAGCAGATGTTATGGCTACTAAGAATAGTGTTTTCCAAGATAACAATTTCAGATCTGATGAAGAAGAGGGCTCAAAGGGTGCAGACATTAATGATGTGAGAACTAAATTTAAGTCTCAGGGTTCTGATGGTTGTTTGATTGGAGGCCTGAGAAGGAGAACTCCCTTCAAAAAGGTTTTGCACAAGGAGTGTGACATGATGGGATTTCCCATGAAGCCAAAATGGAAATTAGAAATGACAGCTAACTGAACTCTGACTGTAGCGGCTGCAGCTCTTTCATGAAAAATTGACCCAAGGAAGGATAAAATAGATTCTATAGGAGCTATATAGGGATCTAAGCCTTGGTGTGTACCACAAATAGAAAACCTTTTCCATATGCTGGAGTATAACTTCTGAGTGGAAGGCTTATGGGATGAGATCAGAATGTATTTGAGAGAATGGGAGAGGGGTATGCACCTGGCTATTTGTGGAACTGGAGCAGCCATGCTGTCAATTTGAGTATGTGGATTGTGTGATGGAACTGCCCTGATTGATGAATCAGGAGGTCTGGAGATGGTTCCAGAATCCACGGTTCCTCCAAAAGGTAGGGCCACAGGAAGGGAAACCATACTTGTCGAGGTCAGTAAGGAGCAATGAGGATCAAGGTACTCCTCAACTGCTTTGCTTTCTGTATTATCTTTGGGATGAGAGCAAAAGCTGGGAAGGCATAAAGAAGTCCCGGGGGCCAATCGTGGACTAGAGCATCCCTGGGTGATATCCCCAGATGGGGAATTAGGGCAAAGTAGCTGCTGCATTTGGTGTTCAGGTGAGTGGCAAATAGGTCGCAGCAAGGCTGGCCCCATCTGTGAAAGATTTCTTTCGCAGCTTCTGCCTTCAGGGACCACTCATGAGGCATCAGAATTGCTCGGCTGAGTTTGTCTGCTATCACATTGGATTTCCCCGGGATGTGCATTGCTACCAGAAAATGCTGAGTGTCCATCACCTATTTCCAAACTCTTAAAGCCTCTCTGCAAAGCGGGTAAGATTTGGTTCCCCCTTGCTTGTTTATGTACCACACAACAGACATGTTGTCTGACTGGATCACAATTGTCCCAGTGGGAAGGGAGCTGTGAAGTGCTTGCAACGCATACAGCACCGCTCTCATCTCCAGAACATTGACGTGTAAGTGGTTCTCGTGGTTCTGCCAAGTACCTTGGACTGTCATTCCCAGATAATGCCCCCCACCCTATCTGGGAAGCGTCTGTGTCTGTATCAGCCAAGTCAGAGCCAAATATCAGCTCCAAAACTGCTTTCTCTTGGGGAGGAACAAGTGGACGACCTAATAGTAACATTGCACGGATGGGTAAGTGTGGTACATGCAGTATTTGCAAGTTTATTAATGATGGACCTTATGTACACATAGACAGTTACAAAAGAACACCAAACTGTCCAGGGTACTGTAATTGCAGTACTGACATGGTAGTATATGTAGCCACCTGTCTATCATGTCTGGCATTTTACATAGGAATCACCACACGTAAATAAAGGCTACGTATTTTGGAACACAACAGAGACATAAAAAACAAGAAGCTTACAAGTGCTTTATTTAACCACAGTAAGAAGTGTGGCAACTACAGAAAGTTTATATTGTTTGTCATTGACAGGGTGCCCAAAAAATACATGGGAGGTGATGTTAAAACCTTACTAGAGATGAGAGAATGTCTATGGCAGCTGCGCCTGGATGCAACAAAAACACCAGGCATTAATGAAAACATTTCTATTGCAAGTGTATTGAAACACGAATCCCAGTTTATTTAACAGATGATTATATGTTTAACTTTCTTTTAACTTTCCTTGGACAAAGTATTCACCAAAGGGGTTTACATGAAATAGTTTATTACAACTATTTTTTCTGTTTTAAGATGTGGTTTTATCATAGTATTTCTTGTGCTGTTTTTTTCCTTTGCAACAGAGGTTGGGTTAAATGGTTAATTGGATAACTGATTTTTAATGGATGTTTTTTATATTGGCTGATTGCCTGTTTAGGACTATAAAAGTCCAGATTTTTTTTGAGTGTAACTGACTCTGAAGAAGCCCAATGTTATGGATGAAAGCGCTAAATCAGTGATTCTACATTTACAATAAAGCTGTGGTTTTATCGAGTCACGGATCTTTTTATTCTTACTAGTGTTCGTTCAACTTGGTGACCTAGGAGAAGTTGTTCTGTGTGCAACCACCATGTCAGATCCTTCTTGCAGGTGTTTGTTATGAAAATCTGATGAGACAATGGAAGGTCTTGCATTGACCATTAAGCAAATAGCCGCCACTGAAGTATTCTCATGTGTAGACGGGCTAGAGGGACTAATAAGATGGAGGAAGCCATAGTCCCTAGGACTTGAAGGACTACCCTGGCCTGAACATTTTGACTGTTTAGCAAGGATCTGACTTGATTGCATAAAGACTCTGCTCTTTCTGGTGTTAGTCTTGCTGACATGGTGGTTGTGCCTATTTCTGAGCCTAAGAATACAATGTGCTGTGAAGGAGATAAGGCTGATTTTTTTAGGTTGACTGTGATGCCTAAACTGGCGCACAAGGATAGAGTCTCGTCCCTGGTTGTGATGAGTTGATGCTTGGTGGTAGCAGTGAGAAGCCAGTCGTCTAGGTACGGAAACACCTGAAATCCTTGACGTCTCAGGTGAGCTGTTACCACTGCCATGCATTTGGTGAACTCTCTGGGGAATGTAGTGAGACCAAAGGGCAGTGTTCGGAACTGAAAATGACTAGCTGGAAGCGTAAGTGTCTCCTGGGGTGCCTGTCCATTTTGATGTGGTAGTACGTGTCCTGAAGATCTACTGAGCACATCTAATTGTCTTTCCCAATAAAAGGGAATATTGACTGCAAAGTGATCATTTGGAACTTTGATTTCTTTACGGACTTGTTAAGTCTGCTGAGATCTAGAATTGATCTCCAGTCCCCTGTCTTTTTTGGAACTAAAAAGAATCGAGAGTAAGTTCCGGATTCTATTTGCTCTGTGGGGACTTCTTGGATGACTCTTTTTTGCATCAACGAGATGACCTCTGATGTTGCACGGTCTAGTTGAATGGGTGGCACGTCTGGTATAGACCGGTTTGTTGGGGGGTTTGGAAACAAAGGGAATCAGATAACCTCTGGATATTATGGTGTGTACCCAACAATCTTGCGAGATGTTTAGCCAGGTGCTTGGGTATAGCGATAGATGACCCCTGACTGCCTCCAGAGATGGACAGTTGGGCAACTTCTCAGGGATGATGGAAGGGACAATCAGAGAAGGTTTCTCTATCTCCCTGATGTTGCGGACCTCCTCTGCCGCAAAGGCTTCCATTATATCCTCCCCCTCTGCTTCTAGGGGAGAGTTGACCTTGTGCCTGAGGGAAACCTTTTTGGGATTTATGGAACCACATTTTCCCTCCTGTACTTCCCTTGGGATAGGGTCTAGATGGGAGGGAGAAATGGACTCTGACGGCAAATAAGATTTTCCCTTCCTGCTCAGACCTGGTCAAAGTCTTTTTCACCTGGGGTCTAAAAAGAGATTAACCCTCAAAGAGGACGTTAGTGAAGGAAGACTTAAAGGATTCAGTGAAATTACAAAAATGTCTCCTGAGGGATATTCCTGCTGGAGCTGCCCTACTTGCTCCGTCTGCCGCATATGATATCAGCCTCATGGAGGAGTTAGCTATTGACGTAAGGGTGAAAAGCTGCACAGAAACCTTATCCATGGATCCCGGAGCTACTGAACCCTGGAGGGTATCTCCCAACTCCTTCAGGAGATCTCTCTGAAGATGAGTAAAATGGGTAAGGTAATTCAGCGATCTTAGAGTAAATGCTGCTGAAGAGAAGGTACGCTTCCCATACCTATCCATCATCCTAGACTCCTTGTTAGGAGTATGGATATTAGAAGATGTTTTGGATAACTCCTTCTTTGTGGTCACTGCTACCACCATAGCATCAACGGGAACTCCTTTGGTAAGAAAAGTCTTATCTTCAGCTGCTGTCATGAATTTATTTGGCCTCCTCGGGATGGGCTCCACTGAGTCTGGGGAGGTCCAGGCTTTCCACGATATGACCCCTAAGAGTTGGTCATAAGGCAGTGTCACCCAGGAGGTAGAAGGTCAGGAACCAAAGGCCTCAAGATACACTGATTCATCTTCAGTAGGGCTAGAGGTCTACCAGTCACCCCTCTGTCTAAGTATTTCTAGGATGTCAGAAAAGGAGACATCCTCAGAGGGGGATCTAAGGGACCCTTCTGATTCCTCCAAATCAGTGTCAGAAGTGAGAGACATAGGTCAGTCAACATGCTTCCTCTTACACAGTCTCTTCTGAGGGAGCTCTCCAGTGGGATAATCTGGGGATGTCTCGGAAGAGGGGGCACCTCCAATGGGGGCTGCTTGGATCTCTGGTTCCCTATGCTGTAGGGGTGGCAGGGGGAAAAAGGTTGCTGCCTGCTGCTGGTGGGACACAGGTTCCAAAGGTATTGCTTTTGCAGAAGATAAAGCCTTCTCTATAGCTTTGAAAGCCTCCCCCCCACTCCAAAGAAGACCTCCACTCCGAGGAAATGGATGGTTGTCTCCGAGCAAGGGAGAATGGCTCCGAAGCAGATGTGGGAGCTGAGCTGAGTCAAGCTGAGGCACCGAGAGGGAGGGTCAGTTCCAAAGAAAACCCAGGGTGACTGTCCCCCTCGGAGTTGACTCGAGAGCATTGGCTCCCATATCCCTTGGCTCCAGACTGAGCCACCGAAAATAGAGTAATCGGTTCTGAGGAGGATCCCCGGAACCGATGGATGCAAGACTTAAGAACCTGAAGTGATGGGTTCCGAGAGCGAAGCAGTCGGAGGAGCAGTGGTTGCCAGAGCTGGATCTGGAAGCAACCTCTTCACCACCCTCTTGATGTCCTCATCTGAGAGTGTTCTGGAGGATCTGGTGGAGACAGAAGGAGATCTCCTGCACTCCAAAATAGGAGATCTCAAGGTAGTTGACACAGTATCAATATCTGGTAGATGTCTCAGTATTGAAGGTTGCCTCGGCACTGAGGAGACCGATGGTACTGATGTGGAAGAAGTTGAATCGGAGCCAGAACTCCTTGGCTCTGACACATTGGTCTTTTTCGATGTCTCCAAAGCTGGGGCCGAAGATTTTCATTTTAAAGACTTAGAGCTGCCTGACCGAGTTCCAGCTGTTCCTGGAAGGAACTGGTCAAAAGACCCCTATCAAAAAATTTTAATTTCCTCTCATTTAAGACCCTAGTACTAAACGCATGGGAAAAGGTACAAGGCTCTTGCAAATGAGCTTCACCTAAACAGTACACGCAACTGGTGTGATTGTCTGTCAAAGACATTTTTTGTGAGCATGCATCACATTTTTTAAACCCCGAAGGGCGATGATCCATATGCTCTCTATCCTTTTCTTTAGACATTCTAACTAAAAACTATAGCCTAGCTAGAGAAGGCAACAACAATAACCAACTACTAAGGTAACAATAAGATAGCAAAAGATAGAAAAGAGTTATATAAACTTTTTTTTTTTTTTATAAGACACACACTCAGGGAGGAAAGGCCCTCTAACTTAAATGGGCCGTACAATCCTAAGGGGAAAAATAGGGGTTAGAAACTCTCAAAGCAGTCACACAAAGAGATTAACAGTAATAAAGACTGTGATATAATAAGAAAGGTTGAGAAAAGGACTAGATTTAATAAATAAAGCTGTTACTTAGCCAACGAGCCAGTAAGACACAACCTCGAAGCTTTTGCGACAAACGAGATCTGGCAAATTGCCGTGAGGCACCATGGGATAGGGGTTAGCCTCGAGCCAGTAAAAGCTCTTGAGCTTTAGTATCAGCCAAGTCGGAGCCGAACCCATCCAGCAAGAATTACGGCAAGATAGGACTACATAACATTATCTATTATGTTGGATTGGTGCCTTAAGAATTACTTGTTGATTAAATTTGATTGGATTGGGGTGATACATAAGGCATCATGGGTAACATCACATTATTCTGATGAAGTCCTTTATGCTGGATGAAAGCACTCAAAGTACTTGGGTGATTCAGTGGCAGTGAGTCATGGTCCTGTTTCCTTCCTTTTTTGTTTTTGGTTATCAGTTTGTGTGTCTGGTATGTTTGCTTATGTGTATGAAGATTATTTTTGTTTAGTTTTTTGACTTCCTTAAGTTGTGCTTCTGTAGACTGATGTTTCGTTAAACTGAAGTTTCGGAGATTTGGTGTCCGCAAGTAGAGTTTCGATAATCTGTACTTCTGGTGAAGGAAAGTAGATCCATGTTACTTACAGAGAAAGAATAACACCAACGGGAAAGTGCATTGCTGGCATATACAGTGGTAGTTCATAAATGTATTTCTTATTAAACAATCAGTATTATCTGGCAATAGCAAGTTGATGGTTTTCTGTAAATATTTATGAGAAGGCAGATCCTAAGGTATTAGCTGTCCTGTGAAATGGAAAGTAAAAGACAGAGTAAGGGTGAGGGGAAATGATATCTAATGAATAAAATAATTGGACACAAGTCATTCATTTTGTGGATAGGACAAAAGAGATGTCACTCATTCTTGCACTTTAAATGAAATGCATTGTTATAGCATTTGCACTTGAACTGATTGATCAAGTGGCCTTTTACCTGCTTGCAAAATAGGATGAGGTACGTGGTAGCCTGAAGCTGAGCAGGAAGTGACTTCCATAATGCTTGGGAAATCAGGATAAGGTATATGATGGTCTTTCCAACTGGAGTCCAGACTGACTTTCTAATCCATAGTGACTGTGCCTAATAAACAATAGCTGTTTTAATGGAGGACAATAGCTGTTACCGAGGGTTTGAAAATGAGTGTATTCATTAGGAATTGTGCCCTGATATCTACAGGAAACCAGTTTTTTATTTACATTGTATTGCAGTGCTGTTCATGCCTATTAGCAGAATGACTAAATCACAGTATTTTGTTTTCAGTGATTTCGAAAGTAGAAGTGTTTAATGGGAATAAAGAGATATAAGAGGAAGAATGTACTTGAACCTAGGGATGAGAATGTTTTTGGCAATCAAGTTGTGCTTCGGTGAATCGACATAATTTTTATGTACCCGTCATGCTGGTACAGCAGATTTTATTTGTAATCCTTGATTAAATACTGTAGGAGAAACAGTGTCTACATATAACAGGTTGGTGCCCTTCTGTTAACAGTAAGCTAGCAGTGCTATTGACTACAGTATCTTTGTGTCTGGGTTTGATACCTAGTGATGGCTGGTTCACATAAGACATACCTTGTGAGGATCCCATTAAACTGCACTATTCTATTAAGTGCACAGATCTCAGTTGTACGCTGATATCCTTACTGCCCTGCTAGTTAGTGTTTATTTACACAGTTCATGGACTAGCATAGGGAGTATGTTAACTAAGTGATTCAGAGATGCTTAGTTATATTCTGACATCAGTGCTACCATAATGGTTAATGTTCATTTATACAGTTCATGGACTAACCTGGGTATGTGCCGCACTAGAACATGTTAGTTGTGTGTTAACTAAGTGATTCAGAGATACTTAGTTATATGCTGACATCAGTACTGCCATGCTGGTTAATGTTCATTTATCGGTTCATAGACTAACCTGGCTATGTGCTGCACTAGAACAAGTTGTATATTAACTGATTCAGAGACCCTCGGTTATATACTGACATCAGCACTGTCCTGCTAGTTTGTGTTTATTTACACAGTTCATGTACTAACATGGGGAGATGCTTCACTAGAACATGTTAGTTGTATGTTAACTAAGTTACTCACTTGGTTGTATTCCAACATTAGTACTGCGCTGCTAGTTAGTGTTTATTTCCACAGTTCCTAGCCTATCATGAGGAGATAACTGCACTAGAACAAGTTAGCTGTATGTTAACTGTGTGATTCAGAGACACTTTGTTAAATTCCAACATCAGTAATACCCTGCTAGTTAGTGCTCATTTCCACAGTTTTTGGACTAGCATGGGGAGATGCTGCTCTAGAAAAGTTAGTTATATGTTAACTAAATGATTCAGGGTCACTAAGTTATATGCTAGCATGGGTATGAGCTACACTATAACAAGCTGTATGCTAACGATGTGACGCAGAGACACTCAGTTATATGCTGACATCAGTACTGTCCTACTAGCTGGTGTTTATTTATATAGTTCATAACAGTTCATGGACTAATGTGGGGAGATGCTGCACTAGAACATGTTATTTGTTTGTTAACTAAGTGATTCAGAGATACTTAGTTATATGCTGACATCAGTACTGCCATGCTGGTTAATGTTCATTTATCAGTTCATAGACTAACCTGGGTATGTGCTGCACTAGAACAAGTTGTATATTAACTGATTCAGAGACCCTCGGTTATATGCTGACATCAGTACTGTCCTGCTAGTTCATGTTTATTTACACAGTTCATGGACTAACATGGGGAGATGCTCCACTAGAACAAGTTAGTTGTATGTTAACTAAGTTACTCACTTGGTTGTATTCCAACATTAGTACTGCGCTGCTAGTTAGTGTTTACTTCCACAGTTCCTAGTCTATCATGAGGAGATACTGCACTAGAACAAGTTAGCTGTATGTTAACTGTGTGATTCAGAGACACTTCGTTAAATTCCAAATCAGTAATACCCTGCAAGTTAGTGCTCATTTCCACAGTTTTTGGACTAGCATGGGGAGATGCTGCACTAGAAAAGTTAGTTATATGTTAACTAAATGATTCAGGGTCACTAAGTTATATGCTAGCATGGGTATGAGCTACACTATAACAAGTTGTATGCTAACGAGGTGACGCAGAGACACTCAGTTATATGCTGACATCAGTACTGTCCTACTAGCTGGTGTTTATTTATATAGTTCATAACAGTTCATGGACTAATGTGGGGAGGTGCTGTACTAGAACACGTTAGTTGTGTGTTAACTAAGTGATTCAGAGATATTAATTATATGCTGACATCAGTACTATCCTGCTAGCTAGTGTTTATTTACACAATTCATGGACTAACATGGGAGGTGCTTCACTAGAACACATTAGTTGTGTGTTAACTAAGTGATTCAGAGATATTAATTATATGCTGACATCAGTACTATCCTGCTAGCTGGTGTTTATTTACACAATTCATGGACTAACATGGGGAGGTGCTTCACTAGAACACATTAGTTGTGTGTTAACTAAGTGATTCAGAGATATTAATTATATGCTGACATCAGTACTATCCTGCTAGCTGGTGTTTATTTACACAATTCATGGACTCCAGAAATAAGCACCAACTAAATCCACCAAAAAGGCACGACAAGAAAGTTCACTAAAATCAAAAATGTATTGTTTGTAGTTAAGTGCTTTCGGCAAGGATAATCCAAGCCTTGCTCAGAACAATTCAAACAGTCATATGACCACCCTTTAAATACCCAAACATAAGTAATTAATTTAAAGAGCCATGCAAAATCTAAAACATTTAATAAAAATATATTTTATATAAAATTCATCTATCAAATCTTTTCAATTTCAATATACTAGAGATGGAAACTACTTCATTAAGTCCTGGAAATGAAGTTGCATTTAAAAACAAAATCCACCACAGTTCCCTTTGCTCTAAAATTAATTTCCATGGTCCACCCCTAGGGTTAAGTCGTACATGTTCCAGGACTAAATTTAAATTTATGCTCAGGATATTTGTTTATATGCCTAGCCACAGCACTAGTATCTTTCCTTATCTGGATATCCTTACAGTGCTCATATATACGTTGTTTGAGCCTTCGCTCCGTTTTTCCCACATAATATGCCATGCAAAGTCAACACTTTGCTGCATATACCACCTCTTTTGTCAGACGTGAATACCTTCCAGAAACAAAAAATATTTTTTGAACCTATGTTCACATATTCACACTCCAAAATATATGGGCATTGGGGGCACATATTACATTTCTGCATCTTTTGCATAGTAGGTACTTGTTGATGAGGTACACCATCACACCAATCCTTAAAATTGCCGCCACATCTAAAAACAAACTTAGGATTTTCACCTAATTTATTAACTAATGCACTATCTTGTCTTATCATAGTCCAATTCTTGCAATATTTTTAATACATGCACTATCCACACTATGTGTAAAAATAAAATATTTTTGTATACTATTTGCTGCCACTGAAACTCTGGGGTCCAAGTTCTGTTGTCTGTTTGATAACTGTACACTCTCCTCTAGATGATTTAAAGCACCATTACCCACTACTCCACACATATTTGTGGCTGTTAATAATGGGCAATATTCTCCAGAAAGCCTCTTCCTAAATACCTCACATATTATGTCATTAATTAAATATTCTGGATATCCCCTATTTAAAAACATATATTACCTATAAAATAGCATTCTTCCAAAAATTCAAATAACTCGGTAACCATTTTTGCAGCTCTAACCATTTGCCCTTTGATGACACCTTTCTTAACATGATATGGATGATTGCTTGAATAATGCAGATTTGTTAGAATATGTTTTCTTATGAAAAATACCAGATTTTAACCCAGTTGCACTTTTTGTTAACATAACATCTAAATAAGATATAGATGTAGTACCAATATAACATGTAAAATGTAAAAAAGAAGTACTATTATTCATAAAATCTAATAATGCATGAACTTCTGCAATAGACCCTGCTCATGCAAAAAATAAGTCATCTAAAAAACGGGCATATAATTTTACATTTTTAAAAAATTCACAAGGAAATAAATGACAAAGTTCCCACATCAGCATTACCACATTAGCATATAAAGGACCACAGGGGGAGTCCATAGCTACCCCTGTCAGTTGTTTAAAATACTGACCTTCGTAATAAATAAAATTATTACATAATACCATTTCCATCATATGAGATAGAGTGTTAATACGATCTTGTTGTACATGAACATGGTCAGTAAAATATTCAGTAAACCACTGCAGTCTTATGTCATGTGGAATACATGTAAATAAATCCTTTACATCAACTGTCACTAAAATACCATCATCAAAAGTTCCTAACTGGTTGCATTGATGCAAAAATTCCCAAGAATCTCTGCATATGTGTTTGACATTTTCCAAATATCCCTTTAATTGTTTATCAATAAATTTAGCAAAAAAAATATGTCTTAGAATAAGTCCCGTCAATGATGGGTCGAAAAGGTGGTTGGTAAATGTCCTTGTGCAACTTAGGTACACCAAATATAGTAGGTAACTTTGGTTCACTATTAGTTACAAAATTAAATTCCTGAAGAGACAATTGACCTTGAGATAACATATCATTCAAGAAATAATCTATATTACTATAGGAAATATTAACCTCTTTAACTGATGCTTCTGTATAGGAATCATCATATAATAACTCCAGCATTTTCTGATTATAATCAACTTGATCTATAATAATTAATCCACCACCTATATCAGGTTGTAAAAGTCTTAATGAACCAGTTTGTTTTATATCTTCCATCAACTTACATTCATCCTTTGATAAGTTAGATGAATGACATACACTGGAATACGACAAAGCTGTTCAAAAAATTCCTCAAATTTTTTCAAGGTAGGGTGGAGGTCAGGATTAACTGTCCTAGGAATTCTCAGATCATTATCAACAGGAAATACAGATTCATCAAATAAAAGTTACAAATTCAATTTTCTCGGGTAGAGCTTAAAGTCTAATAATAGTCTAGGTAAATTAACTTTCCTCGTAGCAACAAATGTCAAACCTTTGTTAAATAAATTAGCATATTCCTGAGTAACATTATAGCTACTATAATTGTAAATTTTAAAGTATCCAGTGCAATTATTAACAATATTCAAAGTACTGGCCAAACCTACCAGTTTGGCTGATTCCTTTGGTTCAAATTCGAAAATGTCCTCATCTGGTTGTTGTAAGTTTGATTGCCTGTCCTGTTCACATTCCCATACCTCTTCCAAATCCTCTCTGAATGCCGTAATGGATTGTACTCTAAAGGGGGCTGCTGACTAGATGTATTAGCCGCTTCCTGTAATTCTTTATCATTTTGAGGGTCAGAGAAGGAAACTGCCCGCTGTTGGCCTGCAGGTGGTTTTATATAAGCCATGCCATTCAAATAATCAAGCCAGTCTCTCTCAAATTTCCTATTCTTTCTTTGAATAATCCCCTGACACATAATCAATATCAGAGAATATTTTCTCTTTTTGAGTCCGAAACTGGTGGAAAATATTGTATTTAATAATTGTCTCATCCATCCTTTTAATATTAATATATATTTGTTCCATTTCTTTCCTATGTTTCACCAATAATTCCATAAGTTCACATCCATATTTATCAGAAAGCTGTAATAAGTCCACATACAGTTGGGAATTTTCCTGTAAGCCAGTCGGGTACCTCCAACAACGCAAACCTTTGGGTACATGTTTGCGTTTAAGGTACTCACGAAAATATACATTCTCAAGATGTAATTTATGATATTGTGTTAAAAGATCTTTATACACACACAAGTCGTTTTCAATAGCTAGCATTGATACCTGGCCACTTGTAGTTCCATTAGTTTTCCTATGTAACCTACGGTCAAGCAAAGGACTTAATGAAGTAGTTTCCATCACTAGTGTATTGAAAGTGAGAAGATTTGATAGATGAATTTAATATAAAATATATTTTTATTAAATGTTTTAGATTTTGCACGGCTCTTTAAATTAATTACTTATGTTTGGGTATTTAAAGGGTGGTCACATGACTGTTTGAATTGTTCTGAGAAAGGCTTTTTGGATTATCCTTGCCGAAAGCACTTAACTACAAACAATACATTTTTGGTTTTAGTGAACTTTCTTGTCGTGCCTTTTTGGACAATTCATGAACTATCATGGGGAGATGCTGCACTAGAACATGTTAGTTGTGAGTTAACCAAGTGATTCAGAGATATTAATTTTATGCTGACATCAGTACTATCCTGCTAGCTGGTGTTTATTTAAACAATTCATGGACTAACATGAGGAGATGCTGCACTAGAACATGTTAGTTGTGTGTTAACTAAGTGATTCAGAGCTATTAATTATATGCTGACATCAGTACTGTCCTACTAGCTGGTGGTTATTTATATAGTTCATAACAGTTCATGGACTAATGTGGGGAGGTGCTGCACTAGAACATGTTAGTTGTGTGTAACTAAGTGATTCAGAGATATTAATTATATGCTGACATCAGTACTATCCTGCTAGTTGGTGTTTATTTACACAATTCATGGACTAACATGGGGAGTTGCTGCACTAGAAAAAGTTAGTTATATGTTAACTAAGTTACTCAAAGACACTCCGTTAAATTCCAACATCAGTAATACCCTGCTAGTTAGTGCTCATTTCCACAGTTTTTGGACTAGCATGGGGGAGATGCTGCACTAAAAAAGTTAGTTATATGTTAACTAAATGATTCAGGGTCACTAAGTTATATGCCAACATCAGTACTGCCCTGCAAGTTAGTGTATATTTACACAGTTCATGGACTAGCATGGGTGATGCTGCACTAGGACAAGTTAGTTGTATGTTAACTAAGTGATTCAGAGACACTGGGTTATATGCTCACATCAGTTCAACCCTGCTAGTTAATGTTCATTTGCACAGTTGATGGACTAACATGGTAACTAATTAATTGTTTCAGAAACATTCAATTTATATCAATGTAATTAACTAGGCATGGAACAATTTGGTATTAAAAAGCATGGAAGAAATAATTAGATGGCATCCATGTTGGAGTGTCAGTGGTGAAAGAGGTAGCACACACGGCTTTGGTGCAGAAGGATATGGGTTCTGTTTTCATACTAGGTAGAGTGATTGCTGATCCTGCATTGCAGCATAATGGCGGTGCTGAACTGCTGAGTTGTCCTTCGGATCAAATGTTAAACCGAGACCCTCCTCTGCTAGAGATGGTGGTTGCTCGCTTGGATGTAAAAGATCCCACGGCACCTATCAAAAAGAGTGGGGGAAGTTCCACAATGCCCTGGACAAATTTCCCCTAATAATATAAATACTACCTCGGATCTTCCCTGAATAGAGGCTACTAGCCTAGTGGGACTAACCCAGTCGACAAAGGATAAATAAAAATTCTTTCAGAAACTAGCTGAGATCAGTTTTGTGAGATTCTCAAACAGGGCTTTACTACAAATTTACCTAAAGTAAATGTTCTATTACTGGATTAGAACTGCAATGTGCTACATAACTGCTCTTAGATGAATATTTTAAATGTTCAATATGATTAATACTGTAATTATTTGCAGTGTTTTATGGCCTGTTATATCACATGGGATGCCATTACACATATATGTTTGCACTTTTGAATGGATGGAATACAAGAACTAGAACATAATGAGCAGTTTTATAATAAGAAGGTGAATGCCGGCTACATCCAAATGTCTAGCACTGTGTTGCATGTTACATACTGAGGTATTTACTGTGCTTCTTAAATTCTGTAGATTGGGCAACATCAAGTGGCAAACAATGCCAAAGGTAGACTATACTTCAGGAAAAGCAATCCTAGTGCAGATCCTTAGGGACTGTGGTCTAATAATAGTGGGAAAGGACTGATCACGCCTTTAAAAATGACATGAAACATCAGGGTTACTGAATGTTATGAGGGGTGCAACTTCTAGATACCTAAAGAAGTGTAAGGGGTGCAGTTTATAGATTCCAGAATATGTATGAGGGGTGCAGCATCTAGATACTTAAAATAAGTGTGGGGGGTGCAACTTCTAGATACCTGAATAAGTGTGAAAGGCACAGCTTCTAGATACCTAAGTGTAAGGGGTGCAGCTTCTTGATACCTAAATAAGTGTACGGGGTGCAACTTCTAGATACCTGAATAAATGTGAGGGGAGTTTCTAGATAGCTGACTAAGTGTAAGGAGTACAGCTTCTAGATAGCCGATTAAGATAATCTGTTATATATGCTTGTCTTAGGTGTTTAGAGTCATCCCTGGGGGTGTCTGTTATGCTGTTGTTGAGGGATATGAGGTCCAAGGTCTTACAGAAGGGTAGCCTAGTCAGTAAGTCTTTTACATATTTAACAAATATGTATTCTGATCAACTACATCCAATTCCTTTTCATGCTTTCTGTCCTTAGTGTTTTTCTTGTCAGACATATCAGAGCTGCAGGCTCACTGTACAACTAGCCCAAGCGTGTTAATACAACTGTATGTATCAAAGTAGAATGGACCATGTACTGCATGTAACTCTATCACATGCTCACTCGGGTGGCACCTCATCAGTTACTGTTATTTCTAATATTCCTTCACAGGTGACATTGCAGCTAAGGCTGCAGATGATTTTCATGTGCATTGGCTCAGCACATATGGCTGATGGGGGCCCTACAAATGATTGTGATAATGCCCATACCTTGATGCCAGCCCAGTGAGATTGTGGGCTCACTGCACATTGTTGAACATATACAGAGTGTAAAAGGATGCTCTGTCCTGGTAATGACAGTGAGACTATAACAGAGGACAATCAGACACACACACACGCGTGCACGCACACACACATAGCTGTGAACTCAAGTTCCCCTGAGGATGGCCAGGCTTATGGGCAGATGTTGCATATGTGTTTGTAGAAGATGGTGGAATCTATGTCACACACTGGCTGCATCCGGGCCATAACTGTCACCCCACCATATGGTCAACCCATTGGTCTGTATCATCATTCTATACACTCTAACCCTGTTCCAAGATATGACATCACATCACATAGCAAAATATCAGGATATTTATCATCTACCCTGGCCAAATGGGTGGATCATGAGTTGAAAGGATTTCCCGTCACTGAGGCAGTTGTGAATTCCAATGCTTCACAGCAAAGAACCCCAAAGAACATGCAAAGGAGCAACTCATAAAACACCATAGAGAACATACACAGAAAATCCTGGGTACACATAATGGAGTGCCCCATGGCACACTACCTGACATGCTCCATGGATCATTACACAGATAACAGACGGTCTGTCCAAGTCTCAGTTTCCTGTGCCTGTCACTGCTTCTTGTCTGCTTGTGGTTCCCTTTCATCACATTGCATGCAGAGTGGGTATATAACCAGACAGCACACAGACATAGAAATGTCTGGCTGGATATGACCCTGCTGTCATTCATGTTCATATCTCACATTACCTGCTGTCGTTCATGTTCATATCTCACATTACCTGCTGTCGTTCATGTTCATATCTCACATTACCTGCTGTCGTTCATGTTCATATCTCACATTACCTGCTGTCCTTCATGTTCATATCTCACATCGCCTGCTGTCATTCATGTTCATATCTCACATCACCTGCTGTCATTCATGTTCATATCTCACATCACCTGCTGTCATTCATGTTCATATCTCACATCACCTGCTGTCATTCATGTTCATATCTCACATCACCTGCTGTCATTCATGTTCATATCTCACATAGCCTGCTGTCGTTCATGTTCATATCTCACATAGCCTGCTGTCGTTCATGTTCATATCTCACATCGCCTGGTCGTTCATGTTCATATCTCACATCGCCTGCTGTCGTTCATGTTCATATCTCACATCACCTGCTGTCGTTCATGTTCATATCTCACATCGCCTGCTGTCGTTCATGTTCATATCTCACATCGCCTGCTGTCGTTCATGCTCATATCTCACATCGCCTGCTGTCGTTCATGTTCATATCTCACATCGCCTGCTGTCGTTCATGTTCATATCTCACATCACCTGCTGTCGTTCATGTTCATATCTCACATCACCTGCTGTCATTCATGTTCATATCTCACATCACCTGCTGTCGTTCATGTTCATATCTCACATTACCTGCTGTCATTCATGTTCATATCTCACATTACTGGTAGCCTGTATAGAAATCAATTACTGGTCTGTTCTTAGTGTGTTTCCCTACAGCAGGTAAAACCTGTCCACCATGTACTAATTCATATGTGAGACACAAGGGAGAGGGTCGGGACACCTACTGTAGGTAAAGCCTGTCCACCATGTACCACGTGATATGCGAGACACAAGGGAGAAGGTCGGGTCACCTACTGCAGGTAAAACCTGTCCACCATGTACTAATTCATATGTGAGACACAAGGGACAGGGTAGGGACACCTACTGCAGGTAAAGCCTGTCCACCATGTACCACGTGATATGCGAGACACAAGGGAGAGGGTCGGGACACCTACTGCAGGTAAAGCCTGTCCAACATGTACTAATTCATATGTGAGACATAAGGCAGAGGGTTGAGACACCTACTGCAGGTAAAGCCTGTCCACCATGTACTAATTCATATGTGAGACACAAGGGAGAGGGTCAGGACACCTACTGCAGGTAAAGCCTGTCCACCATGTACTAATTAATATGTGAGACACAAGGGAGAGGGTCGGGACACCTACTGCAGGTAAAGCATGTCCACCATGTACTAATTAATATGTGAGACACAAGGGAGAGGGTCGGGACACCTACTGCAGGTAAAGCCTGTCCACCATGTACTAATTCATATGTGAGACACAAGGGAGAGGGTCGGGACACCTACTGCAGGTACAGCCTGTCCACCATGTACTAATTCATATGTGAGACACAAGAGACAGGGTTGGGACACCTACTGCAGGTAAAGCCTGTCCACCATGTACTAATTCATATGTGAGACACAAGGGAGAGGGTCGGGACACCTACTGCAGGTAAAGCCTGTCCACCATGTACTAATTCATATGCGAGACACAAGGGAGAGGGTCGGGACACCTACTGCAGGTAAAGTCTGTCCACCATGTACTAATTCATATGCGAGACACAAGGGAGAGGGTCGGGACACCTACTGCAGGTAAAGCCAGTCCACCATGTACTAATTCATATGTGAGACACAAGGGAGAGGGTCAGGACACCTACTGCAGGTAAAGCCTGTCCACCATGTACTAATTCATATGTGAGACACAAGGCAGAAGGTCGGGACACCTACTGCAGGTAAAGCCTGTCCACCATGTACTAATTCATATGTGAGACACAAGGGAGAGGGTCGGGACACCTACTGCAGGTAAAGCCTGTCCACCATGTACTAATTCATATGTGAGACACAAGGGAGAGGTCGGGACACCTACTGCAGGTAAAGCCTGTCCACCATGTACCACGTGATATGCGAGACACAAGGGAGTGGGTCGGGACACCTACTGCAGGTAAAGCCTGTCCACTATGTACTAATTCATATGTGAGACACAAGGGAGAGGTTCGGGACACCTACTGCAGGTAAAGCCTATCCACCATGTACTATACTAATTCATATGTGAGACACAAGGGAGAGGTCGGGAACACCTACTGCAGGTAAAGTCTGTTCACCATGTACTAATTCATATGTGAGACACAAGGGAGAGGGTCGGGACACCTACTGCAGGTAAAGCCTGTCCACCATGTACTAATTCATATGTGAGACACAAGGGAGAGGGTCGGGACACCTACTGCAGGTAAAGCCTGTCCACCATGTACTAATTCATATGTGAGACACAAGGGAGAGGTCGGGACACCTACTGCAGGTAAAGTCTGTCCACCATGTACTAATTCATATGCGAGACACAAGGGACCGGGTCGGGACACCTACTGCAGGTAAAGCCTGTCCACCATGTACCACGTGATATGCGAGACACAAGGGAGAGGGTCGGGACACCTACTGCAGGTAAAGCCTGTCCACCATGTACTAATTCATATGTGAGACACAAGGGAGAGGGTCGGGACACCTACTGCAGGTAAAGCCTATCCACCATGTACTAATTCATATGTGAGACACAAGGGAGAGGTCGGAACACCTACTGCAGGTAAAGTCTGTCCACCATGTACTAATTCATATGTGAGACACAAGGGAGAGGGTCGGGACACCTACTGCAGGTAAAGCCAGTCCACCATGTACTAATTCATATGCGAGACACAAGGGAGAGGGTCGGGACACATACTGCAGGTAAAGCCTGTCCACCATGTACTAATTCATATGTGAGACACAAGGGAGAGGGTCGGGACACCTACTGCAGGTAAAGCCTGTCCACCATGTACTAATTCATATGCGAGACACAAGGGAGAGGGTCGGGACACCTAATGCAGGTACAGCCTGTCCACCATGTACTAATTCATATGTGAGACACAAGGGAGAGGGTCGGGACACCTACTGCAGGTAAAGCCTGTCCACCATGTACTAATTCATATGTGAGACACAAGGGAGAGGGTCGAAACACCTACTGCAGGTAAAGTCTGTCCACCATGTACTAATTCATATGTGAGACACAAGGGAGAGGGTCGGGACACCTACTGCAGGTAAAGCCTGTCCACCATGTACTAATTCATATGTGAGACACAAGGGAGAGGGTCGGGACACCTACTGCAGGTAAAGCCAGTCCACCATGTACTAATTCATATGCGAGACACAAGGGAGAGGGTCGGGACACCTACTGCAGGTAAAGCCAGTCCACCATGTACTAATTCATATGCGAGACACAAGGGAGAGTGTCGGGAAACCTACTGTAGGTACAGCCTGTCCACCATGTACTAATTCATATGTGAGACACAAGGGAGAGGGTTGGGACACCTACTGCAGGTAAAGCCTGTCCACCATGTACTAATTCATATGCGAGACACAAGGGAAAGGGTTGGGACACCTACTGCAGGTAAAGCCTGTCCATCATGTACTAATTCATATGTGAGACACAAGGGAGAGGGTCGGGACACCTACTGCAGGTAAAGCCTGTCCACCATGTACTAATTCATATGTGAGACACAAGGGAGAGGGTCGGGACACCTACTGCAGGTAAAGCCTGTCCACCATGTACTAATTCATATGTGAGACACAAGGGAGAGGGTCGGGACACCTACTGCAGGTAAAGCCTGTCCACCATGTACTAATTCATATGTGAGACACAAGGGAGAGGGTTGGGACACCTACTGCAGGTAAAGCATGTCCACCATGTACTAATTCATATGTGAGACACAAGGGAGAGGGTCGGGACACCTACTGCAGGTAAAGCCTGTCCACCATGTACTAATTCATATGTGAGACACAAGGGAGAGGTCGGGACACCTACTGCAGGTACAGCCTGTCCATCATGTACTAATTCATATGCGAGACAGAAGGGACAGGGTCGGGACACACTAACAGTTCTGAGCTGTAGTCCATGATAAATGTGTTAGAGGAAGTGACCACACCAGAAAACCACAAACTGTAGTGACAGGGGAAGGTAGTGATGCAGTTGATCTATCATCGAGGCTACTGATGGGGTCCAGAAAGAACAATTCTAGTACCCAGTCCTTCCAGACAGCTCTGTGATTAGATGTTGTAGTGCTAAAATATTTCTTTTTTATTTTGGTTTGTCTGATTGTAGTGTTATTGTGTTTGATTAATAAAGGACTGCTAGTACAGTCACAGTTTCCCCCTAAAAAAAAGCCCTAACTCTCAACTTGCAAACTAATAAACCAGTTACAACTGGTCGACTACTTAAATGGCTCGAAAACAATAAAATTAGTGATATATCATTCCAGTATTGCACCAAATGCTTTTTTAGTGCTCTGGTTCATTATGCAAACTGAAAAATCATTTGGTGATATAATGGTATGGTACGCTACTTTTTTTTTTTATCTAACTCATGTTTTGTGTAAATGTACTGTAAAGCAATCCTTTTGTGATTAAAATCAATTACATTTGCAGTTGTGAAATTGTGCTGTATCTCCATGTGTAGACCTTTCCCTCACACCCTTTATCTATACAGTAATTTTCATTAGTGAAACCACTGGAAGGAAAGAAAGACCCAGTAAGAGTAACAATAAATACAGGAGTGATGCCACTTAAACTGTTTCATAAGTGTGAAATTATTATATTTCATTGATATGTAGGGAAGCCACAAGCAATGTCTATATGTTCTTCTAAGACTGCATGTACACATGTATTTTGACACACTGCACATAACAGAAACAGTTGTTAATAAAAATCACATGCATATGCAGTTCCTGATATTTTGTTTTTACTTCCCCTAGTCTCTGTATATCCCTGGGGATAACTCCAGTGGCTCCCAACTTGCAATCATCTGTAAACTTTGTCAGCCAGAGTCCCCTTCATGTTGGTCTGGACTTCAGAGATGTAGATACCAAACAGGAGAGGACCCAGGACCAAACCCTGTGGGACTCCACTTGTGACTAGTCATCAGTCTGACTTGGAGTCAACTACTTTCACACTGTGGGTTCTATCTGTGAGCCAGTTTGCAACCCACCTAGTGATATAGGGGTTGATGCCCAGCTTAGTGAGTTTTTCTATGATTTCTGAATAGGGAATGGTATCAAAGGCCTTGGCCAGATCAAGGTAGGCTGTATGAACCACCTCGCCTTCATCCACAGCTCTGGTGACTGACTCGAAGAAGTCGACCAAGTTGAGCAGGCATGATCTACCTTTCACAAAACCAAACTGTGTGGGATCCAGAGTTTAGATATTCCCTATATCCTTGTTTATTAGGTCCAGGATGATGCATTCTACAGCTTTACATATCAGACTCGTCAGTCTAATGGGGCAATAGTTCCCAGGGTCTGTAGTCACTCCTCCTTTGTGGAGAGGGATGACTGTAGCAGTGCTCCATTCGGTAGGGACAAAGCATGAGGTGAGGCTATGATTGAACAGGGTACACAGGTAAGGTGCCAGTTCACTCTGTAGTTCATGTAGACCATAGCCAAGGATATTGTCAGGTCCCATAGAAGCTGTATTCTTAGCCTTGGACAGTGCTGTTTTAACCTGTGCAGCAGTAATACTGGGTGCCTGGCAATCTACTGGTATTGTGATTGGTCCTTGGGGGGGTAAAGTTGGCACTGAATCTGTCGGCCAGTATATTGGCAATATCTGTTGGCCTTGTATAGGAGGTACCACTGTGCATTAGCCCAGACCAAATCTGGGTATTGCCTTGGAGATTTTTTACACTAATATAGAAGGCCTTGTGGTTGTCTTTAAAGCTAGCTATGAAAACAGAATTGCAGCAGATAGTAGAGGATTTGATGTGGGATGTCAACTTTTTGTTGAGGCTGATAAGGGAGTTTTTCCATTCTTGGGACTTCACCTTATTCTGCATCAGTTTCCTCCTTCTGTTGTAGAGTTTGTTTATGGCAGGGGACAACCAGATTGGCTTCCTTTTTTGGAGGAGAGTGTCTTGGTTCTATTGGGTATGGTGAGATCCATGCATTTGTGTACGTGTTTGTACAGTGCACTGGTGTATGATTTGGCAGTCATGCAACTATTCTCCATTTGCATGGGTGCCGTGAAGTTAGCCACCTCTGTTTTTAGGAGCCCAAAGTTAGCTTTTGAGAAGTTTTTCTTGGTGGTTACCTTTGTGTGTGTGTGGGGGGGGGGGGTGTGGATTTCCAAGGTGATTGTAATAAAGGCAAAGTCCAAGGCTGCATTTCTCTCCCAGCTCTAACAGCAAGTCCTTTCACATGTACAATCCATAGTTTAGACTCAACTGGTCTTGTCCTTCCATACTTCCTGGGTCTTCATTCACATGATATTGCAGGTAAAGAATTATCTTTCTGCTTGCTGCTTTAAAGCAGCTTCCTTCTATACCATCTGAATCAATTAAAATTTTGTTACTAAGCCAAATGCTGTGAAAATAGTCCAGCACTCCATACAGAAATAATAACCCAGCCACTGGGGATGCACAAGCCAGTGCATTTCTTTGTGCCAGTCCCAAGCCCGGATAAATGGGGAGGGTTGCGTCAGGAAGGGCATCCGGCATAAAATTTTGCCAAATCATACATGCAGACAACAGTACAGAAATACATACCAGATCAGTCGAGGCCCGGGTTAACAACGACCGCCACCAGTACTGTTGGCCGACAGGGTGCTTGGGCTACTGTTGGCCGAATGAGGAGAAGAGGGGGAAGGCATGCCTGAAGGCAGGTAAAGGCTAGGACTGTGATAGTGAGGGTTGGAACTTTGAATGTTGGCAGTATGACTGGTATAGGGAGAGAGCTAGCTGATATGATGGACCGAAGGAAGGTTGGTATATTATGTGTGCAAAAGACCAGATGGAAGGGGATCAAGGCTAGGTGTATCGGAGGCGGTTTCAAATTGTTTTATCATGGTGTGGATGGGAGGAGAAATGGCATAGGCATTATCCTGAAGGAACAGTATGCCAAGAGCGTTTTGGAGGTGAAAAGAGTGTCAGAGTGATGTTTATGAAGCTGGAAATTGATGGTGTAATGATGAATGTTATTAGTGCATATGCTCCACAAGTTGGGTGTGGGATGGATGAGAAAGAAACATTTTGGAGTGAGTTGGATGAAGTGGTGATGACTGTACCCAAGAGTGAGAGACTGATGATTGGAGCAGATTTCAATGGGCATGTTGGTGAAGGGAACAGAGGGGATGAGGAAGTGATGGATAGGTATGGTGTTAAGCAAAGGAATGCAGAAGGTCAGATGGTAGTGGATTTTGCGAAAAGGATGGACATGACTGTGATGAATAAATATTTTAACAAGAGGGAGGAGCAAAGGGTGACGTACAAGAGTGGAGGAAGATGCACACAGGTGGATTATATCTTATGTAGAAGGGCCAGTCTGAAGGAGATTGGAGACTGTAAAGTGGTGGCAGGGGAAAGTGTAGTTAGGCAGCATAGGATGGTAGTTTGTAGGATGACATTGGTGATCAAGAAGAGGAGGATCAGTGTGAGGGCAGCACCAAGGATCAAATGGTGGAAGGTGAAAAAGGGTAACTGTGAGGTGATGTTCAGGGAAGAGTTAAGACAGGCACTGGGTGACAGTGAAGAGTTACCAAATAGCTGGGTAACTACAGCACAGCTAGTAAGAGAGATGGCTAGAAAGGTGCTTGGTGTTACATCTGGAAAGAGGAAGGTGGATAAGGAAACCTGGTGGTGGAATGAAGAAGTACAGGAGAGTATACAGAGAAAGAGGTTGGCGGAAAAGTGGGATTGTCAAAGAGATGAAGAAAGTAGACAAGAGTATAAGGAGATGAGGTGCATGGCAAAGAGAGAGGTGGTGAAGGCTAAGGATAAGGCGTATGAAGAGTTGTATAAAAGGTTGGACACTGAGGTGGGAGAAAAGGACCTGTACCGATTGGCTAGATAGAGGGACCGAGCTAGTAAAGATGTGCAGCAGGTAAGGGTGATAAAGGATAATGAGGGAAACTTACTCACAAGCGAGGAGAGTGTGTTGAGCAGATGGAAAGAGTACTTTGAGGGGTTGATGAATGAAGAGAATGAGAGGGAGAGAAGGTTGGATGATGTGCGGATAGTGAATCACAAAGTGCAGTGGATTAGCAAGGAGGAAGTAAGGATAGCTATAAAGAGGATGAAGAATGGAAAGGCTGTTGGTCCAGATGACATACCTGTGGAAGCATGGAGGTGTTTAGGTGAAATGGCAGTGGAGTTTTTAACTAGATTGTTTAATGAAATCTTGGAAAGTGAGAGGATGCCTGAGGAATGGAGAAAAAATGTTTTGGTACCGATTTTTAAGAATAAGGGTGATGTGCAGAGCTGTAGTAACTACAGCGGGATTAAACTGATCAGTCACAGCATGAAGTTATGGGAAAGAGTAGTGGAAGATAGGTTAAGAAGGGAGGTGATGATTAGTGATCAGCAGTATGGTTTCATGCCAGGAAAGAGCACTACAGATGCGATGTTTGCTCTAAGAGTGTTGATGGAGAAGTACAGAGAAGGTCAGAAGGAGTTGCATTGTGTCTGGGTTTTTAGAGAAAGCATATGACAGGGTGCCTAGAGAGGAGTTGTGGTATTGTATGAGGAAGTCGGGAGTGTCAGAAGTATGTAAGAGTGGTACAGGATGTGTACAAGGGTAGTGTGACAGCGGTGAGGTCTGCGGTGGGAGTGACGGATGCATTTAAGGAGAAGGTGGGATTACATCAAGGATCAGCTCTGAGCCCTTTCTTATTTGCAATGGTGATGGACAGGTTGACAGACGAGATCAGACAGGAGTCCCCATGGACTATGATGTTTGCAGATGACATAATGATCTGTAATGAGAGTAGGGAACAGGTGGAGGAGACCCTGGATAGATGGAGATATGCTCTAGAGAGAAGAGGAATGAAGGTCAGCAGAACTAAGACAGAATATATGTGTGTGAATGAGAGGGAGGATAGAGGAATGGTGAGGATGCAAGGAGTAGAGGTGGCGAAGGTGGATGAGTTTAAATACTTGGGATCAATAGTTCAGAGTAATGGTGAGTGTAGAAGAGTGGTGAAGAAGAGAGTACAGGTAGGATGGAGTGGGTGGAGAAGAGTGTCAGGAATGATTTTTGACAGATGAGTACCAGTAAGACTGAAAGGGAAGGTCTACAAGAGGGTAGCAAGACCAGCTATGTTATATGGGTTGGAGACAGTGGCATTGTCAAAAAGGCAGGAGTCAGAGCTTGACATGGCAGAGTTGAAGATGTTAAGATTTGCACTGGGTGTGACAAGGATGGACAGGATTAGGAATAAGTATATTAGAGGGTCAGCCCAGGTTGAAAGGTTTGGAGACAAAGCCAGACAGGCAAGATTACGTTGGTTTGGACATGTGCTGAGGAGGGATACAGAGTATATTGGGAAAAAGATGCTAAGGATGAAGCTGCCAGGTAACAGGAAAAGAGGGAGGCCTAAGATAAGGTTTATGGATATGGTGAGAGAGGACATGCAGGTGGTTGGTGTGACAGAGCAAGATGCAGAGGACAGGAAGAAATGGAAACAGTTGATCTGCTGTGGCGACCCCTAACGGGAGCAGCCGAAAGAAGAAGACTCCATACAGAAATACATTTGAAAGCACCTTATTGATTGTCACCATGTTTCTCTCTCTTTCTCTCTCTCTCTGTGGTTGATCATGCTATGACTTATCAAGCAAAATCGTCGAAATGGACTGATCAAAAATAGAGTATAAGACTTGGTCCCCTTCTAATACTGATGGTGAAGTACATCTGAAAGATGAATGCAAGCAGTGTGTGGAATATGCCCTCTGTAGTGTGTGTGTGTGTGTGTGTGTGTGTGTGTGTATGTATGTATGTATGTATGTATGTAGATATATATATATATATATATATATATATATATATGGTTTACTACGACTTACTCAAATGGCAGGCAGTCGAATGGCCGATGTGCGAAATCACAGTTTCCAAGGGACATGGAATTGAACCAAAAGTGGTCAACCGAGGTTAGTCGAGTTGCATGGTGCACTCAACCTTTTGACAAGCAATGTGCCAAGACTGTGGAGGGAGGTCACACTTCAGTGAAGAACATGGAAGTAGCCCATTTCCTCACTGTAGTGCGATCTCGGAGTTGGTATATTTAATGTGCAGGGGTGGGGGGGGTGCAGGGGGGCAAAATCACCCCTCGCAAAATAGTACAGGTAAGCTAACTACCACGGCTGGAAGATAGCAATGTTGAAAACATCGAATGCACTTTCGCGTACACATTTTTTTCCGACATTCCGCTCTTCTGCATTTACGAAAATCAGTTTTATTTTTCGGTGTTCCCATCATTCGAACTTACCCCATTCAACCATGCCATAGTAAACCATATATATATATATATATATATATATATATATATATATATATATATATATATATATATATATACACATACACATACACACACAGAATTCTGAGTCAGTCAAAAAGCAAAGCAATGAACCACCAATTAGGCATAAATGCTCAAATCGCATATAACTGAAAAACAAAAATTTAAAAAAAAATATTTATCAGAGAAGTAAACCTTTTTGCACCCCTTCACCCAATGCAATTATACATACAGTACCATCTCCAAGACTGCACAACAGAGGGAAGTGCAGATTCACAATCCCCTGTACCGCAGTTTCCTACTAACTAATGTCGGCATGCTGTGATTATATGACTGTTCGGTCGGTTATGCAACCATTACAAACGTTCAATGTTCACAGTATTCGAGCAGATGATTCTCATATATATATATATATATATATATATATATATATATATATACATATATACATATATATATATATATATATATGTGTGTGTGTGTGTGTGTAGCTGTATGTACATAGATACATATGTACACAGACAAACACGTGCACACACAGACACACAATACATATATTTACGTACACATATATACAAGCATGCATGCATGCATACATAAACACATGGAATTATGAGTAAGTTAAAAAGCAAAACAATGAACCACTAATAATCAAGCACAAATGCTCAAACCACACATAAATAAAAAAATAGAATTACCCATTCTAAAGACTTAAACCTTCCCTTTGATATAAATAGGACCTACTGGAGAGGCAGGTATGTATCCCGGAGACTACCCCTTCTCTGGAACAGGCTCCCCAGCCATGTGAAGCAGAGTTCCTCCCTAATCTAATGCAAGTGCGACTTGGACAGTTGGATGGGGAACAGGCTGCATCTGGGAACAAGATAGGGATGGCCTGCAACTGTCTCACTTGGGCTTCGGGCTTCAGGGTTCTGGCAAAGGCTCTTTGCTCCCCCATAGTACCTTTTTTTTTAGAAAAAGTGATGAGGTCAAAACTACCAACATAAAAATTTCAACAAAACGCAAATTGAAGGTCATGCTGCTAAAGGCTAGAAGTCTAAACATGAAACTGCACTCATTGCAAGCATTCTTAACTCTGGAAGATGCTGACATTTGCGCAGTCACAGAAACCTGGTTCAAAGCTGCAGAGGACACCCCAGCCTTACCGGGTTACTCATTCTATCATACATTCAGATCCCAAACTCTGGGTAGCAAAGCCAAAGGAGCTGGAGTTTCAATATATATTAAAGGCATAGACACCTCCAGGCTGGTCCATCAGTATGACGCACATGAGACACTCCAGGTGCAGTTAACCATTGACAAGACCCCCTATTCAAATCATAGCTAGCTACAGGCCTCCAAATTTGACTCAAGATGCCCACTCTACCTATCTGGACCTCTTCAAATCTATCAAGATTCAACCCTTTACCTTGATCGTGGGTTACTTTAATAGATTGGAAGAACTACTCATGCCAGAATACAAATGCCCAGAGATCCCTCAACTTTGTCAATGCAAACGCCTTGGAACAGCTAGTCGATACCCCAACAAGAGGTGATAATATCTTGGACTTGGTATTAACCAACATAAGTAACCACTGCAGCATCCTTACAGTATCATCCTCTCTGGTAAGATCTGACCATAAAATGGTCATTTTCAAAATTACCATCCCCCCGTCCCTCCTCTGGTTAGAGTAAAAAAAAAAAAAAAAACTTCTCCAAAGCTGATTACAGCCTCCTAAGGGATAGTATAAGCAGCTTCACAGCCCCCTCCCCCTCTGTAGGAACTGGCACCAATATTCAAAACTACACCAAAGCACTATATGAGCATTTATATAGATGCATGGAATCAGGAATACAGGACAGGATGAAATCGTACTCCACAAGGAAGAGTAAACCTGTCTGGTAGACATCTGCAATAAACAAACTCTATAACAAAAAGAAAAAAAGTGCTGTCTGGGACCAAGGAGGAGCAGGTGCACAATTGGAAGCAATCTCTACTTAGCCTGAACAAGCAAATAAGCCCATTAGTGAAATCCTCCAAAGCAAACTTTGAGTCCAAACTGGCCACATCTCCTAGAGACAATCATAAGGTCTTCTTCACATACATCTGCAGTCTCAAAGGAAGCACCCAGATCTACTCAGAACTGGTGGTCAAGGACACTGCATACACAAATGCAGTAATTATAGCCAACTTGCTGGCAGACAGATTCAGCAAAAATTTCACCCCACTATCCCCTTATCTCTAGGGAACAGGTTATTACTGCCCTCTCAAAGGCAAAAAAATATAGCCTGCATGAGACCTGAAAACATCCCAGGCTGCATCCTACATGAACTCAGTCAGGAACTTGCAGTACCATTAGGCATCTCTATTCAACAAAAGCATGAGTATTGGCTTTGTCCCAGCTGAGTGGAGAACAACCACTGTCATCCCTTTGCACAAAGGTGGAGTTGTCCACCACCAATCTGGGAAATTATAGACCCATCAGCCTAACTAGCCTGATCTGCAAGGCTATGGAACAGATGATCATGGACCTCATTAACAAGGACATTTGCAACCTCCAAACAGTCGATCACACACAGTTTGGCTTCTTCAAGGGGCGGTCATGTCTGTTAAATTTGGTCGACTTCTTTGAGACAGTCACCAAAGCCATGGACGAGGGGAAAATGGTGCACACCACCTACCTTGACCTGGCCAAAGCCTTCAACACTATTCTCCCACTCAGGCATAATAGATAAACTCTCTCAACCAGATATCAAACCGTATGTTACCAGATGGGTAGCAAACTGGCTCACTAATAGAACCCACCTAGTCAAAATACGGGAAGCCATCTCAAGTAGTAGAACCATAATGAGCGGCATACCCCAGCGATTGGTCTTGGGGGCTCTGTTATTCAGGATATGCTTTTCTGAGGTGCAGGTCAAAACCAATGGGCTATGGCTGACTAAGTTTGCAGATGATTGCAAGCTGGTTGCTGTCATCAATTCCCCTAGTGATGTGGACATCCTCCAAGATGGTCTCACCTAAACAAATGACTGGTGCCAGAAACATGGCCTCAAGCTGAATACCAAACAATGCATCATCATCCCCTTTGGAGAGAATGACCACCCCACAAACTATCACATTAATAACATCCTAAGCATGCAATCAGTCGTGAGGGATTTTGGCATCCAGGGTGATAGCAACCTGACTTTTGACCACCATGTTGCTTCCATTGTATGGAAAGTTTGCTACATGGCCCACCTTATAAGCAAGGATATCTCATCCAGGGACAAGTAGTCTTCTCTTAGAAGGTCCATTACTGAGTACAAAGCCCCTTTCGGCATGTACCTTGCAAAGCAAGCAGATGCAGCAGCTGAAGAGACCACAGAGATTCCTGACCAGGAGAATCCAGGGCCTCAAACATCTAACCTACACAGATAGCCTAAAGGCCCTGTCCCTCTACTCAGTTTCATACAGACTCCTCAGAGATGACCTCTGTCTTGCCTACAAAGCAATCTCAGACCCTGTCTTGATGGGACTGCTGCATATCCATAAGTCAAGCTCCTTTTGAGTAACCCACATGCATGATCTCAACCTGGTTTGTGACATCAGCAGGACTTGTTGGCAGGATATATTTGTGTCCCAGAGACTCCCCCATCTGTGGAATAGACTCCCTCTCCATGTCAAGCAGAGTACCTCATTATACCTTTTTAAGTCCAACCAGGATAACTGGACAAGGAACAGAAAATACACACCTAGGATTCCACCTGTGTCCCTGCTGGAATGGGGCATTGGGTGCTGACGTGGCTAAACTCTAGGCTAGGGTTACAAGGGCCTCAGGGCCAACAGCCTAGTAATTTTCTATGATTCTATGATCCTATGAACAGGAAATTCATCCCTGGTTTGGTATCTATGTCTCTAATGGACACAGGCAGCCTGTAAATGGTTCATCTCTCAGGCCCCTGCCTGTAAACGTTTCCTCTTCCAAGCCCCTGCTTACATTTATCAAGGGTACCAGAACTTGTCAGAGATTTGGGATGCATGACTAGGCTTAAAAAGGCCCTTATGGTCATTAGGCTAGTAAATAGCTATGAATATGTGAACAGAAATAAATTTGAAAAAATGTTTTTATTTGTGGGCAACCCCTCAGCAGCCCCTACTAATTATATATACCAAATACAGTAGGGATAGGGTAAATTCCCAGATCCTTGCTGTGCCACCATCTCAAACAGAGAAAAGCCAATAATGTTCAATCAGCTGAGTTTCTGTCAGCTGTGCTGGCTCTTTGTGTCCTCGACAAAAGGTCTACTCAATGAAACATGAGTAACCCATATATACATAGGTTCCAATAAGAGACTGAGGCATCTTAAAAACAATGGTTTATTTGGACTTTAAAAGAGACAATAAAAAATTGCTACCTTTTTGCTTTAATTTTTTTTACAGCAAAACAAACATCACACACTTGGCTTTTAGTTTCAAAAGCAAAGAAAAAAAAAAAAAAGCAGCGCCTTTTGCTACTCCTTACTGTTCTACACAGCCATTGTAGGAATAGGTTGAACTCAGACAAAAAGTATAGGCTGCAGCCCTACCTCAGGCCCCAGTTCCAGCCTTGAATGGGTTGGTGTAATCCATACTTCTGGCATCTCCTGGGAAGCTCCTGCTTACCTCTTTAAACCACCACAGGAGGAATGGACTTCCTGAAGATATAAACTGAAAATCTCCTTTCATAGTTTGGTAACTGGCAGTTAAGAACCTATTACTGACTTTTAAGACTCAGAAACATTTGAAGGGGTCATTTAGTCCTCTATATACATATATACAGCTAGACAGATAGATGGTACAATAGTCAGATAGACAGATGTATAGATAGATACAGAGAGCTGTAAATACACAGGCATACACACACATGAGCGTGCACATTTATGTCTGCACCTCTCTCTCTCTCTCTCAATATATATACACACACATACACGTGTGTGTATGTATATATATATATATATATATATATATATATATATATATATATATATATGGATCTACTTCTAAATCTCTAATAACCAATACATCAAACTAGAAAAAAAAACGACACCATAAAGTCGAAGACTCAACTTCCTGAAACTTTAAAACAGAGTCCCACAATATTGTAAATCAAAAAGCAAACATTAAATCTCTGCCCTCCACCAATACAAAACACCTAAAAAACTAACACACACATTGCAACAATGCACTGTTTTACACATCACAACATATTGCAAATTAAAGCTATCTCCTAAAAACATTACATAAGTAAATACAATTTGCTTTGCATCTGTATACCACCTCCAATACGGGACTCATCAAAAATGGGTGTAGCATAAGTGATTCACAGACACAAAAGCTATAACTATTTTCTGTCTCCTAATCTTTGCAGGGACCACACCCAGTAAATTAAATATACCAACTCCAAGATTGCACTACATTGAGAAAAAAAGGAAAAACACTAATAGAATGGAATTAACATTACTTTACTTTTAGTGTTGGTAGGCAGACGGGGTTTAGCTGAAACCCACACTATACATCCTGACATGTACTAAACTAAAATACAGCCACATTTTCTCACCTAAAGAGTAAAGAACTTACAATTCAAAAATGTTGCACAACCAATGTCTTCAAACACTTCAGGTATACATTGCATAGCAGTACACACACTATACCTCACCACTTCAATAAAACCTCCTGATTAACCATAAAAAATAAATTATTTTAACTCCTCAACATTTGCTACACATAAATGGACACCTTCACCTCTAAAACACATACCACTAAATTACTACCAGAACTTCTAGATTTAAAATTTTCAACTTACATGAACTTCTTCACCAACATCTTCTAAAATTCAGTCTGCTGGTAAGATATTTAAAAGTAGCTCCATGTGTATATGTATGGCTATACGTACATACATTTATAGATAGCGAGGTACTTTTCCATTAAACCCATACCAGTTCGCACTGCTGTATTTCGCCAGTATTTCAGGACCAGACACAAGTTTCTGTGCGACAAGTACTTCCTTGAAGGCTTTGTGCCAAGATGTCAGAAGTGAATAAATTGGTTGGATTGTGCTGGCTGGTCGTTTTATTCATTATATATTTGTTTTTTTGTGGTCTTGATACTTCTGTACAACTGACAAGTGTCTATTGTTATGTTACGGGTACAGGACCATTTAGTCATTGCAGAAATAGCTGCAGTCCACTGTTAAACCCTTACCAGTTGCGGGAGGTTTTTTTTTAACACATATTTCGGCCAGAAGATAGCTACCTTTTCAGTATAATACTTGAGGCAATCGTGGATCACTATATAAGAAGGTTAATGTAGGGGAATACCATTAAGAGAGAAGGTGAAAAGATTTATAGTACTGGATATGCCTGCATCGGGTGATGTTTAGCATGTATCATTTCACACAGTACCGAGAAAGATGTCGGCCAGGTCTCAGGATTAATGTCTACTGCTCTCAAATCAACAACTGCAAACTTTATAAAGTACACATTGCATTGCAGCTGTATTTTTCAGCTACGCGAGGTACTCTGAAAAAGTCTTCAGAGTTGTACTGCAGTACAATACGCAGAAAAAAATATCAGTCTTGCCAACGCTCACAGTCCCTGGTTTATTCAGTCAGGTGTCACATGCAAATGAAAGTTGTTCTCCACATTATAAAAACTGCGATTTTGCAGCACCAGACAAGACATTCATCTCTGCAGTACTGCCTGCCTGCCAAATCAAATAAAAAAAAAGTTAACCTTACCTAATGAAAATTATTCTTTTGACATCACATTTGCCAGTCCTGCATGAATGATCAAATAGAGCCGAAACACAGCAGCGCGAAGACATGGTAGGGGTTTAACGGAAAAGTACCAATAGCGATATAGACATACGGAGCATAAGATAGAAAACCAAGCTAAACATCAGCCAGATTCATTTGTCAGGCTCAATTGCTTTGTTTTAGTTGTAAAAATAAAAAATTCATTCCATCCCTAGTTTTTAGCATTAAAAAAGTATTACTCGCACATGGTGAATTTGCTTTCTGCACTATGAAACAAAAACTGGAGTTCATAGTACATAGTGAAAGGCGAAGTCTAACTCGGAACAGAATTGATGTACTTACTAGCTTTTGAGAACTGGATATGTTTACAATATACGGATACCTTTTTATACATTTAACCTTAACATATTAATGCAACACAATGGCAGACCATGAAAAGTGGTTTCACTGCAATGACATCAGTTGACCTAGAGGCGTACTAATCTGATTTATCATTGGAATTTATGAGAGTATATGCTTTTAAAAACACTAAATGTTTCTGGTAAGTATTCAGTAATAGATGTCAAACAAAATAGTCAGGTAAATGAATGCAAATGGCAACTGATGACTACCAAATGAAGTGGATATTTACGGATTCAGTACTGCCAACAGGGAAATAATCAGCAAACTATGAGATCTGAGTGTATGCAGCTCTATACATGGCTGTTTGGTGCAAAATTGCATTTGCAATTCTCTGTTTTAACCTGTAAATGTTCTCAGACAAAATTCCTAAAACATATTTTATTTTCTAGGTTCTGAAAAAAAGAAAATACCATTCACTATGCCAAAGAAGTGGTTAAAGAGATTCAGAAAAGTATGTAATGAGCGTTAGTATTTTGCTGAGGTGTAGTTTTTTTTTTTAATTTTGGTATCTACAACAGGCTTATTAATATCAAGACAAATTTGTTTTGAACAAAATTACCCTCCTATCTAGTTCCCTACTTTCTGTATAGCATCACTTCCAACTGCCTTTGGCTTGCATCCTTGTATACTTCAGTAGTTTATTTCGGCTACATTCCTTTTCTGAGTAAAATATCCATCTCCAAAGAAAGAACTTTTTTTGCAGAAATTTAGAATAATTCAGAAAAGACTTTCTTTGCTTTAGCCTTAAGATATCATAGTAGTCATGGATTTGATAGCAGATAATCTGAGTGCATGAGTGAAGTGACATGTATACACAATCCATTCATTCCTAATTCTTTCATTCTTCCATTCTCTGATTTACTACTTTATCCACTTCAAGAAAATGGGAAGTTTGAGCCTATCCCATAATCACTGGGTACAAGGGTAGAAAACTAAACCCAAAGGCATTTGGCCACCTATCATATCTCGGGGGAGGCTTCAGATGAAACCATTGCAAGGACAACCTCTGTTGGGGGGGGGTTAGAGCTGCACAGATGTTCAGTTTAAGAAAGGGAGTGGGAGAGCCTCATTACATCGCTGCACACACTACTCCACAAAGCTTGTGAATATCACCACCACCACACACACACACACACACACACACAAAGGTTCCCAGTATCACATCTCTGTCTGTGCATATCTTCCATCAGTCCCCAAGCACTACTGCTGAGTACCACAGGGTTGCCTCAGCCAGTAGAAGAGCTGTCCACTTACCCTTCCAGTGATAGCAGTACATCGGGGCAGTCTGAAAAGAAGCCATTGAGGGATCCAGTGTTTGTAGATGGGTTAACTGTCAGATGAATAAGTGGATCTGGAAGGCAGAACCTTCTAAAAAATGATGGAGCCTGAGGAAGAGCCACAGATATTAAGATATCTTGGGTGGCAGATATGCTGCATCCAGCTGACCTACCTCTTCCCTACTGGTTGATTCTCACCCTTCTCTAAACACATTACTAGGCCAATGAGGACCCTCCATTCCAACCATGGCATTAATTTGCCACAGGGCACCCTTTCACACTTGTAGGTGCTTGGCTTTCACAATTGAATGTAGAAAGGAATGGAAGCCATCAGGCTAGACCCAAAGGACAGGGTGAAGGAATGACCAACATTTTAGGATGGGTGGTGGGTGGTATTTACCAAGGTTTTGTTTTCTTCTAAAGTAGTCACATCATCATCCTTTACTAGAGGTTTTGGCAAAGGCTGGGTCTGCATCTTTATGTGACTGAATCTATGTCTGGCTGTAAACTACAAATACACAAGATACTGTAGCATTAAAGTCCTTCCATAGTAGGACATCATCAGGCAATGCCACCTGCTTGTCTCTCATAGGTTCATAGGTACTTACTAGGCTACTGATCAATGATGATCTTAAGAAACCTAGCTTTACATTCCCATGGTAGATATTAACCCTTATATTTGGTATGCAAATAACCTAAAGGTGGACAGGAAAATTATATGTTTGGACACTTACTTGTTGCCCCTATCCATGAGGGCCCTGGGTGCTAAACTTGAAGGGAATTTGTATTTTTTCCAACTCTTCATCCAAATTATGTTTGAATAGAGTAAGAGAAATACTTTTATTTATTTATCCTTTGTTGACTAGGTTAGTCCTACTAGGCCACTGGCTCCTTTTCAGAGGAGACCCAGAGTGCTGTGGTATTTCTACTATTAGCGTAGCCCCTCTCTTTTCAATATGTGCCACGTGAACTTTTAACCCCACCTAACCCACCACCACCTTAAGCAGATGGGACCTCGGCTTAACATCTCATTCGAAAGATGACATATTCAAAAGTGCAGTCTCCCCCAAAAGTTACACTGCAGTGTCAGTAATCCAGTCACCTTTAGTGTGAAAAGAACCCACAGCCTTCTACTCTAACAGTACCAATAACACTGTGGAGTAGAAGACAGTTCCATAGAAGAAGTATACTCTACGGTATATACTTCTCTCTCTCTGTCCCCCTTTGTACTCACCCTCTGCCGAATGGAACATGTAAATGTATCCCTGCCATGGTCCTAACTGTAGTGAACAACCAGGAAAGTGATGCTGTTTTCTAACTACTGCAAGCTTATCAATAGTTATGGCTGATATAGTATCCTTTTATAGTAGCTGTACTTTTTACTCTTTACCAGGGTAGGGTACATGCTCTTATGATAATATCAAATAGCAGCAGTTCTAAGATACCCAACCAGTATTGTGACACTGAATATGTATATCTGTCTCTGAAATGTCCTTCTGTTTCATAAGTTCATGGGTGTGTACTAGGCTAATGGCCCTGGAGCCTTTACAAGCCTAGCCCATAGGATTACCCTGGTATTGTGCAACCTGACCTTAGTTCCCAGTGCCTCTGACACGTAGAGCCACTGGAGTTGATCCCTGGGGTGAATTTTCTATTTACCATCCACTCATCAAGATTTCTCTTGAAGAGGGAAAAGTGAGGCACTCTGCTTGACATGTATGGGAAGTCTATTCCACAGCATGGGCAGTCTCTGGGTTATGAACCTGTCCCTCCAGCTTGTTCTGTTGATTGTGGTAATGCGGTTGAGGTCTCTGGAGCGTGTAGTGTGGAGGGATTGGCATTTCATTAGATGTAGCATTTCTAACAGTGCTGGGTCAGACATGGCTTTGTAAGGCAAGCAGAGATCGCCTTTAAGTAGGTGATATTTGACACACAGTAATTGGAGTTATTTGAGTCTGTCCATATAGGACAAGTGTTGAAGACCTAAGATCCTCTTTGCAGGGTATTTTTGCAACCTCTCTTGTTGTTGTAGGTGTCTAGTGAGGTACATGCCAAATGGGGCATTGTACTCAATGATTGACCTAATGAGGGGACAGCAGAGGGAGACAATGATCTTTCTTCCTGGATGCAAAACCCTTAGTAATGAGATGTGCCACATAGGACTTTCTGACCACAGTGGCAATGTGGTGGTCAAAATAGAGGTTGCTGCCAACTTGTGTTCCCAGATCACTTATGATGCCTTTTGTGTTCATTGGCTATCATCGATGTGGTAATTCATGGGAAATGGGTTTTTCCCAAAGAGGATGACATTTTTTGGCATTGAGCTTAAGGCCATGGTTCTGACACCAGTCATTGGCCTTGGTGAGGCCTTTCTGTAAGATGTCAACATCACTTGGGGAGTTAATTATGGCTCCCAACTTGCAATCATCTGCGAACTTTGTCAGCCAGAGTCCCTTCATGTTGGCCTGAACTTCAGAGAAGTAGATATCAAACAGGAGAGGACCCTGGACCAAACCCTGTGGGACTCCACTCATGACTGGATGACAGTCTGACTTGGAGTTCACTACTTTCACACTGTGGGTTCTATCTGTGAGGCAGTTTGCAACCCACCTAGTGATATAGGGGATGATGCCCAGCTTAGTGAGCTTTTCTATGATTCCTGAGTGGGGAATGGTATCAAAGGCCTTGGCCAGATCAAGGTAGGCTGTATGAACCACCTTGCCTTCATCCACAGCTCTGGTGACTGACTCAAAGAAATCGACCAGGTTGAGCAGGCATGATCTACCTTTCACAAAATCAAACTGTGTGGGATCCAGAGTTTGGAGGTTCCCTATATCTTTATTAGGTCCATGATAATGCATTCCATAGCTTTGCATATCAGACTTGTCAGGCTAATGGGGCGATAGTTCCCAGGGTCTGTAGTCACCCCTCCTTTGTGGAGAGAGATGGCTGTAGGTGTGCCATTCGGTAGGGACAAAGCCTGAGGTGAGGCTGTGATTGAACAGGGCACACAGGTGAGGTGCCAGTTCACTCTGTAGTTCATGTAGAACACAGCCAGGGATATTGTCAGGTCCCATAGAAGCTGTATTCTTGGCCTTGGACAGTGCTGTTTTAACCTGTGCAGCAGTAATACTGGGTGCCTGGCAATCTACTGATATTGTGATTGGTCCTTTGGTGGGGGGAGAGGGGTAAAGTTGGCACTGAATCTGTCGGCCAGTATATTGTCAATATCTGTTGGCTCGGTATAGGAAATGCCATTGTGCAACAGCTCTGAGCAAATCTGGGTATTGCCATGGAGATTCTTTACATAACTATAGAAGGCCTTGTGGCTGTCTTTACTATCTGCTGCAATTCTATTTTCATAGCTAGCTTTAGAAGATTTGATGAGGGATCTCAACTTTTTGCTTCCACAGAAATGTTTAAACCGGAGACCTTTGTGTATAATGGAAGCAGTGTCATCCCCATTTGTTTGTCAGCCTTACTTTTTAATACCTCTCCTATATTTTCAATGTATGCAATTACATGTCTTACATGTTTCATATTGTATTAATTTTACATGCTGCAAGATGTAAAAGCAGCAAGCCAAGTTTTTTTTTATAAAAATAATTACATTTCCTCTTACCTCAGCTTTATATATATATATATATATATATATATATATATATATATATATATATATATACATACATACATACATATGAAAACACAAAGATATATATACATGTGTCTATGTGAGTGTGTGCACGTGGGTGCCCTGTTTTTGGTCTAATTGGTCATTTGGCAACATCTGTTTAAATGATACATGCAGATGGTCGACAAGTGTGTGAGATCAATAGTCCCCACACAGGAGAATATTCCATTTTCCTGGGGATTGTATGATCTTAGAGTCATTTTGCTTATTTATTGACATTTGGTTAGTATATATAATTACCAGGGGATGTGGGGGGGTGTACAGGGGGTTTGTCCCCCTGCAAAAGTTATTTTTTCATGTGCTGAGGGTCTTTCTGGGCACATATGTATTAAGGTGTTGACGTTCAGTTTGTCAACCATTTGCAGAGCACATTACTGATGTCGACTTATGGTCTACTTGAGCAAAGTGGGTACACACACATATAGATAGATATGCATGTATGTGTAGAAAAACACTAAAATCTTTCACTATATGTGAAGAACTAGGAGGTCAATGAGGGGACACACACACTTTTATACATATGAACATTCACACACTTATTTTTCCTTGCCTTTTGCAGTCTGTCTTCATTGCCCTGTCACAGGATGTTAGGAAGTCCAATTGACAGATGCAGTTTAGAAGGTATTGCCGTACCACCATTCAGAAATGAGTGTCAAAACTGCATTTACGGTCAAGAGTGAAATGTTTTAGTGCTTCGTATTAGTTTTTCAACTCCAGAAAGCCACTTATTACATTTGTACCAAGCAGAGAAAAGCTTTTATTATATTTTTTTGCAGGTTTTATCGAGACAAATTTATTATACAACGTATATATATCAAGGGAGGGGTAGAATTTTAGCTCTGCCTCCAAAACGAAAGACTGCACTACATTTTTATATTTCATACATTTTAATATTCCATCGTACTTCAAATAAGAGTATGCAATTTATAAGTAATGTACAAATCATGTATGGGACGGAACTGTGTCAGAATGCATTATATTTGTTAATGAATTGGAGAAATCGTCACCTTTCTTAAGGTTTACAGTAGAGACCTCTCATGTTAAGATACATTTCTTGGATTTACAACTAGAGTTTGAGGAAAATAAGATTATTACATCTTTATATAGGAAGCCAACCTGGAGAAATACGCTGCTACATTTTAGCAGCATGCATCCCAGGTATACCTTTGAAGGTATAATATCCAGTCAAATGCATAGAATTTTTAGAATCTGCCAGCGCAATGACTATTTAGAGAGAAATAAATACCTTAGAGGCATTGTTTAGAGAAAGGGGCTATCCCCCCAAAATGTTTATGGATTGCAAACAGCGATTTATAGACAAATATTATAATATTGGTGGAACAGCCGTTGACAGGAACACAGGGGGCAATAACAAATGCTCCGCAGTGAAAGGCAAATTTACTGACAAACTAAGCTATGTCACTAATTTTACTAGTGACAGTTTTAGTTTGAATAAGATCATCACTAGGAATTGGAACGTATTGGTTACAGATACCTTCACAAAAACTATAGTAGGTGAACATCCTAGATTTACATACAGAACTTCTCAGAATATGAAAGAAATTCTATGTTCAGAGCATACATCTCCATTTGAAAATATTGTTCATGATAAACTGGGCACTTTCCCATGTGGTGGATGTTCGATGTGCCCTTTTATATCCAATAAGGTTAGTTTTATACATCCTGCAGGCATTTTTTCCTTTATTCCTAGATTTTACAGTGATTGTAACAGTAGCAATTTGATATACTTAGCTACGTGTGTTTCTTGTGACGCATTTTACGTTGGCCTAACCAAGAGACAGCTACGAGACAGGGTCTACAACCACTGTTATGACATAAGGAAAGAAAAAGTTTCTAATGCCTTAGCTAAACATGTTATGGAACATCCCAGTCACACCTTTGGTTTCAAAGTTTTGGAAATGTTGCCATTGAGCCTTAGAGCAGGTGATAGCAATAACCAGTTGGCCATTAGGGAACTAAAATGGATTTTTATTTTAAGGGCACATACACCCCCAGGTATTAATTATTCAGTTTCCATTAAACCTGTATTGGATAATCGAAAGAAGTATTGACCATTTAACACATATGCAACCTGCAGTTTAGCTTAAATAAATAATATATCATTTTAGTATTGTTATTAATTTAACATAAATTTTGATAATATCATTTTTATTTTTACTTGATAGTTATGATGATTTAATTTCTTACATACTAAGGATATTTTCTAGAGGTTATTTGTTTACTGATGTTTTGATCTAGGTGGACTTATCTTGCAATTTTAGATGGTTTGTTCATAATTTAATAGTAGAATATTGTGTTTTCAGTGAATAGTTATCTGTACTGTTCTGAACCAGGTTTATGTCTGTTTGAAATAGACTTCGTATACCAATTTGTTTTAGGTATTGTGCGTAGCTTATTATTTTATTATTTAGTAGTTTAAATATTCTCAATGGGCTCAGACAGGGTTAGAATTTATTTATTTTTTAGACTTTGTTGCCACAGAGTCTGTTGTAGCAGCATGTGGTAGAGACAGAGGCACTGAGAGCATCACAGATATGAGCAATCGATTTTGACTGTCAGTACTTCTGACACGAGTACGAACATCTCTGACTTAGATTGCTCATGTCTTGCCTTGTTTTGCGTGGTTTGTTTTGCATGTGGGGAATGTTTAGAAGTCAAGGCTGAAGCATCATATGGTGAGTAGTTTTTATTACTATGGATTCTGGTCATATTTTAAGTTTATTAGATATATTTCACTTGTTAATAGTTTTACAAGTGTTGGTTGGTCATCTGTGATGTTACTGGCAAAAAGAGACGCTGCTAGACGTTTAAACGCTATTTTATTCTGTCATTGAGGGCGTTTTTAATCATTTCAGCTATCTGGCGAATAACATCTTTTTTAATAAGTTACGATAAGGCAGTTGTTTACTGCGAGGTTTGGTCATCTCGAATTTTGTTATGCAGCTAGTTATGGGAGTGACAGACATTAGGAAGGTTTGAGGTGTGTGGATTCCAAGTTTGGATGTGGGGCGTTCCCGTATATGAATGTTTTTGAACTTGGGAGTTCTCGCTTCTTTCCTTATGTAAAGCTGGGAAGTAAGAATGATGTTCATAAGGAGAACAGTCTAGCTATTACATTTATTATATTTATTATGTTTCAGTTTTGCTTCTAGATCTTTTATTACTACTTGATAAGGTTGTCGGATGCTAGGGACCTTATGCGGTAGTAAGATTGATGGATGATGTCTGGTTTTTAAGAATTTAAGATCTGAAGGTGGTTTGGTGACAGTTTCGAGTTGATCTGAGGGATCTTTTGTTATATATATATTTTATCAGTAATGTTCTAATGAGGCATTTTATATATCTTTATGCCATGTAGACTTTATGTGGTTTAGCGATTTAGTTTTAAAAAGATGGTCTCGCCGGCTTTAAAAGTTAAACAACTTTAATCTGTTAATATATGTTACCTGTCAGACGAATACAACATTATTAGGTCATGAGTTTGTAATAACATCAGAGTGCATTCTATAGAAGAGTGTGGCAACAAACTGTAAGCTAGTATTAACTGGCTTTAATTCATTATTTGTGATGTATTTGTCTTTTATGATATTATCATCTGTGCGCTATACACAAAATATATTGCATTAATAGAGCACTGGATGTTTTTACCACTGAATGATTTTGAAATGTTGTTTATACTATTTTTTAATGTTAGGGTTTTGCCGCTTTAAGCAAAACATTAATTGTTTCAGTTGTGTTTTAATTGTTAATTGATCACCTGGTTTTTCCCGCCTAAAAGCCATGTATAAAGATGGTTCATTTGCTTTCAATATTTACACCTGATGAAGCATAGCTAACCTACGCGAAAGCGCTTGTGCAGTTTTTATGGAAAAATAAAGTTTTATTTGATTTTTCCGTGTGGTGACTCCTGTTTGGATCTACTATTGGCAGTTTGGTGTTTCATATTGTATTAATTTTACATGCTGCAAGATGTAAAAGCAGCAAGCCAAGTTTTTTTTTTATAAAAATAATTACATTTCCTCTTACCTCAGCTTATATATATATATATATATATATATACATACATACATATGAAAACACAAAGATATATATACATGTGTCTATGTGAGTGTGTGCACGTGGGTGCCCTGTTTTTGGTCTAATTGGTCATTTGGCAACATCTGTTTAAATGATACATGCATATGGTCGACAAGTGTGTGAGATCAATAGTCCCCACACAGGAGAATATTCCATTTTCCTGGGGATTGTATGATCTTAGAGTCATTTTGCTTATTTATTGACATTTGGTTAGTGTATATATAATTACCAGGGGATGTGGGGGGGGGGTGTACAGGGGGTTTGTCCCCCTGCAAAAGTTATTTTTTCATGTGCTGAGGGTCTTTCTAGGCACATATGTATTAAGGTGTTGACGTTCAGTTTGTCAACCATTTGCAGAGCACATTACTGATGTCGACTTATGGTCTACTTGAGCAAAGTGGGTACACACACATATAGATAGATATGCATGTATGTGTAGAAAAACACAAAAATCTTTCACTATATGTGAAGAACTAGGTCGTCAATGAGGGGACACACACACTTTTATACATATGAGCATACACACACTTATTTTTCCTTGCCTTTTGCAGTCTGTCTTCATTGCCCTGTCACAGGATGTTAGGAAGTCCAATTGACAGGTGCAGTTTAGAAGGTATTGCCGTACCACCATTCAGAAATGAGTGTCAAAACTGCATTTACAGTCAAGAGTGAAATGTTTTAGTGCTTCGTATTAGTTTTTCAACTCCAGAAAGCCACTTATTACATTTGTACCAAGCAGAGAAAAGCTTTTATTATATTTTTTTGCAGGTTTTATCGAGACAAATTTATTATACAACATATATATATCAAGGGAGGGGTAGAATTTTAGCTCTGCCTCCAAAACGAAAGACTGCACTACATTTTTATATTTCATACATTTTAATATTCCATCGTACTTCAAATAAGAGTATGCAATTTATAAGTAATGTACAAATCAGAAGATCAAAGATCACACTTTCTTCCAGTGAAAGTTTCAATTTTCTTAAAATCATATGAAACTCATCTCATCACATTTTAACACAGTCGGTTCTTTGTACATTCCATTGTCCAGATTTGGACATACTTTCTGATGTTGCTGTACCAGTCTGTAATCATTACTTCATCTCAATCACATCATATTTAGAAAAAGACAAAGAATTTCTGTGTCAGCATCAAAATGTATGACATCAGTGCAGCTAAGTCAGTGAAAAAATACTGGAAACCATTTAAATATATGCTTTATATGTACTTTAAAAAACAGTTTCCTATTCACTTTTAAACAAAGTCATTTACGTAATAGAAATATAAAATTATTTACATATGCAGTTTAAAACGTGTTTAACATTTTTCTTTAAACAAGAAACATTTCATTAAATTAGCACTTATGACATAGGCAGTCATACATTTATATAAATGAAAACAAACCATATAGACACAATCCTATTTGCAAGCATTTTACATTACTTATAATCTACACAATTAGTCAAACATTACATAGCTCTTTCAAGTTCTGCCTTCTTTTAAACCTCACTCCTCCCCTGTATGTAATGTTCCCACAATTTCTTTTTTTTTTTCCAATGTAATTTGCTCCTTCCTTTTTCTAAAGATCCCAATCCCAGTTGTTTTCTTTCTTACTATATTCGCTACTTCTAGCACAGTTGGTTTAGATTTTGATTTCCACTTTCTAGTAATTGATGTTTTGGCAGCCACTGTAATTAGACTCAAGGCCTTACTATATCTAGGCAATTCTGATTCTGTATCATAGCTCAGAAAAAAATTTCCCTAGTTACACCAATTTGCTCTCCCAGCATCTCTGACAGAGCAGTCTGCAGGGAATCTTTAAATTCTAGCAACTCAGTATGCTCCCAGAAAATATGTTCCCAATTACCTCTTTCTTCCCCAACACACCTCCAGCATTTGCAGTCTACCTGAGCAAAAATTCTCGAGTCTATTTTGGGTATAAAAATATCTTTGTAAAATTTCCAAGCAAAAAACTAAATCTTCTAGATTTTGTTGCGTATCTGGGAGGCATACATATATCCCCCCGTTGTTCTTTGTGAATTGTTCATTCAGTCTCTTCCCAATCCTTTCTAACCTACTCTGATTGATTCTTATAGTTATCATGCAATATTTTATATGCTCTAATTATTCCTTTTTAACTGCATCTTCTGTTCTAGATTCAACTAAAAAAACTCTTACTGTTCTTTCATTTAGGACTCCCCTATTTCTCTCTCTTTACCTGTACTCCGATATCAATCCTTGATAGGGAAGGCAATCTCTAACCTGCTGTCCAAATAAATTCTTGGCATCTTCCTCTTCTATTACCTTTCCTTCTGTAAGTATGTGTTCCCAATACCTTGGATCCTTTGCCAGTTATCACCAATAAATTCCATCCCCCTTACCTATTGTTATTCCTAATTGAAGTCATTCCTATTGGCAGAATTTCCTTTCTCCATTCCCATGTTGGCTTAGTTCTTAGAATACTTTCTGCTACTTTTGAATATATTGTATATGATCATTGTTATTCTCTTTAACGGTCTGCATCCAAAATCATAGTCCCTCAGTTTCTCGAGCTTTCCTCTGTTTCATCATCATACATTTCCACTTGGAATTGCAATTTTCTGCTTGTGCTATGTATAGAAGCCTTAACTGTGTTGCTTTGAAATACTCCTTCGAATTGGGTAATCCCAGTCTGCCTTGTACTAATGGAGGAATCAATGGGGTGCTGAAAAGTTCTAAGCCCACCTAAGAAGGGAATGATGTGGAGCCATGAAACATGTTATTTAACATTAATCCAAAAAGAAAACATTGCAAGAGATATTCAACCACTGCTGTGCAAGCACAACAAAGTAAACTGTATAAAAGCACACCAGCAGTCCACAGCAGGGATAAGCTAAACAATTTAATGAATAAAATAAAAATAAAACAAAACTGCTGCAGAGATAGATAAGTGCTTTCGCATGGAGCTTCTTCAGATATAATAAACAACTGAAAATACTTGGTGTTTAAATATCAGCTCATCATACAATGTATCCAATCACATGCTGTGCATCATTAGGTTACTATAGTGATGTTAAAAAGCACATAATTGCTAATAACATATACGATGTATAAACACCCCTTACACGTATTCTCAAAGGCATAAATAAAAAAAATAATGTATAATACGAATATAAATATTAATAAATATACTAACATTAAATAAATAAAATTAAATTTATATATAAAAACCTAAAGCAAATATATAGCGTACTAAATGCAGTTGAGCCATAAAAATACCTTTGAAGCATAAAACTAGGCTAATCTGTCAGATATACAGGAAGGAACATATGCAATTCGTGCATTATAGATGAAGTACAAAAATAAAGTATGACAGTGCAACTTCATACCTAAACTATCGCTTCCTAAGAGACCTAGCTCTTAGGGCAGGTTGTATCGAGACATGTTCATTTAAATCCTGGTGAACAATGTGCTCCAAGTCTGAAGATCCATCTCATCTCAGCTTGATAGGTTTTATTTATCAAGTCGCCCATTCTAGCATCTAAATCTAAAACTTCCAACACTAGAAATTTGAATGTGCGAGTATTACCAGAAATCTGCATATGTTTGGCTATCGCACCATAGGTCATGCCTCTTCGTGCACAATGCATGTGGTCACGTATCCTTTCCCTCAAGCTTCTGCTGGTTTTACCAACGTAGAAACTCAGGCATAGTGTACAGTGTGCTAAGTAAACTAAATTCCTAGTATTAAAGTTTGCTTTTCGGAAGTGTGTAAATGATTTATTACTGATTGGATGTATAAACGTATGGGACTCGTCTATAAAATTGCAATATGAGCATTTGTCACATCTAGTGGTGTGTTGGTCAGTAATGTTAATTGATTCCACATTAGCAAGTTGCGGATGGCATAACCTATGACGTATGGATTTCTTATTTCTGTATCCAAATCTGGGTCTATCACCCACAATAGAGAATATATCTTTGTTGGTCCCCAGAATTATATTTCTCTCATCACTAGAAAATGTGAGACTAAAAAACTGAGTATTACTTCTCTTCCTATTGACATCATGAGGCATATTATTGTGTTTAGAATAATATTGTTTGACCGTAGTTAATCTCTCTCTTCTAAGCATTTCTTGCATTCTATTCACCTCATCTGTATGGTAACCTCTCGACCTAAAGTCAGAGTTTAACTGTTCTAATCCTCTTTCAAAATCCGTGTCGTCATTGTGTAATCGACCGATACGCATACTTTGCCCTTTTAGTACATAGTGGAACACGTGACCAGGATGCATGTTGTTTCTATGTACATATGTAGGCCAATAGCATTCCTTCCTATATAATTTAGTGTCTATTGTGTTATCTCTCTTAACCAATAAAACATCTAAAACTTCAATGGAAACATCTGAGTGTTTATATGAAACTTCCAAAAAATTAGTACTAGTGTTCAGCATATTGATGAATTGATGCAACTGTAATAAATCACCTCTCCATAATAAAAAAAGATCATCCACAAACCGTCTATAGAAGGGTATGTGACGACGAATAATATTCCGAAGCATACATTACGCTTTCCTCCCATCTAGACATAACCAAATTGGTGTAGCTATTAGCAAATGAAGTGCCCATAGCTACGCCAAATGTTTGCAAATAAGATTCATTAAAAGTAAAAACATTGTTTTCCAACACCATTTTTGTTAATAAACATAAGAAGTCTACATGTTTACTATCATATACGTTTCTACTTATTAAAACATCTCTAACCATCTGTACACCTTCGTCATTAGGTATGCTGGTAAACAAGGATTTCACATCCATGGTGATAAACCATCCTAAATCTCTGCCATTGTTCTCATTTACAAATTTAAACAAATCATGTAGGTAAATGTTGTGTGTCAATTAACACTGATTTGCATGTAGATAAAATAGGTTTAAACTGTTTGTCAAGATATATGGAAATTGGCTCAGTGAGCCATCCACTCCCTGCCACAATGGGTCTAAAGGGAGGGTTTGTTGCATCCTTGTGTATCTTAGGCAAACCATTCAACACAGGTGTTCTAGGATGTTCCACTAAAAAATACATATATAAATCGTTGGTTAATAAAGAGTTGTTCAAACAGTCCTTAAGTGATCTGTAGATGTTATCAGTTATTCTACAAATATGTTCAGATCTATAAGCCTATATGTATTATGGTCTTGAAACATATTATTTATACTATCCACATAAAATTCCCTATCCATAACAACTAACTGTCCATCTTTGTCTGCTGGTCTGATGGATATTGTATTATCATTCTGCAGTCACTTCAGAGCATATTGTACCGCTCTGGTTAAGTTTACAAAACCTTTTCTTCTTCTTTCATTGTTAAGCAAACTATATATGTCATTTTCACACATCCTAACAAATGTATTTACTGTAGGATGGCACTGCGGTATAAATGTGCTAGGCTTCTTATATCCAAAAAATAACAAATCATTATTACTGTTTGCATCTGTATCACTAAATAGCAATTTTAAACAAATGTTCCTGGCAAATAGTCTAAGTTCGGTTAGTGTATCAGATAAGTCTGCTGACTGGACAGATACAAAAGACAAACCTTTGTTCAGTACCTGATTCTCATCCTTCGTCAAAGTTCTTCTCGAGATGTTTCATATTAGTTCTCCTGCACTTGTTTCCACATCGATGTTATTGTATTTATGCCCACTACGGACCCTATCTCCGCTTGTTCCAATTCTCAAATCCTTCCACCGACCGTTTCCTGTTGTGACGGTACGATAAAGGCAGGTCAGAAAAAACCTGCATCTGTCCATTTTTCTGTAGTTCTCCTCCTTACTGCCGGTTCACTATTCACCTTCCTTGCTCGTCCATTGCTACTATCCACGTTGTTGTTGGAACTTCCTGTTTTTATAAGTGGATTCTGTGAGTTCATCTCACTGTTCAAATAATCTGTTCATTAGCAGTCCTACCTAGCAGCCTTTTCTCTTGGCCAGGTAAATACACGATTCTGCGCAAAGGCCCCAGTGTCAAGTTCCAACAACGCGGTTAGGAATGGTCCTATCGTACCCGACTCACTGGAACATACGTCTACGCTGCACGTGCAAGGCTCAACATCTAAAGAGGCAGAGAGAACTAATACAACATCTGAAGTACACAAATCTGCATTACTTGCTCCGAATGCAGATAGTAGCAATGGAGGAGCAAGAAAGGTGAATAGTGAATCGGCAGTACGGAGGAGAACTACAGAAAATGGACAGATGCAGTTTTTTTCCGACCTGCCTTTACCGTATTGTCACAACAGGAAACGGTCGGTGGAAGGATTCGAGAATCAGATTTGGAACAAGCGAAGATATTTAGGGTCCGAAGTGGGCATAAATACAATAACATTGATGTGGAAACAAGTGCAGGAGAGATAATATGGAACACCTCGAGAAGAACTTTGACAAAGGATGAGAATCAGGTACTGAACAAAGGTTTGTCTTTTGTACCTGCCCAGTCAGCAGACTTCTCTGATACACTAACCAAACTCAGACTATTTGCCAGGAACATTTGTTTAAAATTGCTATTTAGTGATACAGATGCAAACAGTAATAATGATTTGTTATTTTTTGGATATAAGAAGCCTAGCACATTTATACCGCAGTGTCATCCTACAGCAGATACATTTATTAGGATGTGTGAAAATGACATACATAGTTTGCTTAACAATGAAAGAAGAAAAGGTTTTGTCAACTTAACCAAAGCGGAACAATATGCTCTGAAGTGTCTGCAAAATGATAATACAATATCCATCAGACCAGGAGACAAAAGTGGACAGTTAGTTGTTATGGATAGGGAATTTTATGTTGATACTATAAATAATATGCTTCAAGACCATAATACATATAGGCTTATAGATCTGAAAAAGAAGTTATGTCTTACCATAACATTCCATCCGTATTGTTGGATCCTCGTTCAGTCATTACACATGGGTATCGGTTCCGAGCTCGGAACCGAGCTGGCCATTTTCCAAGCTCGCATCAGCTTCAAACTCTCGAGCTCAACTCTTACCCACAACCCCCCTCTCTCCCTGTTACCTCGGATTGAGTTTGCAAGACAAAGAAGGTAGAGGCTACCTCTGGTCAAATAACCTAAGAGAACCGGATGGTGAGATCCACTAGAAACCACAGGAGGGGGAAGGAGGGAGGGTCGTAATGACTGAACGAGGATCAACAATACAGATGGAACGTTATGGTAAGACATAACTTCTTTATCTGATATTGTTAATCCTCATTCATTCCTTATGCATGGGACAGAGTCCCCAGCTACCTCAATTCCTGGGAGGCTCTCATGGAAGGACATTCCTGAGCACCATTGAACCGAAAGATGCTCTTCCCCTGGAGGTTAAATCCAATTTGTAATGATTGATGAAGGTATGAGGCGTAGCCCAAGTTGCAGCTGCAGATGTCATGTAAAGAAGCTCTGGCATGGAAGGCAGCAGACGTTGCCACCGACCTTGTTGAATAAGCATTCATGGTAGTAGGCAACGAGATATTACGTTGTGTATAAATAAAGGTCACACAGTCCTTCAACCATCTAGCTAATGTGACCTTAGCAACAGCAAATCCTAATCTAGGTCCAGAAAAGGCCAAAAATAACTGGTCAGATTTACGAAAAGGTTTAGTCCTGTTTAAGTAAAAATGGATTTGCCTGTGTACATCTAGGGTATGTAGGCAATACTCTCCTCTGAGTGATTGGGAAAGAAAACTGGCAATTCAATGGCTTGATTAATTTACATTTCAGAGATCACTTTAGGCAGAAATGACGGATTAGTTCTCAGAGACACTCTATCTCTATGGAAAATCAAGTATGGACTCTTGATACATAAAGCTTGAGGCTCAGAAATACGTCTGGCAGAAGTAATGGTGACCAAAAACAAGGTTTTCCATGACAAATACTTGAGGTCGCAAGAAGCGGATGGTTCAAAAGGTTACATTGTCACAGCTTGTAGAACTAATGATAAATCCCATGGTTGAATAGGTTCTCTAAAAGGTAGCTTCAGATGATTCACACCTTTTATGAAGGTCTTGCACAATTTATGGGACATAAGAGAGGAATCTTGGACACCCTTATGAAAATTAGAAATTGCAGCCAAATGAACTCTAATGGTGGAGGTCGATACACCTGATTGAAACAGGTCGGCCAGACAGTCTAGTATTATCAACACTGGTGCTGAAAAGGGGTCTATTTGTTTATCTTTCAGCCAACAGGTAAATCTTTCCACTTGCTCAGACAAGTAATTCTAGTGGAAGACTTATGAGAAGCAATGAGAATATCACGTACTGGTAAAGAAAGATCATTCTGCTTGGCAATCAAGTGAATTGGAGTAGCCAAGCCGTGAGCTTCAGGCTGTTCAAGTTGGGATGAATCAGGTTCTGTGGATGTGAGATCAACTCCAGGGTTGGATGGAGAATCCATGGTCGATCTAGTAGGTGAGGCCAAAGGAAGGGGAACCAAATCTGTCGAGGCCAATATGGTGCTATGAGGATCACCTTGCTCTTCAACCGACGGGCTTTCTTCAGAAACTGAGGAATGAGGGGAAAGGGTGGAAATGCATAAAGAAGACCCCAAGGACCAATCGTGGACTAGAGCTTCCCTGGGTGACTGTCCCGAAGGGGGTATCAGGGTGAAGTAGTTGCTGCATTTGTAGTTGGTTGGGAATGCAGAGAGGTCACAGCAAGGACGGCCCCAGTGGTGGAAGATCTCCACTGCTATCAAGGACTTCAGGGACCACTCGTGAGGTTGAAGAATGCACCTGCTGAGTCTGTCTGCTATCACGTTAGAACTTCTGGGAATGTGCGTTGCTAGAAGAAAACGGTGAGTAGCCATCGCCCATTGCCATATCCTTATGGCCTCTCGAAAAAGGGGATAAGATTTGGTTCCACCTTGCTTGTTGATGTACCAGACCACCGCCATGTTGTCTGATCGAATCGCAATTATCCCAGATGGCAGCAGGGGATGGAATACTTGCAATGCCAGAAGCACCGCCCTCAGCTCTAGAACATTTATATGCAGATGGGCCTCCAGTTCGGACCAAGTGCCTTGGACTGTCTGCCCCTGACATAGCCCCCCACCCCATCAGGGAGGCGTCCATGGTCACTGTGGCCTTGGGTTGCTGGGGGGAGAAGGGGCGAGACCATTGTGAGAGATTGTGTGTCATCCACCAATTTAAATCCTGTTTGCTCCTGTGGGTTACTCGAATCATGGCTGAAAGAGGATGCTGAAAAGGATACCATTGGGTGAGCAGTAGCCATTGTAGAAGCTTCATGTGAAACCTGGCCAGGGGAACAATGGTGCTGGAGGCTGCCATGGAACCCAACAGTTGTAGAACCGAGTGAGCCGTGGATTTTTCCTTTGAAAGGATTGGAATTAGTTGTTGCTTTATCCTTAGAATTCTGTGCTCTGGAATAGCAGCTCTGCAGTTTTTTGTGTCCAAGATAACCTCTATGAATTCTGTCGACTGAGATGGGGTAAGATTGGATTTTTGCCAGTTTATGGTTATGCCCAGCCTTTGAGCAGCAATGAGAGAGTATGTCAGGGCTTTTTCCAGTAGATGTCTGGTGGGGGTGGAAATGAGCCAGTTGTCTAGGTATGGAAACACCTGGAATCCTTGAAGTCGCAAGTGAGCTGTGACACCTGCCATGCACTTTGTGAACACTCTGGGGGCTGTAGAGAGTCTGAAGGGCAGTACTTTGAACTGGTAGTGACTGGCTCCCACACAGAAGCGCAGAAATCTTCTTGCTGGCCTGTCCACCTTTATGTGGTAGTATGCATCTTAAAGATCTATAGAGCACATCCAATTGTCTTTTCCCAAAAGTGGGAGGATAGACTGTATTGTGACCATCCGGAATTTTTGTACTCGCAAACTTGTTCAGTACACTGAGATCTAAAATTGGTCACCAGTCCCCGGTTTTCTTTGGCACCAAAAATAGTCTCAAGTAGAATCTGGATCCTATCTGGTCTGGAGGGATTATTTGAATGACTCTCTTTCTTAGCAGCTTTTCTATCTCTAGTGCTGCTTCTTCCCTTTGACTGGGTGGAACATCGCAAAGATTTTTTGAAGGGACGGGACAAAGTTCAAAGGGGATATGATAACCTCTGGTTATAATCCTTTGTACCCAAGAATCGGTGGTGTTGGCTAGCCAGGCAGAAGGGTACAAGCAGAAATGTCCCCCAACCACCTCCAGAGGAAAGGAGTTGGGCCGCTCTTCAGGAGCGCTGGTAGGATTGACCAGGGAAAGAATCCCTGGAACCCTGGTTACATGGACCCCCTCGGCCCCGAAAGGAGCGTCTTCCCTGTGAGTTTCCCCCTCTGCCTCTGGGGGAGAACTCGGCCTGTGTGTGTCATGGAAAGGACCCTGAGATTTCTTGAACCATATCTTCCCACCCTTTTGGTTTCAGGAGAAAGCATGTTGAGGGGAAGAATAACGGACACCTATGGCAGAAAGGGTCTTACCATCCTGTTCATATCTGGCCAGTGTGCTTTTAACTTTGGGCCCAAACAACGAGGAGGCCTCAATGGGGGCATTAAGAAAGGAAGACTTAAAGGGTTCCGCAAAGTTGCACAAGCGCATCCAGGCGTGTCATCTCAAGACCGCAGCTGAACCCGATGCTCTAGCTGCTCCTTCTGATGCGTGAGATATCAATCACATAGAGGAGTTAGATATAGATTCAATGGTGGCCAGCTGAGAGGCCACTTTGTCATGGACCTCATCAGACATGGCACCAGCCAAGGTTTCAGAGAGCTCAAAAACTAGATCCCTCTGAAGCCTGGTAAAATGTGCCATATAATTCAGGGACCTGATAGCAGAGGTCACTGAAGCAAAGGTGCACTTCTCTAACCTGTCCAGGGCTCGGGACTCTCTGTTAGGCGGATGGACAGTCTGGCTTTCTTCTTCTGCCAGATCCTTTTTTGTTGTGGCCGCCACCACCAAAGCACCCACAGGAAGACCTTTGGACTAATGGTGATCAGAAGCAGGAGGGAACAAGATCTTATCCGGCCTCCAGGGAAGAGCTTTGACGGTATCAGGAGCCTTCCAAGCATGCTGCACGATGAGCCAGACAAGTTCATCGGCAGGTAGAGTAACCCAGGAGGTAGGGGGCTGGGCGCGAAAGACCTGCAGGAACACAGATTCCACAGAGGTCAGATTAGAGGACTGCCAGTCACCTCTCTTTTTCAGGATTTCGAGGAAATCACCAAAAGATACCTCAGAGGGTGACCGAGGGGATCCTTCCCCCTCATCAAAATCTGTGTCTTTGGTGAGGGACTCCTCTGTGGAGTCCATATGCTTCCTCTTACACAAACTTTACCAGTGGACCTCCTCAGCGGGAGAAGCTGGAGAAGACAGCAGAAAAGGGGATTCCTGAGGGAATATGTCCTGCAGCTCCTGCACCCGGTGTCCGCTAGGTGTGACTTGTGAAACCAGTGTACCACAGGAAGGTGGAGGTATAGACAGTCCGGAATCGCCAGCAGCAGCGAAAGTCCTCTCCATCAGTTGGAAGGCTGGTCCACCCGAAGAGGAGTGCATGTCTAGGACAGGGGTCACCCCCTCCCCTAAGTGGCTCAGCCTGCCGACTTGGAGTCCCTGGATAGCTGTGGAGCAGCAAACTACGCGTGTCACAACTGACATCCTGGGCAGTAGCAAAACTTTCCTGCCATGAAGGCAACTGCGGTTCCTTAGTGAGATCCATAAAGCAAACCACAGAAGGGGAAGACTGTGCTATATCCATGGACTTCAAAGGCAATGAAGGAGGAGAATAAGAAGGGGCCTTTGGAGATGGGTGATCACCTCCCAAGGAAGGATAGTTCCTGAGGGGGTGGGATACCTCTGGCCAAGAGTACCTGGTCCACAAGACGCAACACATCATGTTCAGAAAGGCTTCTAGTAGACCTAACAGAGACTGAGGGAAAAACAGGCCTGTCCACAGAAGAGGCAGACTCGGTGCCCATCTCATTTGACCACACTGAGGACAATGGTGCCGAGAGAGATTGGACTACTGTTGTCTGCACCGAAGAAGTCATCGGTGCCGAAGTCATGGTCTACACCGACACAGGGATCGGTGCCGATGTGGTTGTTGTCTGTGCCAAAGCTGGAACCGATAAGACTGGCGTCAACAATAAAGGTGTCGGTTCCGAGGAAGATCTCGGAGCCGATGCGGTCAAGGTCTGTGCTGACTGAATGGTCGGTGCCGATACAGTGGTAATGGTCTGAACTGAGGAGCCCCTCTGTGTCGATATATAGAAGGCTGCAGGAGAAGACGGAGCCGAAATCACTAATGGAGCCGAAGGTCTAGACATCAAAAGCACTGGGGCTGACAGCTCCGGAGCCGAAATTTTAGCCTTTTTAGGTTTTGGTTGGCGGGAGTCCCCAGCCAGGATCGAAGGCAAAGATTTAGCCTTAGTAGGAACATCCAAAGTTTTCTTATGGGCTCTAGGAGGGGTTGAGGCCTCCGACCCAGAAATAGCCTCTGAAAAGGGAGATTTTAGAAGTCCCTTCAGTAACAGCTTGTTTTTCCTTTCCAACAAGGTTCCATTAGAAAAGTTCTCACAAATAGTACAGGGTGGGTCAACAGACAAATGGGAAGCTCCCAAATAAACACACGAGTGTGCATCAGAAGTAGGCAGTTTGTGTCCACAATCAGAACACCACTTAAACCCCGGACTACCTTTCTTATCTGTCATGACAGTAAATTAATTAATAGAAAAGGTACCAGCAATGGTACAACAGAGTACCTGAAGGTATGAGAGAAGAGAGAAAAGAGAAAAGGATTACCGATGGTAAAGAGAGAATACCTCGCAGTAAAAGTGGTAAAGAAAGAAGCAGAAAAACCTGAAGAAATTATGAACGCTAGATGCAATAGGGTAAGAGGCAATAAAATATGAACTTTCCTGACAGAAAAGTAATCTGTAAAACTATTAAAACAATTGAATGTACTTAGCTCAAGAGAAGTAGCTTGACACGACCGAATGGCAACGCGGCAAATGAAATCTGAGGTAACAGGGAGGGGGGATTGTGGGTAAGAGTTTAGCTCGAGAGTTTGAAGCTGACGCGAGCTTGGAAAATGGCCGGCTTGGTTCTGAGCTCGGAACCGATAACCATGTGTAAGGAATGAACGAGGATTAACAATATCAGATCACTATTTGTAGAATAAGTGATAACATCTACAGATCACTTAAGGACTGTTTGGACAACTCTTTATTAACCAATGATTTTTATATGTATTTTTTTAGTGGAACATCCTAGAATACCTGTGTTGAATGGTTTGCCTAAGATACACAAGGACGCAACAAACCCTCCCTTTAGACCCATTGTGGCAGAGAGTGGATGGCTCACTGAGCCATTTTCCATATATCTTGACAAATAGTTTAAACCTATTTTATCTACATGCAAATCAGGGTTAATTGACATGAAACATTTTCTACATGATTTGTTTAAATTTGTAAATGAGAACAATGGCAGAGATTTAGGATGGTTCATCACTATGGATGTGAAATCCTTGTTTACCAGCATGCCTAATGACGAAGGTGTACAGATGGTTAGAGATGTTTTAATAAGTAGAAACGTATATGATAGTAAACATGTAGACTTCTTATGTTTATTAACAGAAATGGTGTTGGAAAACAATGTTTTTACTTTTAATGAATCTTATTTGCAAACATCTGGTGTAGCTATGGGCACTTTGTGTGCTAATAGCTACGCCAATTTGGTTATGTCTAGATGGGAGGAAAGTGTCATGTATGCTTCAGAATATTACTCGTCACACATACCCTTCTATAGACAGTTTGTGGATGATCTTTTTTTATTATGGAGAAGTGATTTATTACAGTTGCATCAATTCATCAATATGCTGAACACTAGTACAATTTTTTGGAATTTTCATATAAACACTCAGATGTTTCCATTGAATTTTTAGATGTTTTATTGGTTAAGAGAAATAACACTATAGACACTAAATTATATAGGAAGGAATGCTATCGGCCTACATATGTACATAGAAACAACATGCATCCTGGTCACGTGTTCCACTATGTACTAAAAGGGCAAAGTATGCGTATTAGTCGATTACACAATGACGACACAGATTTTGAAAGAGGATTAGAGCAGTTAAACTCTGACTTTAGGTTGAGAGGTTACCATACAGATGAGGTGAATAGAATGCAAGAAATGCTTAGAAGAGAGAGATTAACTACAGTCAAACCATATTATTCTAAACACAATATGCCTCATGATGTCAATAGGAAGAGAAGTAACACTCCATTTTTTAGTCTCACATTTTCTAGTGATGAGAGAAATATAAGGGAGATAATATCCAAACACTGGACCATTCTGGGGGTATATTCTCTATTGTGGGTGATAGACCCAGATTTGGATACAGAAATAAGAAATCCATACGTCATAGGTTATGCCATCCGCAACTTGCTAATGTGGAATCAATTAACATTACTGACCAACACACCACTAGATGTGACAAATGCTCATATTGCAATTTTATAGATGAATCCCATACGTTTATACATCCAATCAGTAATAAATCATTTACACACTTCCCAAAAGCAAACTGCAATACTAGGAATTTGGTTTACTTAGCACACTGTACACTATGCCTGAGTTTCTACGTTGGTAAAACCAACAGAAACTTGAGGGAAAGGATACGTGACCACATGCATTGTGCACGAAGAGGCATGACATATAGTGCGATAGCCAAACCTATGCAGATTTCTGGTAATATTCACACATTCAAATTTCTAGTGTTGGAAGTTTTAGATGTAGATGCTAGAATGGGCGACTTGATAAATAAAACCTATCGAGCCGAGATAAATAAAACCTATCGAGCCGAGATGAGATGGACCTTCAGACTTGGAGCACATTGTTCACCAGGATTTAAATGAACATGTTTCGGTACAACCTGCCCTAAGAGCTAGGTCTCTTAGGAAGCGATAGTTTAGGTATGAAGTTGCACTGTCATACTTTACTTTTGTACTTCATCTATAATGCACAAATTGCATATGTTCCTTCCTGTATATCTGAGAGATTAGCCTAGTTTTACGCTTCAGAGGTATTTCTATAGCTCAACTGCATTTAGTACGCTATATATTTGCTTTAGTTTTTATATATAAATTGAATTTTATTTAATGTTATTATATTTATTAATATTTATATTCTATTTATACATTTTATGTCTTTGAGAATACGTCTAGGGGGTGTTTATACATCGTATATGTTATTAGAAATTATGTGCTTTTTATCATCACTATAGTAACCTAATGATGCACAGCATGTGATTGGATACATTGTATGATGAGCTGGTATTTAAACACCAAGTGTTTTGCTATTAGATCTGAAGAAGCTACATGCGAAAGCGCTCATCTCTGCACCAGTTTTGTTTTATTTTTATTTTATTCATTAAATTGTTTAGCTTATCCCTGCCATGGACTGCTGGTGTGCTTTTATACAGTTTACATGTTATTTAACATACTCACCCCAAAGTGTTGGCACATCATGTTTGAAACCTCTGTAACCCTGCCAAAAAAGTCTGAAGTTTAGTCACTGAAATACTGCTCCACTGCTGCAGTGACCTGCAAATCACACAAAAATTGCCACCCTTTCAAACTCTTTTTAAGATTTGGAAATAGATGCAGCAAGATCTGGTGAATAAGGTGGATGGTCTATACACTAAAACCCCAATTTCATCAAAAATCTGTTTTGCCAGCCTTGTGAACCGGTGCATTGTCTTGTAAAATGAGAACTTCTTTCCGCAGCTTCCCTCTCCTTTTTTCTTTCAATGCCTCCTTTAATCGGCACAGAAATATACAGTAATATTCTGCATTAACTGTTTGTCCCCTTGGAAGATGGTCATTACAACACCTTCCTGATCCAAAAGCACTGTGGCCATGACCTTTCCTGCTGACCTTTGGGTCTTGAACTTTGGCCTTGTCTCAGGATCATAGTAGTCTAGATATGTTTCAACAGTAGCTAGTCATTACAAAAAGTTGGCACCAGCTCAATGAAAATGCCACAAAATCAACTTGGAAGTTGTCCAGTTGATGTCTTTTCTCATCTGCATTCGAACATTTTGCACCCACTTGACTGACCACTTCTGCATACCTAGCTGCTCATGGATTATAAACCCAGCAACTTCCCTGGATAGCTGTAGTGTCTCAGCAATTGTTTTAGCCAATATCCACTGATCTGCCAAAAGCAGGTCATAGGCATGATTAACAATTTCAGGAGTTGACACAGTTTGAGGCCTTCCAGATTTTGATGCATCATCAGTCTTGAAATATCCATGCTGAAAGTTTGCACACCACTTCTTCACAGTTGAGTAAGAGCACTTGTCATTCAATATTTGCATAACACATTCATGGATTTCCTTTGGAGTTTTCTTCTGCAGGAATTAGGAACTTTATGACAGCTCAGAGCTCCAGACTTGAAAATTCCACACTTTTGGTTGACATGGTTCAACCAATGATCTGAAACAATGTCAAAACAGAATGTTACGATTATGCAAATTGGCTCTTTACAAGATTAAATAACCCTGTTTTCAGCTACAGAGGCAAAATAACATTCACAATTTAGAACATTGGTCAGGCATAGAATTTTTCAGCAGCCCCTCTTATCCCACTTGAATCTTGCCATCTTCCCCTCACAGGTAATATCCTTCAGCTCTTTAATTGCCATCCACAACTTCTACTTTGGTTGAGAAAACTATGCCTGACCTGTGTACAAGACTAAAGGGGCTAAAAACATTTTAATTGCTTGCATCATGCTATCCATAGCCATACAAGAGCCTCCATTTTCTCAGTTTTTGTATTATCTTTTGTTTAGTCTCTTCCCACATATCCTTAGCTGCCACACTGGAATCATTTTAATCCATTATGTCCCCATAAATACGGATATTGCTGAACCAACTCATGTATGGGTACATAATTTGCCGCTATTGTCTGTGTTTTAGCTTCATTAATTTTGTATCCCAAAAAGATTTGAAACTGCCTCAAATTGCTTTACAACACTGTAAAAAGAAGTTATGTTTTACCATAATGTTTCATCTGTGTTATCTTTGTTCATTCATTACTGATGGGTTATTGGTTCCGTCCTCGGAACCGAGCCGGCCTTATACCAAGCCAAACTCTCGAGCCAAGATGATCCTACCCACAATGCTCTGCTCCCTGTTACCTCAGATCGATTTTGCAAGTTGATAGTCAAAAGTAGAGGCTACCCCTGGTCATAACAGACCTACAATAATGGAAAAAGGAGCATATGAAATCCACCAAGAACCTCCGGAGGGGGACAGAGGGTGAGTAGTAATGAATGAAGATCAACAACACAGATGGAACATTATGGTAAGACATAACTTCTTTATCTGATGTTAATTCCTTATTGATGGGACAGAGTCCCCAGCTACCTGTACCCGTGGGCTGCCCTCATGGAAGGACATTCCTGAGCACAATGGAACCAAAAGAATCTCTTCCTCTGGAGGACAAATCCAATTGTAATGAAGGATAAAAGTATGGGGTTTGGCCCAAGTCGCAGCTGAGCAAATGTCACAGAGGGAAGCCATAGCATGGAAAGCTGCTGAAGTTGCCATTGACCTTGTAGAATGGGCTTTCACTTTGTGAAGCAAGGTGGTGATGTTGTAGATGAAGGTAATGCAATTTCTCAACCATGAATGTAATGTAACTTTAGACACAGGATGACCTAGCCTTGGTCCAGAAAAGGCTAAAAATAGTTGGTCTGATTTACGGGTAGATTTTGTTCTGTCCAAATAAAAATGTATTTGCTTGTGAACATCTAGGGAGTGGAGGCAATACTCTCCCTTGTTAGAATGATTAGGAAAAAATTCTGGGAGGCCAATAGACTGGTTGATAGACCGCACTGACACCACTTTCAGTAAAATGGAAGAATTAGTTCTCCATGAAACTCTTTCCTTATGGAAAATAAGGTAGGGACGTTTGATGCATAAGGCTTGAAGCTCAAAAAGATGTCTGGCCGATGTGATTGCAACCAGAAATGAAGTTTTCCAAGAGAGATACTTTAAGTCACATGAAGATGCAGGTTCAAAGGGGGGAGCTGTTAGGGCTTGTAGAACCAAGGCCAAATCCCAAGGTTGTACTGGTTCTCTAAAGGGAGGTTTTAGGTGAAAAACTCACTTCAAGAAAGTCTTACAGAGTCTGTGCGACATGAGTGAAGAGTCGTGAAAGCCAATGTGGAAATTAGAAATGGCAGCTAAATGAACACGAATAATACCCCAGACTGAAAAAGATCTGATAAGTAATCTAATACCACCAAAACTGGGGCTGACAAGGGGTCCAATTGTTTGTTCACTGCCCATAACGTAAACCTCTTCCATTTGCTGAGATAGACCATCCTGGTGGATGATTTATGAGATGCAATAATATTATTGCGCACTGGGGAGGAAGGGTTATCCTGCCTGGCAATCATTGGAAGTGGAGAAACCAAGCTGTCAGCTTCAGGTTTGTTAGATTGGGGTGAGTCAGGCCCTGCAGATGGGAGATCCAACATCGGGGTTGGATTGAGAATCCATGGTTGATCTAGCAGGTGAGGCCAGAGGAAGGGGAACCAAACTTGTCGAGGCCAATATGGAGCAACGAGGATTACTTTGCTCTTGAACTGTCATCAATTCTTCAGAAAATGGGAAATGAGTAGAGGAGGATAAGCGTAAAGCAGACCCGGGGGGGCCAAGCATGGACTAGAGCGTCTCGGTGACTGTCCCAGAGGGGGGATCAGGGCAAAGTAGTTGCTGCATTTGCAGTTGACTGGGGAGATGAATAGATCGCAGCAAGGCTGGCCCCAGAGGTTGAACATTTTTACTGCTATCACAGGATTGAAGGGACCACTAGTGAGGTTGTAGAATGCACCTGCTCAATTTGTCCGCTATCACGTTGGAGCTCCCAGGATTGTGCGTCGCAATTAGAAAGTGGTTGGAGGCTATCGCCCATTGCCATATTCTCAAGGCCTCTCGGCATAAGGGATAAGATCTGGTGCCCCCTTGCTTGTTGATGTACAAGACTACTGACATGTCTTATTGGATTGCAATAGTCCCTGACAGGAGGACTGAATGTAATGCTTGCAATGCTAATAGCACCGCCCTCAGTTCCAGGACATTGATATGCAAATGAGTCTGTCTCCAATCAGGTGCCTTGGCAGAGTTTCCCTGACATAGCCCCCCCCAATCAGGGAGGCATCCGTGGTCACCGTGGCTTTTGGCTAATGGGGGCGAAGGGGTGAGACCATTGTTGGGGATTTTGAGACGTCCACCAGAGCAAATCTTGCTTGCATCTCTGAGTTACACTTATTTGAAAAGACAAAGGATGTTGTAGAGGGTACCACTGAGTGAGAAGTAGCCATGGAATAAGTCTCATGTGGAACCTGGCCAGAGGAACAATACTGATCGAGGCTGCCATCGACCCCAAGAGTTGAAGTATGGACCGAGCACAGGATATGTGGTGACAGATTAGTGGGTGAACCTGATGTCTTATTCTCTGAAGTCTGTGATCCGGAAGAGATGCTGTGCAATTCCTCGTGTCTAACAGAACTCCAATGAATTCTAAAGATTGTGCCGGGGTGGTGTTGGGCTTCTCCCAGTTTATAGTGATTCCCAGGTGCTGAGCTGTGAGAAGAGTGTAGTCTAGGGCTTCTTCCAGTAGACGCTTGGTGGGGGTGGTAAGGAGCCAGTCATCTAGGTATGTAAACACCTGGAATCCTTGAAGTCGCAGGTGAGTTATAACTGCCATGCATTTGGTGAACAATCTGGGGGCTGTAGAGACCGAAGGGCAGTGCTCGAAACTGGTAGTGACTGGCACCCTTTGCAGAAGCAGAGGTATCTTCTTGAGTGCTTGTCCACTTTTATATGGTAATATGCATCTTGAAGATCTACAGAACACATCCAATAGTCTTCTTCCAGAAGAGGAAGGATGGACTGAACCATGACCATCTGGAATTTTTCTGTTTTTACAAATTTGTTTAGTGAGCTGAGATCCAGAATCGGTCTCCAGTCCCGTCTTTTTTAGCACTAAAAACATTGAGTAAAAAACAGATTCTATCTGGTCTGGGGGGACTGTTTGGATGACTTTTTTGTAGCAGCTTTCAGAGTTCGTGTGCTGCTGCTTCCCCTTTGACTGGGTGGGACATTGGGTAAGTCTGGGTGAAGTGGAACAGAGATGGAAGAGAATGCGGTAGCCTCTGGATATTATTCGTTGTAGCCAATAATCGTGGTTATGGTTCGCCAGGCAGTGGGGTACAAGGAAAAATGACCCCCGACCGCTTCCAGAGGTGAGCAGTTGGGCAACGCTTTAGGAGCACTAGTAGGGTTAGCTAGAAAAAGAATCTCGAACCCCGGTTTCGCAGACCTCCCCTGCCCTCTTCCATTAGATGGCAGTCTTCCATTAGAGTTTCCCCCTCTGACCCTAGGGGAGAACTCGGCACGTGCGTCACGGAAAGAGTCCTGTGATTTTCTGTGCCACATCTTCCCACTCCTCTGATTTATGGAGTAGAATCATTAAGGGGTGGAGTGTCAGACACGAATGGCAGACAGGGTCTTACCATCTTGTTCACACCTTGCCAGCATATCTTTAACCTTAGGGTCAAACAATGAAGCTGCCTCGATAGGGGCGTTCATGAAGAAAGCCTTAAAGGAGTCTGCAAAGGCACATCCAGGCATGACATCTCATGACTATGCCTGCACCTGCTGCTCTAGTCGCTCCTTCAGTCGCGTGTGAAATGAGGCACATGGAAGAATTGGATATCGATTCTAGGGTCGCTATCTGAGAAGCTGTCGCGCACCTCATCAGAAACGGCTCCTGCCAAGTTTAAGAGAGCTGGTTGATAAGGTCGCTCTGGAGCCTCGTAAAGTGTGACAAGTAGTTCAAGGACCTTACAGTGAAGGTCGACGAAGCAAACAGATGTATGCCAAGTCTGTCTATTGCCCGGGATTCCTTGTTGGGTGGATGGACAGTCTGGCTCTCTTCTGCAAAGTCTTTTTTGGTTGCAGCCGCCGCCACCACCATGGCATCTACTGGAAAACCTTTGGACCAATGGGGATGCTCAGATGGGAGAGATAAAATCTTGTCAGGTCTCCGTTGTATAGCTTCCAAGGTGTCAGGAGCCTTCCATGCATGCTAGACGATGAGCTGGACAAGCTCATCGGCTGGTGGGTTAACCCAGGAGGTAGGGGGCCGGGCACAAAAAGCCTGCAAAAATACAGATTCCTCTGAGGAAGGGTTGGAGGACTAGTCACCCTTCTGTCTTAGGATCGAGGATGTCACCAAAGGACACCCCATCAGAGGGTGACCATGGGGACCCTTCACCATCAAGGTCCATATCTTTGGTCGAATACTCCTCAGTGGAGTCCATGTGCTTCCTCTTGCATGAAGCCTTGCAAGGGACTTCCTCAGTGGGGAACTCTGGGGAAGACTGCAAAGAAGGGATCTCCTGAGGGGGAGAAACCTGAGGCCCTTGTGCCCGGGAGTCCGATGGTTGTGGCTTGTGATGGTTCTGGCACAGAGGGGAGCAAGGCTTCCGACAATGAGGTTTTGCCAGCAGAGGCAAGTGCCCTCTCCATGGCCTGGAAGGTTGGACCACCTGCAGAGGGATGGGAGCCTGGAACAGAGCATGACATCCTCAGAACCGGGGTCACACCCCGCTCTGATGAGCCCAGACCAGGAATCTCAAGAGGGCTGTGGAGTGTGAGGGGAGGAGGATTCCTGGAGGGTGCCATAAAAAAATTTGCATGGAACCAAGAATGCCTACTCCCATGGCACAGCCACTAGCCTGAGAAGGGCCTGGTGCCCAGTGCATAGAGGGCCACAAGGATGACTCTGGGCTCCAAAGTGAGGTTCACTGTTAGTTTCGAAGGAAGGGAAGCTGCTGATGGAGGAAGGGGCTTCAATGCTTTCTTGGAAGTTGGAGGAGGAGAATAAGTTGTTCTGACAGGCTCTTGGTTGACCTCATACAGAGACCTGATGGAGATTCTGGCCCATCAAAAAAGAGGCTATACTGGCTTCCAACAAATGGATCCAAAGGAGGAGAGTATTTGGTCCTTGCTAGTCCATGTGCTGCAGAGCCCAGATCAGAGGGTGTCTGCACAGAGTAGAATAGTGCCGAGGTTATCTGCACCAACAAAGGCAGCGCCATATGTGTCGAGGGTGTCTGCACCATAAAGGGTGGTGTAGCAAATGTCTGCACTGATGAATACGGTGCCATTGAGGAAGGTGTCTGCACTGGTAGCAACGAAGAAGGCATCTGCACCATACAAGGCAGTATCCCAGAGGTTGACAGCATCAGCAAGGATGGAGCCGAAGGAGACTGTACCTGAAGAGATGATGCCAATAAAGGCTGCAATGAAACTGTCTGCACTGGGAACTCTGGTGCCAGTAGCGATAAAGACATAGCTGGAGAGAAAATCAACTGGAACAGTGCCGAGGCTGGGGCCAAAAGGACCACAGATGGCAGTGCCAGGCTCAAAATTTTTACCTTTTTGTGACTCTACTCCTTATGATCTCCAGAGGGAGATGAAGTGAGCAATTTTGAGGAGGAAGAATGCCTCTTATGGGGTTTAGCAGGAGGGGGTGAGCCCTCCGACACAGAGAGAGCTTCGCAGAAAAGAGTTTTAAGGAGGCCTTTTAAAATTAATTTATTCTTCCTTTCATTTAAAGTCCTAGTCGAAAAAGTTCTACAAATCCCACATAGAGGGCCCACTGAAAAGTGGGAAATATTCAAGCAACAGACACAAATCACAGCCATCAGAAAAGTGGTAAATTACGGCCACATTCTATACATTGTTTGAAAGCAACACTACTTTTCTTATCTGACAATGAAAAGTACAATACTGAGATATTAAGAAAACTACCCAGAAGGGTAAGAAAGAGAAAGGAGTATTACCTACGATGGTAAAAGAGAATTACCTCAAAGGTAAGAAAAGGAAAAATATTATAGGGAGAGCATCTCAAAGCTGCAATAGGGTAGGATTGAGATAGTAACTGAAAACTTTCTAAACACCAACGAGAAAAACTTCAAAGAAAATCTTAGCTGAGAGAGAATGGCTTGACACGGCTGTACAGCAACGTGACAAACGAGATCTGAGGTAACGGAGCAGATCATTGTGGGTAGGATCTTGGCTCGAGAGTTTTTGACTGATGTGAGCTTGATATAAGGCTGGCTCGGTCCCAAGGAATGAACCCATAACCCATCAGTAAGGAAATGAAGATTAACAGATTATCCCTTTCTGATTTTGTCAGGTATAAAATATCTGCAAATAGAGCCAGTTTTTTTTTTTGACTACCATACCAACTATATCTTTGAACTTGAGTCCCTTGTTTTCTTTGCCAGTGGTTCTAAATATAATGCAAACAACAAAGGGGAAGAGGATACCCCTGCCTGGTTCCTATGCTCAAGCAGAAATTATCATAGAGGACCCCACCTACTTTAATTTTTGCCTCAGATCCTTCATATATCCTACAAATCAACGGTATAATTTTATCAGGGAATGCCCTGCTCATAATGTCCCAGCTTACTCTATATCAAGATCCACCAACAGCAGTGGTATTTTCTTACATTCTGCTTCATTTGGATCACCAGATCTGTTAATTTTGATCAAATGTTTTTCTCCACTCCACAAAGCCACATTGATCCATAACTGTCAATTTTGGTATCACTTTTGCCATTCTTTTAGCCAATATAGACAAACACTTTATAATTATGGTCTGGTATTGAAATGGACCTGCATGTAGCTGGATCTGATGCATCTTTATCCTCTTTAGGTATTACAGCTTCCACCACTTTTCTTCCAGGATCTTGGTACATCTCTTAAAATACTGTTAAACAAAACCTTCCAAATCTCAAGATTTTTTTCCCTTCTAGCTTCCAAACTTCCACAGGAATACCACCTATTCCTGAGGGCTTTCTTGTAGATTGATTATACATCACCATTTCTCTCATCTCTTCCTGTTCTAACCATTTATAATTAAGCCTCATCTACCTCTAACCTTGGTTTATTTACTTCTTCCATAAACATTTATGTTTGTATCTTTTGATTTTCACATTTCTCCACTTTACATAGACTTTCATAGAATTTCCAAAATATTTTAATACCTCTACAGAATCTGTTGTTATAGGCTCCCTAAGCTTGGCAACAGCCTTTTCTACTTTGTTGCCTGAGTAGTGCTAAACAGTTTTGTGCTCTAGTGTTATCAAAAAAACATTTAACAGCAGTCTTTCTAAACTCATGTACATTATCAAGGTAATCCCTTACTTTTAGAATTCTGCAGTTGCTCTTCCTCTTGTTCTGAGAGATCACCCTTTTCTGCAGTACTTTAACATTGTCAGTCCCTCTGAACAATTTTTGTTACTTCTTAACGGTATCTCCCTTTCTTTTATTTCCACCCTATTTTTAAACTCTGCTTTAATTTTATCCCACTCCCTACATATATTTTCAGAAGAAATGTCCATCTTCTGTCTCCTGAATAATTTGGAAGGAAAGCACAAGTCATTTTTATTTCATTACTCTGTATGATCTGAAATAGTTATTGGTTGTGTATCAAGATATTCAATTAAATGCACGTGTTCCTGCGAAATGTAAATTCTTTCTAGCCTAGCCCAGTTTTTGTATCTTGGGGAATATGTAAATTCACTCCAAACTCTTATTACTGAACTCGCATCTTCCGTGCCAAATATTTTCATAAATTTCTTCAAGTCTACCCTCCTTTGTTATACTTTTCCTTCTGGGCCCCCAATAACATATTCACTGCTTCAAATCAAATTCTAGTCCCCACCTGCAAGTAATATTCCTTGCTGGGTGCTGATTATTTCTCCAAGAATTTTCTTACACTCCATTATAGGAGTTTTAGGTGGAATATAAATGCATGCCAGTGTAATCCACATCCCTTGCCAGTAACCCTTTAGTACTACAAATCTATCATCTTTATCCTCCATCACTACTGGAGCTCCTCTTGCAATTAAGTGTTCTTTCCCTTTGCCACAGCTATTCAGTTGAATAACCAGCTTGGAAACCTTTATCAAATCCACATGTTCAGTTCCCTGAAGCATAGCTATTTGCACTCTACATTTTTAACATAGTTCACTATTTTTTCTATTTATCTGCGACACCATTGATAAAGCCATTTCAGTTATTGCCACATTTTATGTACAACAGCTTTTTGTTAAATGTCTAGTTCCAGCTTTTGTGTTACATAAAACTTTAGACAGTTTCATGTTATATTCATTTGAGCCTGTCACATCTTGCAAAACTTTGTTTTATAGAAAGTACTTAAAAAAAAAAAAAAAAACACCCCAATGATCCTCTAAAACCTATTAACTTAATGCTAATACAAAACTATGTACATCTTCAAATATTGAAGTTACACCCTCCTGATAGGAGCAAATGTCCCACACTGACTGCCACACTCAGACTTGAGTTAACCTAAAAGAAAGTTTACCCATGCTGAGATGCCTGGTACTGCCTATGCTTCTAGCAAGTGCTGTCTGGTTTTGTCTTAGCTTTGTAGCTCTCCCAGCTGAGAAAACACCTGAATGCTTTCAGAGAAGATTATCCCCTAGCTAATTTCTCTATCAGATTGTCTCCATGGAAACATGAGAACCAGATACAGTATTCTGCTAAGACTACATTTATTCACTAGGAAAAAGTATTGTAATACTCAGTATTCTTTTTCATGTACATGTTCTCTTTCAAACTTGCTATGATTATCAAGCTAAGAGGCTTAAGTCGTTCTCCTATGCAAGCATGAGAAACAGTACGTCAATTTTTCTTTTGTCATGCTGCTTTTACCAGACTTTTTTTTACATTGCAGTGCCTGCATTTCTTAAAACTGAACAAGGAGAAAGGGAGAGAAAAAAAAATAGCATGTTTTTACAATAGTATCCTCATCACCCTTAAAAATAGCAGAGAAAACTTTACTGTATAGCATGCAAAGAAAATCACACACTATAAAAATAGTATAAAGAAATAAAATTGCTTCTTAACTTTCTCCCTCTTCCTTCCCCAAGTATTTTTGTGAACATGAAGGGCATATGCTTTAGAGTCCCCCACAAAGTCCAAAAAAGTGCAATATTTCCAGATTGTCATATTTCACAAATATAATTATTGCTTTACAGTCCCACATTTGTCAATTTCAAAGTTACTGTTTTTTTCTGTTCATCTCAATCTTCCAAATCCTCTCTCTGCTTCAATTCCAACTTACTTTCTAGATACTTAGTGAGCTCTCATGTTCTCTTCCTTTTCTCCAGCATCTTCCATTAAAACATTGGAAAAGGTTTCACTAGCACAGTCTCTCTGTTGTCTATTACCAGAAGAAGAAACAGAATATCTTGTTTCACAGCTCACTTTTTGGACAAACTTTTGTATTTCCTCCTCAGCATATAGGTCATCTAAAAATCTTTTTTCCCTCCAGGGAAGAATATTTTGAAGGTAGCCGGGTAAAGCAGTTTGAATCTCATGCCTGCTTCTCAACATTCCCTGAACAGTGGAACAAATTTACTCTTCTGCCTGGTGTATAAAACACTTCTCCATCTCCCACTTTTAATTTGTCTTTTTGCCATAGTTTTGTAAAAATCAACTCCTGCTGGGTAGGATTGTATCTTTAATATTAAAGGTTGAGGTTGCTTTCTCATAGCAGGTTTGGAGCGCACACACAATGTGTCCTTTCAACTAACTCCTGCTGTGGAATAACAGTACAGTTGCTTATTTGTGCTTTCATAAAATTAATACAGTCTGTTCCTCCCAGCTTCTCTGGTACAGCAGAAAATCTCAGGTTTTTCCCTATGTGTTCTGTCCTGTAATTTTATTTTTTAAATATCTTTTTGAGCAGTGTCAGCCTGCCTTTTCTTCATTTTGACCTCTGATTTTTGTAGTTAAAGCTTCTTCCATTTTTTTTCCATCCTTGTTGATATACTCCATTTCATTTATTTTAACCAGGTCTGTGTGCAGTTGTCTTATACTTTCTTCTAGGTTACTGGAAGTCTTGTTTGGAGGTTGCACTGCTCTTTGGGAAAAGGTCTGCAGACAATCAGCAGTCAGTTTTTTTGCTCAGCTTTTGTAGCGGATTTTCTTTCAGGTCCTCTATTTCTTTTTCCTGGCATCCAGGCAGTAACCTCACTAGGCCAGTTACTGAAATTTACCAAGAAACACAAAAAGCTGCTGGCCTTCTTTGCTGTTTTCACACTGGAAGAGCTAGAATTAAGCTGCTACTCAATAAGCAGCCATCTTGGAAGTCCAGAAGCTTCTATTATATTGATCCACAAGTACAACAGAAGGTCCTCTCTTTAATCTCAAATTTCATTGAAAAGATAAAGCATTAGATAGAGGTAATATGTACCTACAGCATATATGTATCTGGCCAACACAATATCCCATGCAGGCATTAACAGACTTGTAAAGCTAAGTATAAACCCTTATATAATGTGGCAGATAGCTATGTGGTATTCTGACAGAACAGATGTGGTTAAGCCACAGGGGTCACTTCCAAAAAGTTCTTTACTATAGGTCTGTCAAAACCTCCCCTACTTGGCATCTCAGACCTTCAGTTAAATACTTCTGACCTATGGTTATCTAAGTTTGCAGACAGCTGTAACGTGGGAGTTTAATTTTCCACTGACTCACAGTTGTTCAAAGACTAGTTAAACCACAACTTGTGCAAGGACAATAATCTCAATATTAATACAAAAATGTAACCGCTCATTTTGGTAAACAAAACATTTTTCACATGCCATATGGAAGACACCATTCCAATTAGTTACAGTTGTAAGGATCTAGGCAGTCTTGTTCATAATTCCTTATTGTTTAGCCATTTCTCTGCAGTAGTTCATAAAGCCTTCTTCCTGGCTGATCTGATTTTGAAAGGCATCTCCACTACATCAAAAGTACTAGTAATTCCCCTTACTCCTATTTCATCAGACCCATTACTGAATGTGATGCAGCTTTTGGCACCTAGCAGTCTAAACATATCACTTAAATTGAGACCTCAGATTCATTACTAAAAAGATTAGTGGCCCCAAAAATCTTAATCATGACAGACTGGCAGCTGTCTGTATGCAGTCTCAGATTTTTCTACAGTGGTTTCTAGCCTTTCGAGCCCTGAAAGATCCAGTCCTCTGACTGCCTGTTCATTCACAGGACAAATGGTACCTCAGATACCCAGTTAAGGAACTAAACTATCACCAAAGGATAATTAATGTTGGCATGATAGATCACATTCCACTTTTGGTGCAAACTTCCACTACATGTCACAGAGAGTAGCTCCATTGCCACTGTAAACCTAGATAAATTAGATATACAAACTTACATTTGCCCCAGTCTATTTTGTGTTGCCCTCCTTAAGACAGGGGGAGGTTTCCGAATATGGTTTTTGACTTGACTTGCAATGGTCTGCAGACTGATTGCATAGCACCTACCTGTAAACTTATGAATCAAAGAATAATTGCCTGTTTCTGAATAGATTAAAATTTCAAAATTTCAGTCATACCAACAGAAAGGAAATGAGATTTTTTTTTCTACAGCAATTCTCATACCAGCATACAAGATTGTGTAGGTATAAATGCAGATTTAATGGCCCATTTCATTAGCTGTCCAAGTAAACCAGTACGCTCGCTAACACTATGAAAACCCACCTCACAACCAGCTCATTCACAGATACTTGGAAATGGATGGTATATGCGTACGTGTTTCTATTTTAAGGCTGAATGGTCCTGCTTTGCTGTGGGGCTAGAGGCATATATTTTAAGGACATAGATGATCAGTAACAGTAATGATTCACATTGTAGTTTACACTAATTTAAACAAAGCACTAAGTGTGAATGCACTTTAAAGGGAAACGAAAATATTTCTACAGTACCTTCTCAGGCATTTTCTTGTAATAAAGTGATACCCTTTCACTGTGCTGCAGTAATACCTGCACATTTGTGCTAATCTAAAAATTATAGCTATACATGTAGAATGAACAGAAGTATGTAGTGTGTAATGTATAGATGTGATTTCCTCTATAAACGGGGAAAGAGACTAAATTGTCTGTTGAAACAGACTGTGAAAAACACTGTTCAGAAGAATGAACACAACAGAAAGATGCTTTGGAAACAGCTGAAGTAGATGGAACAATCCTGTTGCAACTAAAATAACTGATGGGTATGATCAACAATCTACACACATCCGATCTTCTTTTCAAGTGGTTCCAGATTCTCAAGTACATACACAGTTTAAGGGCAGTATTCCTACTGAAGACAGTGACAGCAGAGAGCACAAAACTCATTCTAAGACTGCTTCAGCATTTAAGGTATTCAGAAAGAATTAAGAAGTCACTTCTCCAAGCAGTGTCATGCTTATCTGCTCAAACACGGTCACTTTCAGAGGAGGATCTAGTTTCTGCTCCTGTTCTAGCAAGTTCTGTGCAAGCAAACTATGAAGTACAAGAGCATGCAGCAAAGAAAATTCCAGGGGAGCCATCTTGTAAAGTAGAACATACAGAGACCATCACTGAAGAGGAATGTACACTCTCTCAAGACAACAGCCCATAACAATTTATGTACAGCCGTGCACACCAGCCGATTCTCAAACAAAACAGAATTGCTGCGGAAATGGATGTAGATGCAGTCCCTAGTGTGGAATGCAAGTCCATCTCTAGGTGCAACTCACTGATTCCTGTTACATCTGCTTTTCAAACAGACCCAAGACAATAATTCAGCAGAAATGGATGATGCAGAAATTATTCTTTTAAAGGACAATACTACTGTCACACATGGCAGAGAACAGAGTATAAAGACAACTTATGTAGATGCATGGATGCAAATGGTTTGTCAGATCAGTTGCTATTCAAGCACAAGATGAGAGCACTACAGAAAATGACAGAATTCCTTTAGAGGACTACGGTTTGTCTTCATGAAACAGAACAGCCTAAAGCAATAATTCCTGCAGAGGACCAGGCACCTACCTCTGTGACACCAGCTGATTTTCAAGATAAGACTACAGAAATGGAACCAAGACCTTTGGAACATCAATGTAAAGACCATCGGTAGTGAAGCCAGTGACAAGACGAGTGCCTAAATCACATAGGATTACTTTAACATCTGCTTCTGTTCCAGCACGCTCTGCACAAATGCATTGTGAAGTAGAACATGCACCAAACGTTACAGAGCAGCCGTCTTGCAGGGCATAAAGATAAGACAAATTTTGTTGTACTTCTGCAATGACCATATCTACCCAATTAGTAGAATGTATTCTCACACGAAGGGCAAGTACTACAGTAATTCAAGTATGGTGGGGCAGACAATCTGTTACCATCACATCAGATGGTCTTCAAACAGAATCAGAGGAATCCTGCAGAAATATATGACATGCACACTGCTCTTGTAGAGAAACGTACTACTACTTATGAAAGAGAACACTCCAGCAGCAATAATCTCTGAAGAGGGGGACAACCAATCTGCTGTTGTACCTGCTGATGTTCACATGTAACCTGAGAAAAGTTACAGAACTAGATGAAGACCTTCCTCAAGTGTGGCTAACTAATTTTGCTCTTGAATGCATACAACAGTAATTCCAGTAGAGGAACATATCCCTTTTATTCCCATCTTCTCATGTAAAATTCAAACAGAATAAGACTAGAAGGCTATCAAAATTACAAATTATCTCTATATCACAACACACGCATGATGTCTTTTGGAGCAAGAAGTGAAGGCTTCTGCTGAGGCTATGCAAATGAAAATTACATTTCACCAGTTCTTCTTACAAGAGAAAGGAATATTGACATGATGCATCATTATGTTTCTCTCCCTTTTGAAATGCAACCTATTTTAAAAACCTTTTGTGAAAGAATCACAAAAACATTTCTATTACAATTGTCAATAAGTATCAAAAGTACATGCAAGACTGACAGCTGCTATGAGTATGTATGCCTGTTACAATTGACAAGAATTCTGCAGTTCTTGTTTTCTAGAACATTCTGTAAATATCACTTAGATGAGGATGGCATATATTTAGGCCATAGTTTGATCAAGGTATAGCCAAACATGCTTATTACTGTCAATTGTGTACATGTTTGTCTGTGCATTTAATATTTGTCTACCAGGAAAGTCCAACTGGGACAGAGCGCAGTCAGAGGCCAGAGGAGAAATGCTCCAGACTTGTGTCTTTGGAATGTGGGAGGAAACCGGAGCACCCAGAGGAAAACCTATGCAGACACCACACAGAAGGCAACCCAGCTGAGAATAGAACAGGAGCACCTCTTGCTGTGAAGCAGCAACACTAACTGCTGCACCACTGAGCAGCATTGACTATAGTTTTTTTTTTCTGTGCATCTCAGAAGCATTGTAGTTCATACAGCCCAGAACATTAGATTTTTTTTCTCTACACATCTCAAACATTATGGCCGATACGACATTTGATGTCTGAACAAATTCTATATAGTATGGAGATGTAATCTTCTCGCCTAGAAGATGGACTATCCATTGTGATTGTAGAAGGAAACTACAAAATACAATTAGTGCAAATGGTGACATTTGAAGTATGCATATATTTTCAATTAGCAGCAGGTGGGAAGGCACAGTAACATGAAGCATGAATTCAGAAGACGAGGCACTGGTGTGGCAATACAGAAATACATCTGTGAAGGACAGGGGCATGATTCAATAGAAAATTATAGGCCCTGACTGCACTAGTAGAACAGGCTTTAGTGGTGCTAGGTACAATTTTATTTTCTTATTTTAAAGGCATTGTAATTGGTTTTAAAATGTATAATGACATTGTTAGCAACAAGCTGTCTACTGGCACTCAGATTGCTTCAGGTGATTATAACCGTATGTACTTTAGACAGGAATCAGGTCAAGTAATTAAGGGCACTGTACTAATTTCAGTAATCAGACTGCTACATAAAAATCATTGTCCCTGACTGGGAGACATGGATTTTTAAAGTATTTGCCACACTATTAGTTACTTAATGCCCCACAGCATGTGGTACCTCCAAGTGCTGTGCTGCAATTTCCTTCCAGCCTTGCTAGTTTTATGGAGCCACGTTTTAATTGAAATCCTTGGTAAACTACTGTTTTCCCTTTTTCCCCTATAATGACATCTCCAAAAGATCAGCAAATGTAAGACAGCATGAGGGTGCATCTGTAAACTTTAATGGATGCAGCACTGTGCAGGACTTTACCTGGTAAAGTGCACGGAAGCAGCTTTACCACATCAGTGGAGATTTCTTGGACAGAGATTACCAACATCCTGATTAGATTCCCAATGTTGGAAAATATTCTGATTTTAGTTGCAGAACTCGGCAGGATTTTACCATTCCTTCATGGGGTAATTTGATCGACTGTTAGAATGTGAATAAATGTCCAGAAATCTGTTACTCAAATTTCTGATGGTGGGACATCCAGGGATCCGAATTCTGTCGCCTGAAATCTGAACTTTTTCCACTGATTCTTCACAAACTACAATATATTTTACCAGGGGTACTTTGCTGTACTGTTTCAAGCTACATAATCTTCAGCTACTTCCTCCAAGTTGGACCCTTCAATATTTTCCACTACAAGAGAAAAGCCTCCTTCACCCCTTCTCATTTTATTCCTACATACAATGAAGATTCCCTGGTTAACAAAAATCACATTGCCTCCCCTTTTGTCTAAATACAGACACTCTGGAGGAGGATTTTCTGACATATGGCTGAAATCAGGGGATCAGTTTTCTGTGAGGTATTACATTTGAACTATTTTAAATGATGTAGCAAAGAGTTATCAGCTAAAAGGCTTTTAAGCCTGTTGCCTCTAAACCATATTTTATACCTTCCAAACTTCTGTATTTCGAAAAAGTGCCCTCTGAAATGCACCAAGGTTAGGGAAGTTAGTGACACTATACAGTGGGTGTCAGCCCAGAGACAAGATGTCCAAGAGGATAGTGGCAGCAGGTCATGAAGTGACTGGAGATGCCGAGGGTCAGGTGTGAGAAAGGCCTGGCAATCCCTTCCCACATTAGTGCCATGAAATCTCTGTGGGTGGTTCTGATAACTGTACAAAGTGTGGCCTATATGGGTCAGTCAACTTGTTACCAATACACAGCCAAACAATGCAGTTCTCACTGTTCAGGCATTCACTCAGATTTCATGGCCTACATACACCAAACAACCAAGCCAGTTTCAAAACTTTTAGCTAGCAACATAGAAAATAAATCCTTCCATCTTCAGTTTGGCTGTAGGCAGAAGTATTTATTTTGCTCATTCCCATATCCTTTCAGCTGTATAACTGTATGTAAATGTCTGCACCGTAAAGTGCAAACAATACCTTATTTTGTTTTAGCCTGCAGCTAGAAGTCCTTATTTGGAATAATTTTTCTTACATTCTATTGCCCAAAATGTGGGTAAAATAGAATTTCTGCAAAAATAAGCACAATGAATCTTTATGGAGCCTATCATCAGGTACTATACATAAGCATATGCCTCAATTAACTAGTAGATCCAGAACTGTAATGTACAAGTATAGATTTGATTAAGACAGTAAGTTGGGTCTGAGGCTTTTTGATTCTTTAAATATAAAGTAAAAAGTCATGAAATAAATTGTATGTCCTCTACCTTGGCTCACCTACTAATAGAAAAAAATATATAAATTAGGCTAAAGCGTGTGGAGGTATATGAAAAAATAACAGAACTATAAGGAAAATACAGAATTCTGATCCTTTTAGTTATTGTAAGCAGCCCCCCTCCACAAATCACATGTACATACATTTCATGAGACTGAATGGTTTCGTCACACATGTAATGTCGGCACAGTCCTGCTTTATTGCTGGTGCAGGAGGTGTGTTTATAAGGAATACATCATTATTAAAGATACAAGAGGTCAGTAAGAATGGTTTTCATGTAGTAGTTTATTTTATAAATTCACTATATCAGAATTTACATGAAGGGAAAAGTTTGCTATTTTCATAACACATTTCTGATTTTTCCAACTTTTTAAAATACTGTAGTTTTACCTATATTGTAGATGACACAAGTCTGTTGAAATTAAAGTAGAATACGTAGTTGTGAAGTAGAGAGTAAATAAATTAGGATAAAGTAAATTATGAATTAATACAAATTTCATTGTGTAAAATTGCCTCATTTGTTTGAAGAAACAAAAGCATGTGCGGAAGTCAGAAGTGACTATAATCTGTCAGGAGCAGAGACCACCACAACTATTACAGAAAAGTACAGCTGTGTACACTTACCATAAATGTAGATGTTAAGTGTATTCACTGTTGCAGTCATCACACTTGGGTTATCTGCCTGCAGGTAGCTTTCAGTCGGCCTGAATACCAGAGTCTTGGGATTTCTGCGTCGTATGCAGTCGCCTCATCCATGACGTCAGGGGTATAAAACATGCAACCGATACCATTACATCAGTTTTTCTTGCTCCAGATGTCAGGAGCCCCCAAAATATGAAGCAATAAAACGGTGTGGAACACATCCAGTAAAAAGTAAATACCATTTCCATAAGATATGGCCAAAAAGAGGATAGGTAGAAAATATAGAAAGACGGGGGGGGGGGGCTGGAGGGAGGGTAACCAGGACTGCAACAGTGAATACACTCGAACATCTACATTTATGGTGTGTACACAACTGTACTATGTTCTTTGTGTTTCATTGTTGCAGTCATCACACTTTGGTTGATTCCCAAAACGGAGGAAGGATGGAGGCAGTCAAGAAGTAGTAGGGTTGGCTAGCAGGCCTTGTAAGACGGCTGTGGCAAATCCAGCTCTGGATTCAGAAAAGATAGGCAAGTGGTAATGCTTGGTGAAGGTATGTACAGAACTCCAGGTTGCAGCTTCCAGGATGTCCATGGTAAGGACTCCCTGAGAAAAGTTGTAGAGGTTGAGGTAGCCCTAGTGGAATGAGGGCTGATCCCTTGTGGGGTAGGTTTTCCATGGTGTTTGTAGCAGAAATGGACGCAGTGTGCTATCCACTTAGAAATGGTTTTGAAATAGCCTTGCCCTCTGCCCCTGTAGCAAAGCTGACTAGCAGCTGGTCAGATTTTCTGAAAGGTTTAGTCCTGTCAAGGTAGAACCTGAGCTGTCTGTGCTCGTCCGAGTGCAGGATCCTTTCCCCTTTATTCTGAGGATTAGGAAAAAAGGTTGGCAAATGGATAGATTGGTTTAAAGCCACACTGGATACCACCTTGGGCATAAAAGATGGGTTAGTCCTGAGGGAAACCCTGTCTGCATGGAAGATAATGAAGGGTTCCACAGCCATAAGGGCCTGTAACTTGGACACTCTTCTTGCTGAAGTGATGGCTAGCAGTAAGGCTGTTTTCCAAGAGAGGAATTTTAACTCTGCTGTAGAAGCAGGCTCAAAAAGGGGAAGTGTGAGCTTATCTAGTACAAAGAGAAGGTCCCAGGCAGGAGTGGGAGCTCTCCTAGGGGGTCTTAAATTGTTAGGTCCCCTCAGGAACTGCTTGATCAGAGGGCGAGAGAAGAAGGTGGCTCAGTATTGTAATGAGCTGAGATGGCAGAGGCATGAATCTTTGTGGAGCAGCTCTTGCTAGGTAATCCAGGATTTCAAGCAAGGAGGGCACGGCTGTGTCCTTCCCTTGAGACTGGCTCCAAGAACAGTATCTATTCCACTTTTCTGAATAGGATTTCCTGGTACTGGGCCCTCCTGGCCTCAAGGATAACATCCAGCACCAGTTTGCTGGTGATGTATTCAGGGAATAAGTCAGGCTGCCAGGTTCAGGGTTTGCAGCAGAGGATGCAAAATCTGTCCCTCCTGCTGGGACAGCAGAGGTGTCTGCTGTAGGTGCCAGGGTGGCACTGCTGTCAGACTGCATATGAGTGGGAAACAGTGCTGGTGTGGCCAGTCTGGTGCAATAAGGATTGTCCTTGGCCTGTCCTGTTTGATCTTTGAGTATTTTGGAAGGATGGGCAGAGGGGGAAAGGCAGAGAGAGGTTTTCCCATGAGAAGGACAGGGCATCCACTTTCCAAGCTTGGCTGTGGGGAATTCTGGTGCAAAATTTTAGTTGATGGTTTTGGGCGGACACAAAAAGAGGTCCACCCTCTGGTGTCCCCCCACCTCTGTATTAGAAATTTGAATGAGTTTGGTTCCAGTTTCCACTTGTGAGGGTCCATTAGATTTCTGCTCAAGTCTGCCAGTGAATTTTGTTTGCCTGGCAGGAACTGAGCTTGCAGGTGCATTTGGTTGCTTAAGGCAGTGTTCCACACAGCCATGGCTAACCTACAGAGTGGGTAGGAGTGAGTTCCCCCCCTGCTTGTTTATGTACCACATAACTGGTGTTGTCTATCAGGAATTGTCCTGGCAGGATAAGGTATTTGAAGGCTGTCAGTGCATTCTTGTACAACTAACTTTTTTTGATTGATATGCAAGTGAATTTGTCCTGGGCTCCATTTGTCTTGAATGCATTTGCCTGCCATGCGAGTCCCCCATGCATAGTCTGAAGCATCTGTTGTCAGAGTTTGGACAGCGGGGGGTTGTGAGAAAAGGAGTCCCTTTGTTGTGGTTGCAAGCCCCTGCCCACCAAAGGAACTCTGTCCTTAGGCAAGGAATAGGAATCACTGCTTCTAGGTCCTGGGAATGTTGACACCAGAGACCAAGTACCATTGAAGTTTCCTCATATGCAGTCTTGCATATGGAATCAGTAGAATACATGAGGCCATGAACCCTAGGGCTTGCAGTATTTTTCTTGCAGATAGCTGGGTTTGGGTGGCCAGTAGTTTGAAATAAGTAGTCAAATAAACCTGCTTTTCTGGAGTGAGGAATGCCATCTGGGAAGTTGTGTTCAAGCTTGCTCCCAGGACTACAATCTTTTGGCTGGGTACCAGATGTGATTTCTTTTCATTGATGGTGTACCCCAGAGAAGTTAGGAGTCTCTCTACAAATGTCAGAAGTAGCAATTCCTGACTGTCCTCCTGAATCAGGCAATCGTCCAAGTATGGGTAAATTTGAATGTTTTTCTGCCTGTAGTAAGCAATGGCCGGAGCCAGGCACTTTGTGAACACCCTGGGCGCAATAGATAAGCCAAAGGAAAGTGCAGAAAACTGATAGTGCGTACAGCCTGATTTGAAACAGATATTTCCTGCAAGATTCCCTTATGGGGATGTGCAGATAAGCTTCTTTTAAAAGTCTAGGGTGACTAGCCAGGAGTCCTTGGCTAGTATAGAATGGATTTTGCATTTTGGTACCACCAGAAAGGCGTTTGGGGTTGACAGATCCAGAATAGGGTGCCAAGAGTTCTCTTTCCTGGGCACCAGGAACAGCCTGAAGTAGAAACCCTTTCCCCTTTGCTCTGCTGCCACAGGTTGAATAGCCCTGATACTGAGAAGAGAAAGTACTTGCTTTTGGGCCTCTGTCCACTGGTTTGGAGGAAGGTCTGGCAAACCAGTTGGGGTTGGCAGAGAGTGGAAATAGAATCTGTATCCCTGGGATACAATGTTTAAGACCCATTGGGCCTAGGTAATACACTCCGTTTATTGCATGCAGGGCGAGTTTTCCTCCTAGGGGTGTAAGTACCTGGGCATGGCTGGGAAGGATTAAGGACAAGTCATTGTGAACTTTTCCCATAGGGGTGGCTTACCACTCCCAGTTTTTGAGAAGGGAGCACTCCATTATTTAGATATGTGCATACCTTGAGATTGTAGTCTTTGGGGTCTGTTGCCCCTGGGTTTGGGCTGAGGTCTGGAAGGGGACTGGAAAGGACCAGTTTTTTGAAGGCCAATGCCTACTGAATGTAGGTGGCTGTACCTGTAAATCTTTAATAGTTTGCATGGATTTAGCTTTTTACTCCATCTTTTTAAAAACTTCTGCTTTAGAGCCAAACATTCTTTGTTTAACATAGCATCAAGTAATTTTGCCTTGACATGGTCTGGCAAGATTTGTTACTACAGCCAAGCATACCTTCTCAGAACAGACCCAATGACAGCAGCCCTGCAAGATGCTTCTACAGAATCAAAACCACACTGCAAAGTATGTTTACCAACTTGGTTTGCAGAATGCATTAAATCTTGTAAGTCCTTATTTTCTGCACAATCAGGAATCAACATTTTTTGTTTAATTAGGTTAATATGCTGCTGGTACTTCAACATGTGAAAAAAGTTATGTACTCACCATAACGTGAGTAGTTATACTTCATTTTTCTGCAACCTGTGGGTATACAGATCCGTATCTGATCAGAGCTGGCAACAGTTTTTCTTTCATCTGCTCAGAGCTCCTCCCCTTACCCATAATGCCCTACAATCTCCTATCTTCCCTCAGATCTCGTTTGCCACGCCAGTTGTGTGCATCACGGTCAGATAGAGCTTGCTGCAACTAAAAAATATATGCAACTCAACCCAATAAACCTATCCTGGACAGGATAAGGTCTGGGGGATGGAGGGAGGGAATGTTGCAGAAAAATGAAGTATAACTACTCAGATGGAACGTTATGGTGAGTACATAACTTCTTTATCTGAAGTAGTTAACTTAATTTTATCTGCAACCTGTGGGACCGAGTCCCAGCTACTCCGATCCTGGGAGGCCCTTATGGAAGGATATTCCTGAGCACCACAGAGCCAAAGGATGCTCTACCCCTCAAAATCACATCTAATTTGTAATGGGAAATGAAGGTATGTGAATTGGCCCATGTCGCTGCTGCACAAATATCGTCCAAAGGCTCCCTACACCAAAAAGCAGCAGAAGTCACCATGGACCTGGTAGAGTGAGAGCCTTAACAATACCAGGAGGAGATGAACCTTTTGCTTTGTAGGCATGTGAAATACAAAGTGTGATCCATCTGGCCAAAGAAACTTTAGAAATAGCTTTTCCTATAAATGCTTTGGAAAAGAAAACAATTAGACAGTCTTGTGGAAAGACTTCGTTCTATGAAGATAAAAACGAAGCTATGAACATCTAACAAATGGAGTTTGTATTCACCTTTATTTTGGAAGTTAGGAAAGAAAATGGGCAGATTAATGGACTGGTTTATGTTTGCTTCAGATGCCACTTTACGTAAGAAGGAAGGGTTATAGTACGGAGGGAGACCCTATCCTTATGGAAGACCAAATATGGAGGCATGGCAGACAAAGCTTGAAGCTCAGAAACCCTCCTAGCCGATGTGATGGCGACTAGGAAAGCCATCTACCAAGACAAAAATTTAAAGTCCACCGAAGATGCAGGTTCGAAAGGAGGAGCCACCAATGCCTGTAAAACAAAAGTAAAGTCCCAAGGAGGTACAGAATCCTTGACAGGAGGCCATAACAGAAAAGTACCTTTAAGAAAAGCCTTACACAGCCTAGACGAGGCTAAGGCCATGTTGTCTTCATCAATGTGAAAACTGTAAATGGCTGCTAAGTGTACTTTCACTGTGGAGGAACTAGCTCCTTCCTGAAAGCTGCCAGACGGAGTCCAACACCGCTGGAACAGGGGCTGTAAAGGGATCTATTTTTCTCTGTAGGCCCAAATGGAAAAGCGCTTCCATTTACTGCAATAAATTTTCCTAGTGGAGTCTTTAAGAGAGGCCACCAGAATGGATTTTACCGGGGATGAAAGACCGTGAGTCCTGGCAATTAACGGAACTGAACTGGAGCAACCAAGCTGTCAGCTTGAGGCTGCCCAGATCGGGTGGAAGTGTCCCCGACGGATGGGAGATTAGATCCGGGCAGGGATCCAGAACCCATGGGGGAGCTAAGAGATGAGACCAAAGGAATGGGAGCCAAACCGGACGAGGCCAGAATGGGACAATGAGGATCACTTTGCGCCATAATCTTCAAGCTTTCTGAAGAAACTTCGGAATGAGTGGTAAAGGTGGATAAGCATACAGAAGCCAGAGGGGCCAAGCATGGACTAGAACGTCTCTGGGGACTTCCCCTGGTGATGAATCAGAGCGAAGAACTTGCGGCACTTCGCGTTGGAAGGAGATGCGAAGAGATCACAGCAAGGCTGACCCCATGCAAGGAAGATCTCCTCCGATACAGTTTCAAAGACCACTCGTAAGGCATCAGAATGGCCTGACTCAATCTGTCCGCTAAAATGTTGGAGCACCCTGGGATATGCGTTGCTATCAGAAACCAAGCGGTGGAAATCGCCCATTCTCAAACTCTCATGGCCTTGCGACAGAGGGTAGGATCTGGTTCCCCCCTGCTTGTTAATATACCAAACAGACATGCTGTCTGACTGAATTGAAATCAGAGGGAGGACTGTGTGAAATGCTTCCAATGCTAAAAGCACTGCCCTCATCTCTAGAAGATTTATGTGCAAATTGGTCTCTACTGGGACCATGTGCCTTGGACTGTCCTTCCTGAACAGTGCCCCCCCCCACCAAAGTTGAGGCGTCCATGGTCACTGTGGTTTGGACTGGGGGTGACGCGAATGGGTGTCCTTTTGATATCTCTGGTGAACTTAACCAAAGAGGAGATTTCCTGCAGACGTGACTGATCTTTATCGGAAATTCCACGGGCAGGTCTAGCCAAGACCATTGAACAGCCAGAGTCCATTGAAGAACCCCGCATGTGAAGGCGTGCACAAGGGAGAATAGATATGGCGGCAGCCATGGAGCCCAGAGCCCGGAGAACCTCGCTTGCCTTTGAAGACTTGGAGTTCACTATCTGAGCTATGTGGCACCTGAGGTGTAGGATCCTGTCTGGAGTTAAGAATACCTTCATCTGCAAAGTCCTGTCTGGAGTTAAGAATACCTTCATCTGCAAAGTGTCTAGCCATGCCCCAATGAAGTCTAGAACTTGTACTGGTTGCAAATGGGATTTGTGAACATTGACTAATTCCTAATAGATCTGCTAACCGAATGAAATAATCTTGGGCCAGACACAAGTGATGCTTGTTGGATGCAGTGAAGAGCCAGTCGTCCAGGTATGGAAACACCTGAACACCCTGAAGCCTCAGGTGAGCCACTACAACTGCCATTACCTTGGTGAACACCCTGGGTGCTGTGGCGAGACCAAAGGGTAGGGCTCTGAACTGAAAATGACTGGCTCCCAGCTGGAAGCGCAGAAACCTCCTGGAGCTTGTGTATTTTGATGTGGTAGTAAGCATCCTGAAGGTCTAACGAGCACATCCAGTCGCACTCTGAGATAAGGTAGAATGGACTGTAGGGTGACCATCCGGAATTTCCGTTTGGCTACTGACAGGTTTAAGGTTGACCGGTCTAGAATGGGCCTGAGGTCCCACGTCTATTTTGGCACCAAAAAGACCTTGAGCAGACGCCTAATCCGGACTGATCGGGGGGGGGGGACCTGTTCAATGGCTCGTTTGAAAATCAGCTTTGAAACCTCTAGAGCTGCGGCCTCCCTGTGAAGGGGGGGACCTCCAGGAGGGGTTTTGTAAAATTTGGAGGGGCAACGAATGGAATAGAGTAACCCCTGGATATTATCTGAAGAACCCAGCGATCTATTGTAATGGACTTCCATGCCGCTGAGTATAAGGCGTCCCCCCGACTGCCTCCAGAGTAGGACAGTCTGGCAACCCCTCAGGACTGCTGACCGGGTCTATCAGAAAAGGGTTCCCTAGACCTGAAATTCCTGGGACCCCCTCTATCTCTGGTTCGGCGTCGATCCTGTCCCCCTCTGCCTCTGGGGGAATAGTTGTCCTGAGAATCCTGGGAAAACCTAGATTTTCAGAACCACATCATCTTCTGCCCTCTGATTCCAAGAGAAGGACCGCTGAGGGTTAGAGAAGCAGACTCAGACGGCAGACAAAGTCTTCCAGCCCTTTTTGCTCTGGACAAGTGTGTCACGTACAGTCTTCCCAAAAAGGGAACAGTCGTAGGGTGTTGATAAACTATGCCTTGAAAGGGTCCGCGAACTGACACAATCTGAGCCAGGCATGACTCCTCATGGCTATGCCTGTCCCAGCCGCCCTAGCTGCCCCTTACGTGGCATGGGAAAGAAGCTGCATTGATGTGTTTGAGACTGCCTTCAGAGTAGACATTTTCACCGAAAAATGTCTGTCCTGCGGCGATAGAGACTCTGGGGGCAACTCAACGAATTCCGTAGCAAGGTCTTGCTGAAGCCGAATCACATGTGCCAAATAATTCAGCGCATGGATAGAAAAAGTCTGAGTATACGCGCTTCCCAAACCTATCCACCGACCCGGACTTCTTGTCTGCAGAGTGGACTGAGGAACTCTCCTGTGCTAGTTACTTCTTCGTGGCCGCTGCTACCAACATAGCGTCAACTGGAGCTCCTTTCGACCAGGGTTGTCAGTCAGAAGGGGGAGATGAAACCTTGTCAGGGCATTTGGGAATGGGCTCTACAGTGTCAAGCTCCTTCCATGTCCTCGTGGTGATGAGGTCCACCAAAGGGTCCGCTGGTAGGGACACCCAGGAAGTAGATGGGCCCGTGCCAAAGGCCTCCAGGAACACTGACATCCCCAGAAGGTTTTGGGGCTGACCAACCTCCCCTCTGGCGGAGGATCTCCATAATTTCTCTGAAGGAGATGTCTTAGGGAGGTGACCTGGGGGGAAAGTACAGTTGTGTACCTACCATAAATGTAGATGTTAGATTGTATTCACTGTTGCAGTCATTACGCTTGGGTTACCCTGCTGGCAGGCTACCCGCAGTCTGCCTGAATTCCAAAGTCTTGGTCTGGCGTTGGTTGCGGTCGCCTCTTCCCTGACGTCAGTGCGCCAGGGGTATAAAAGATGCAGCAGACGCCATTTTCTTCAGTTTTTCTTGTCCCAGATGTCAGGTGCCCCCCCAAAAGGGTAGGCTAAAAATTATGCCAATAAAAAAAGCATGTACTAACAAACATTACCTTCATCTACAAGCAAATACACCACATAGGTTGTATAGAATAGAGAAGGACAGATTAGTCCCAGCAATGAAGGGGGATGGTGGGAGGGTAAAGTACAGTTTTGTACCTACCATAAATGTAGATGTTAGAGTGCTAATACTGCTGCAGTCATAACAGATGGGTTCTAATGCCGTCAGGCGGGTCCTCGGTCGGCCGAATTCCAAAGTCTAGGTCCGGCATCAGCTGTCGTTACTTCTTCCCAGACGTCAGGGCGACAGGGGTATAAAAGAACCAGCCGACGCCATTTTCTTCAGTTTTTCTTGCCCCAGATGTCAGGTGCCCCCAGAAGGAAGGCAATACATAAATTTGTGTAATAAAGCAATGCAATATAATCAAAATACAGTAGTTGCAAGCAAATACACCATAAAAGAATACCCCAATCAGGTTGTATGAGGAGGTGTTAGTCAACAGGCCTGCCCCAAGAGAGGAGGGAGGGAAACCTGGACTGCAGCTGTATTAGCACTCTAACATCTACATTTATGGTAGGTACAAAACTGTACTATGTTCATCGTGCATACAGCTGCAGTCATAACAGATGGGTAGAATCCCAAAGCTAAGAAAGGGGTGGTAGGCACTAGGTGGAACTAGGATTAGCCAGAATGCCCTGCAAGACTGCAGTGGCAAAGCCTGCTCTAGTTTTGGAGTATAATGGTAGGTGGTAGTGCTTGGAGAAGGTATGCACAGAACTCCAAGTGGCTGCTTCCAAAATATCTTTGGTAGGAACTTCTCTGAGGAAAGCTGCAGAGGTAGCTGTAGCCCTTGTGGAGTGAGATCAGATGCCTGCAGGTACAGTTTTACCATGGAGAGTAACAAAAGCATATGCAGTGGGCTATCCATTTTGAGATTGTCTGGAAATTGGCTTCCCTTGAGCTCCTATAGCATAGGACACAAAGAGCTGTTCTGATTTTCTGAAAGGCTTTGTTCCGTTGAAATAACGCAGCTGTCTGTGGATGTCCAAGGAATGTAGTAGTCTCTCCCCTTTGTTTTGAGGATTAGGGTAAAGGGTAGGCAAGTGTATAGCCCGATTCAAAGCTACCCTGGATACCACCTTTGGCATAAAGGACGGGTTGGTTCGTAAGGAAACTCTGTCCTGATGGAAGATAAAAGGCTGCACAGCCATGAGGGCTTGTAGTTCCGATACCCTACGAGCTGAGGTGATAGCCAGAAGGAAAGCTGTTTTCCAGGACAAATATTGAAAATCTGTTGAGGCAGCTGGCTCAAAAGGAGGCAAGGTCAGCTTTTCTATAATGAAATTGAGATCCCAAGCAGGTATTGGTTGTTTCCTTGGGGGTTTTATATTCTTAGCCCCTCTGAGGAACTGTCTTAAGAGGGGGTGAGAGAATAAAGGTGGATCAGTGTTGTATTCTGCAGAAATGGCTGAGGCATGGATTTTGATGGAGGAGAATGAAAGTCTGCTGCTTAGCAGCTCAGCTAGGTACTATAATATTTGAGGTAAATTCAGTTTTCCAGGATTCTGGCCCTTTTTCTCATTCCAGGCACAAAACCGTTTCCATTTTGCGGAGTAAGCTTTTCTAGTAGATGGCCTTCTGGCCTCCAAAATGACATCCTGCACCTCCTTGGAGAGTAGGGTCTGTTGTGATGTTAAGGAATCTTCCATGCGGCCGGATTGAGCGTTTTCAGCTGACTTGTGAAGAGTTTTGAAGCTGTGCTGAGTCAGAAGAGGCATTAGAGGTAGGGTCCATGGAGGGGAATGAGTCAGGCTCCTCAGGAGTGGGTACCGGTGCTGTCTTGGCCAGTCTGGAGCAATGAGAATCATCTTTGGTCTTTCTGCTCTGGTTTTTAATAGAACTTTGGGCAGCAGAGGAAGAGGTGGAAAGGCATAAACTGTCATTGTTGTCCAACTGAAAGAGCGTCCACTCTCCAGGCCTGTGGATGAAAAGTCCTTGAGCAGAATTTTGTCAATTGGTGATTTTTGTGGGAGGCAAAGAGATCTATGTCTGGCCTTCCCAATGCTTGAATTCTCTGTAAAATAAGTACAGTTTTGTACCTACCATAAATGTAGATGTTAGAGTGCTAATACAGCTGCAGTCCTCACAGATGGGTTCTCCTGCCGTCAGGCGGGTCCTCGGTCGGCCGAATTCCAAAGTCTAGGTCCGGCGTCGGTTGTTGTCGCTTCTTCCCTGATGTCAGAGCGACAGGTGTATAAAGGAACCAGCAGACGCCATTTTCTTCAGTTTTTCTTGCCCCAGATGTCAGGTGCCCCCAGAAGGAAGGCAATACATAAAATTAGGTAATAATGCCATGCAATATAATCAAAAAACAGTAGTTGCAAGCAAATACACCATAAAAGAATACCCCTAGAGGGGAAGGAGGGTTGGAAACCTGGACTGCAGCTGTATTAGCACTCGAACATCTACATTTATGGTAGGTACAAAACTGTACTATGTTCATCGTGCATACAGCTGCAGTCCTCACAGATGGGTAGAATCCCAAAGCTAAGAAAGGGGTGGTAGGCACTAGGTGTAAACTAGGAAGAGCCAAAATGCCCTGCAAGACTGCAGTGGCAAAGCCTGCTCTAGATTTGGAGTATAATGGTAAGTTGTAGTGCTTGGAAAAGGTATGCACAGAACTCCAAGTGGCTGCTTCCAAGATATCCTTGGTAGGAACTCCTCTGAGGAAGGCTGTAGAGGTGGCTGTGGCCCTGGTGGAATGAGTTCTAATGCCTGTAGGTACAGTTTTGCCATGAAAGGAATAGCAAAAGCGTATGCAGTGGGCTATCCATTTTGAAATTGTCTGTTTGGAAATTGGTTTTCCTTGAGATCCTATGGCATAGGCCACAAAGAGCTGTTCTGATTTTCTGAAAGGCTTTCTTCTGTCCAAATAACGCAGTTGTCTGTGGATGTCCAAGGAATGTAGTAATCTCTCCCCTTTGTTTTGAGGATTAGGATAAAAAGTAGGTAAGTGTATGGCCTGATTTAAAGCTACCCTGGATACCACTTTAGGCATAAAGGACGGGTTGGTTCGTAAGGAAACTCTGTCCTGATGGAAGATGATAAAAGGCTGGACAGTCATGAGAGCCTGTAATTCTGAAACTCTATGAGCTGAGGTGATAGCCAGAAGGAAAGCTGTTTTCCAGGACAAGTATTGCAAATCTGCTGAAGCAGCTGGCTCAAAAGGAGGCAGGGTCAGTTTTTCCAGAATGAAATTAAGATCCCAAGCAGGTATTGGTTGTTTCCTTGGAGGTCTCAAATTCTTAGCCCCTCTGAGGAACTGTCTTAAGAGAGGGTGAGAGAATAAAGGTGGATCAGTGTTGTATTCTGCAGAAATGGCTGAGGCATGGATTTTGATGGAGGAGAAGTCCACTGCTTAGCAATTCAGTCAAATTATTGTAGTATTTGTGGTAAATTTAGATTTCCAGGGTCCTGGCCCTTTTTCTCATTCCAGGTACAAAAACGTTTCCATTTTGCAGAGTAAGCTTTCCTAGTTGATGGCCTTCTGGCCTCCAAAATGACATCCTGCACCTCCTTGGAGAGTAGGGCCTGCTGTGATGCCAAGGAATCTTCCATGCGGCTAGAATTGAGTGTTTTTAGTTGACTGTAAAGGGTTTTGAAGCTGTGTTGTCAGAAGAAGAGGCATTAGAGGCAGGGTCCATGGAGGGGAATGCGTCAGGCTCCTCAGGAGTGGGTACCAGTGTTGTCTTGGCCAGTCCGGAGCAATGAGGATCATCTTTGGTCTGTCTGCTCTGGTCTTCAATAGCAGTTTGGGCAGCAGAGGAAGAGGGAAGGCATAAACTGTCATTGATGTCCAACTGAAAGAGAGCGTCCACTCTCCAGGCCTTTGGATGGAAGATCCTTGAGCAGAATTTTATCAATTGATTATTTTTGTGGGAGGCAAATAGATCTATGTCTGGCCCTCCCCATTCTTGGATTATTTCTGTAAAAACTTTTGGATGCACTTTTGGATGCAACTTCCATTCGTGTGGCTCTATCATATTCCTGCTTAGGTGGTGTGCCAGCGTGTTTTCCTTGCCTGGCAAGTACTGTGCTTGTAGTTCCATTTGTAAGTCCATGGCCATGTTCCAAAATGACATGGCCAGTCTGCATAGGGGTAAGAATGTGTTCCTCCCTGCTTGTTTATGTACCACATAACTGTGGTGTTGTCCGTTCTTATCAAAAGTTGACCTGGTTGTAGAAAGTTCTTGAAAGCTATAATAGCATTTATTACTGCTAGCATTTATTTTTGATTGATGTGAAGGTGCTTTTCTTTTTGGGACCATTTGCCCTGAATGCACCGTTCTGTCATGTGCGCCCCCCCAGGCATAGTCCGAGGCGTCTGTTGTGATGACTTGATTTGCTTGAGGCTTGCTGAAAGGAAGGCCTGTGTTTGTTTGGCATGCTTGAGCCCACCACAGAAATTCCTTTTGCAGACATGGAATTAGTGGTATTATGGTTTCCAAACTGTGGCTGTGTTGAGACCATATGTTTTTCAGGTACCATTGTAGTTTCCTCATATGCAGCTTTGCACATGGGATTTAGTAAGATGCAAGATGCCATGAATCCCAGAGCCTGCAGGATTTTCCTTGCAGTAAGCCTGGTGCAATTTGCCAGTGTTCTGAAATATTGAATTAGTTGCCCCTGCTTTTCTGGCGTGAGGTAGGCCATCTGGGTGTTTGTGTCCAAGTTGGCACCCAGGAAAATTATCTTCCGAGAGGGTATTAGTCTTGATTTCTTTGTTGACTGTGTATCCCAGAGAGCTCAATAACATTATTACATAAGCCAGATGTTTCTGAAGGATGTGTTTGCTGTCCGCTTGGATCAGGCAGTCGTCCAAATAGGGATATATTTGTATCCCTTGAAGTCTGCAGTAGGCAATTACTGATGCCAGGCATTTCGTGAATATTCTGGGCGCAATAGATAAGCCAAAGGGCAATGCAGAGAATTGATAATGAGTTGAACCTGCAAGAAATCCGAGGTATCTTCTGCAATTTTGTCTGATTGGGACATGCAGGTATGCCTCCTTGAGGTCCAATGTTACCAGCCAAGACTCCTTGCCCAGCATGGAAAGAAGCTGCTGTAGAGTGAGCATCTTGAATTTTGGTACGAGTAGGAATGTGTTTAGGATGGATAGATCCAGAATAGGTCTCCAATCTTTTCCCTTCCTTGGCACCAGAAATAGCCTGGAATAAAACCCTTGACCTTGTTCGTGCATAGGTACCTCTTGAATAGCTTTCATGTTTTTGAGATCTGTAATTAGCCTTTGTGCCTCTGCCCTTTGATTGTGTGGCAGGTTTGGCATGCCTCTCATTTTTGGAAGTGTGTGAAAATGGAATTTGTAGCCTCTGTTTAAAATGTCCAGGATCCATTTGCCCTTTGTGACAGTATGCCAATTTTTTGAAAATGCCAGCTTTTCTCCCAAGGGGGCTGCCATTTGAGATCTGGTTGGCATGCAAAGTGGGAAGTCATTGTGTTTGCTTTCTGACAGATTGCGAGTTGTCCTCACCACCTCTTTGTGAAGGAGCTTGCCATTGTCTGCCTCTGTACGATCCTTGGGATTGTCCTCTTCCCCTCGGGCGCCTGTATCTTCCTCTTTGGGGTCTGTCTGTGGCAGGAAAGGACCAGTTTTTGGAAGGCCAATTTCTACTAAAACGTAGGGGTTGTACCTGTAAAAAATCCTTCACAGTTTGCATTGATTTAGCCTTTTCCTCCATTTTCCTTAATACCTCCTCAGCATTAGCACCAAATAGTACATCCTTTTGAAGAGGAGCGTCTAGTAATTTAGCATTGACATGATCAGGCAAGGCTTGTTCCTTAAGCCAAGCATGCCTACGTATGACTGATCCTGTAACAGCAGCTCTGCATGAGGCCTCTAGAGCATCAAAACCACATTGTAAGGTATATGCTTACCCACTTGTTCTGCACTATGTATCAAGTCCTGCAACTCCTTCAAATCTGATTATTCAGGTTGTGACATTTTACTTTTCAATTGTGATAACAGACTGTTGGTATTTTAGCATATGAAACTGACAGTTTAAGGCTCTCAGATAATGTAGCAGAGGTATATACCTTTTTTCCCCACCTTTCTAAGGATCTGGAATCTCTCTCGGAAGGCAAAGGATTCTTAGCAATGGAGGCCTTAACTCCCTTGGGGCCCTGTGAGATGGTTTCTGGGTCAGCAGCATGGCTCTTGTATAGAAATTGGTGAGAGTCAGGGACCCTGTAGTACCTATCAGGCTTAACTGGAGCTGGAGGTAGAGAGTCTGGGTTAAGGCAGGCCTCCGAGTAAACAATCTAGAATGTCCAAGACAGGAGGTATAGCCAAAGGCCTGTGCTGAGGGAGCAAGAGAAATCCCCCGAGCCTTTTCTTGGAATCAGAATAATCCTGGCCTTCCCAGTGGAAGTGTTCCCTTAAGGTATGCAAAGTTTCCCCAAATGAGTAATCCTCAGGGGGGGGATACAGAAGGGATGGACTCCTCTGCATCAGAGTCTTCAAAAGGGGAGTAAGAATGTTCCTGATCAGAGTGCTCAGAAATAATGGAGCCCTGATTAGAGGAAGGGGAATCTTCCTCCACTCTTGTCTGGAGGGGGCTGAAACTCTTGTCTGGAGGGGGCTGAGAACCTCTGATAAGAGTAATTAAATCCTCAGCCATTTTAAGCATCTGTTTCTTAGGCATGGGGCCTGGAGATGGCCCCTGTGCAGCTGGTCTCAGAGTGCATGGTTGCTTTAAACTTAGTGAAAGCCTTGATAAAAAAAGAAGAGGAAGGTCTGAAGACACCTTGAGTGGAGGTGGACCTGTCCACATTGTTTCAACTCAGACAGTGGCTTCGGTATATCTAGTCGGGGTGTGGGCAAAGGAGCCTGCGACCTCGGGTACAGGAGACACAGTCAGAGACAGGTCAACGGTAGGCAGGGGCTGCGTAGGCACCTCACCGAGAACTGGACCACGTGTAGCCGGCTTTGGCGTGGTGTCGGTCAAGGCCGCGGACCTCGCGTGTCAGTCCTTGTCTTTTCGTTCTTTAGACAAAATCGGAGTATCCGACGACATAGTATAGTTAAATGCTTTTCCAAAATAATGCTGGGCGAACTCCGCCCGACGCTTAATAGTGCGTTTGTTGAATGTAGCACAAGCGGCAGGCCGAGACCTCGTGGTCTGGGCCCAAACAAGGTATACAGAGGGAATGGAAATCCTTGTGCGGTATTTGCTTCCCACAAGAAATACAATTACTAACTTTGTCGGACATCGGTCTGAGGCAAGAAAAGGTTCCCCAACGGGGTACTTAGCTTTTAAGAAGACTTCGGTTTCCAAATTTTCATAATCTCAGGAGCTGGCCAACCGGCACTTGCGAACTGCTTCTGCTTCGGGCACCGCGCGGCAAGAAAGACTGAAGAAAATGGCGTCGGCTGGTTCCTTTATACCCCTGTCGCTCTGACGTCAGGGAAGAAGCGACAACAACCGACGCCGGACCTAGACTTTGGAATTCGGACAACCGAGGACCCGCCTGACAGCAGGAGAACCCATCTGTGAGGACTGCAGCTGTATGCACGATGAACATCTTGAGGATGCAACTTCCATTCGTGTGGATCTGTCATATTTCTGCTTAGGTTGTCTGCCAGCGTGTTTTCCTTGCCTGGCAAGTACTGTGATTGAAGTTCGATTTGTAATTCCAGAGCCATGTTCCAAAGTGACATGGCCAGCCTGCATATTCCACCCTGTTTATGTACCACATTACTGCGGTGTTGTCTGTCCTTATTAATAGTTGACCTGGATGCAGAAGGTCTTTGAAAGCTATAATAGCATTTATTACTGCTAGCATTTCCTTTTGATTGATGTGAAGGTGCTTTTCTTTTTGGGACCATTTGCCCTGAATGCACCGATCTGTCATGTGCGCCCCCCAGGCATAGTCCGAGGCGTCTGTTGTGATGACGATTTGCTTGAGGCTTGCAGAATGGGAGACCTGTGTTTGGCATGCTTGAGCCCACCACAGAAATTCCTTTTGAAGACATGGAATTAGTGGTATTATTGTTTCCAAACTGTGGCTGTGTTGAGACCATAGGTTTTTCAGGTACCATTGAAGTTTACTCGTATGCAGCTTTGCACATAGGATTAGTAGGATGCAAGATGCCATGAATTCCAGAGCCTGCAGGATTTTCCTTGCAGTCAGCCTGGTGAAATTTGCTAGTTTTCTGAAGTATTGAGTTAGTTGCCCCTGCTTCTCTGGCATGAGGTAGGCCATCTGGGTGTGTGTGTCCAAGTTGGCACCCAGGAAATTTTTTTTCTGAGAGGGTATTAGCCTTGATTTCTTTTTGTTGACTGTATATCCCAGAGAATTCAACAACATTATTACAAAAGCCAGATGATTCAGAAGTATGTGCTTGCTGTCCGCTTGGATCAGGCAGTCATCCAAATAGGGGTATATTTGTATCCCTTGAAGACTGCAGTAGGCAATTACTGATGCCAGGCATTTCGTGAATACTCTGGGCGCAGTAGATAAGCCAAAGGGCAACGCAGAGAATTGATAATGGGTTGAACCTGCAAGAAATCTGAGGTATCTTCTGCAATTTTGTTTGATTGGGACATGCAGGTATGCCTCCTTGAGGTCCAATGTTACCAGCCAAGACTCCTTGCCCAGCATGGGAAGAAGCTGCTGTAATGTGAGCATCTTGAATTTTGTGCAGTAAAAATGTGTTTAGGATGGATAGGTCCAAAATAGGTCTCCAATCTTTTCCCTTCCTTGGTACCAGGAATAGTCTGGAATAAAAACCTTGACCTTGTTCATGAGTAGGTACCTCTTGAATAGCTTTCATGTCCATGAGATCTGAAATTTGTCTTTGTGCCTCTGCCCTTTGTGTGGCAGGTTTGGCATACCTCTCATTTTTGGAAGGGTGTGAAAATGGAATCTGTAGCCTCTGTTTATAATGTCCAGGATCCATTTGTCTTTCATGACAGTATGCCAATTTTTTGGCAATAATGCCAGTTTTCCGCCTAAGGGTGCTGCCATTTGAGCCTTGCTTGGCATGCAAAGGGGGAAGTCATTGGGCTTGCTTCCTGAATGGCTGCGAACTATCCTCACCACCTCTGTGTAGGAGCTTGCCATTGTCTGCCTCTAAACGATCCTTGAGATTGCCCTCTGCCCCTCTGGCGCCTGTATCTACCTCTTTGGGGTCTGTCCGTGGCTGGAAAGGACCAATTTTTGGAAGGCCAATTTCTACTGAAACGTGGAGGTTGTACCTGTAGAAAATCTCACTGTTTGCATTGATTTAGCCTTTTCCTCCATTTTCTTTAATACCTCCTCAGCTTTAACACCAAATAATACATCCTTTTGTAGAGGGGCATCTAGTAATTTAGCTTTGACATGATCTGGTAAGGTTTGCTCCTTGAGCCAGGCATGTCTACGTATGACTGATCCTGCAACAGCAGCTCTGCATGAGGCCTCTAGAGCATCAAAACCACATTGCAAGGTATGTTTACCCACTTGTTCTGCACTATGCATCAAATCCTGCAACTCCAAGTCTGGTTCAGGTTGCGACATTTTGCTTCTCAACTGTGCTAACAGAAACTGTTGGTACTTTAGCATATGGAACTGGCAGTTTAATGCCCTCATGGTTAAGATGGCAGAGGTGTATACCTTTTTCCCCCACCTTTCTAAGGATCTGGAATCTCTCTCGGAAGGCAATGGATTTTTAGCAGTGGAGGCCTTAATTCCCTTGGGGCCCTGTGAGATAGTTTCTGGGTCAGCCGCATGGATTTTGTATAAAAATTGGTGATAGTCAGGAACCCGGTAGTACCCGTCAGGCTCGACTGGGGCTGGAGGTAAAGAATCCGGGTTAAGGCAGGCCTCCGAGTACACATCATCTAGTATGTCTAAGACAAGAGGTATAGCCAGAGGCCTGTGCTGAGGTAGCAAGATAAAATCCCCAAGCCTTTTCTTGGAATCTGAGTACTCTTGGCCTTCCCAGTGGAAGTGTTCCCTTAAGGTATGCAAGGTTTCCCCAAATGAGTAATCCTCTGGGGGGGGGGGGGAGACAGAGGTAATGGACTCCTCTGCATCAGAATCTTCAAAAGAGGAGTAAGAATGTTCCTGTTCAGGCCTCCGTTATTTCAGAGCACTCTGATGGTCAGAGGGGGATTCTTCCTCCACTCTGGGCCTTCTGTCCGGGGGGGGGGGGTTTGAGAACCCCTAAGAGTAATCAAATCCTCAGCCATTTTAAGCATCTGTTTTTTAGGCATGGGGCCTGGAGAAGGGCCCTGTGTAGCTTGTCTCTTAGAATGCATGGCTGCTTTAGACTTAGTGAAAGCCTTGATAGAAAAAGAAGAGGAAGGTCTGAGGACACCTTGAGAGGAGGCAGACCTGTCTACATTTTGTGATTCACCACCAAGAGTGGCTTCAGTATCTGTAGTTGGGGTGTGGGCCGAGGAGCCTGCGACCTCTGGCACAGAAGTCACAGCCAATGAAGTGTCGTCGGTAGGCAGGGGCTGCGTAGGCGCCTCGCTGAGAACCGGACCACCTGTAGTTGGCTTTGGCGGGGTGTCGGTAGAGGCCACGGACCTAGTGTGTCGGTCCTTATTCTTTGCGTTTTTTAGACAAAACTGGAGTCGGAGTATCCAACGACATAATAGTTAAATTTTTTGCCAAAATAGTGCTGGGCGAACTCCGCCCGACGCTTAATGGTGCGCTTGTTGAATGTAGCACAAAAACGACAGACCGAGACGTCGTGGTCTGGGCCTAAGCAAGGAATGCAGAGGGAATGAAAATCCTTATGCGGTATTTGCTTCCCACATGAAATACAATTATTAACTTTGTCTGACATCGGTCTGAGGCAAGAAAAGTTTCCCCAACGGGGTACTTAGCTTTCAAGAAGACTTCGATTGCAAAATTTCCGTAATTTCAGGAGCTGGTCGACCGGCACTTGCGAACTGCTTCTGCTTCGGGCACCGTGCGGCAAGAAAGACTGGGGAAAATGGCGTCGGCTGGTTCTTTTATACCCCTGTCGCACTGACATCAGGGAAGAAGCGACTACAACCGACGCCGGACCTAGACTTTGGAATTCGGCCGACCGAAGACCCGCCTGACGGCAGGAGAACCCATCTGTTATGACTGCAGCTGTATGCACAATGAAATCCTGGACTGCAACAGTGAATACACTCTAACATCTACATTTATGGTAGGTACACAATGGTACTATGTTCATAGTGTTTCACTGTTGCAGTCATTACACTTGGGTTGAATCCCAAAGCTGAGGTTGAGTGGCTGGTCCTAAATATAATTAGGAGTGGCTATGAGGCCCTGCAGAACTGCAGTGGCAAAGCCTGCTCTGGATTTAGAGTAGAGAGGCAAGTGGTAGTGCTTTGTGAAAGTGTGTACTGAAGTCCAAGTTGCAGCCTCCAAAATGTCCCTGGTCGGTACTCCTCTGAGGAAGGCTGCTGCTCAGGTTGAATGTGGCCTAATGCCCTTAGGCACTGATTTGCCATGTTGTGCATAGCAGAAACGAATGCAGTGGCCTATCCATTTTGAAATGGTCTGCTTTGAAATAGCTTTTCCTTGTGATCCTGCAGCATATGCCACTAAGAGTTGCTCAGTCTTTCTGAAAGCTTTAGTTCTGTCCAAGTAAAGGCATAGCTGTCTGTGTATGTCCAAAGATTGCTGAAGTCTCTTCCCCCTTATTCTGTGGGTTTGGATAAAAGGTAGGCAAATGAATGGTTTGGTTGAACCACACTGGACACTACCTTAGGCATAAATGTTGGGTTTGTCCTTAGAGAAACCCTGTCTGGATGGAAAATTATAAAAGGTTCCACAGCCATTAGTGCCTGTAACTGAGACTCTTCTTGCCAAAGTTATTGCTAGGAGCAGAGCTGTTTTCCATAAGAAGTTTATCTCAGTTGTATTGGCTGGCTCAAAAGGAGGCAGTGTGAGTTTTTCCAAAAAAAATTGAGGTCCCATGCTATTGGCACTCTCCTTGGAGGTCTTCTGTTTTTGGCGCCTCTGAGGTACTGCCTTAGTAGTGTATGTGAAAAAATAGGTAGGTCTGTGTTGTAATGAGCTGAAATAATTGATGAAAAGAATAGGCCTTTGTCCAGAATCTCAGTTAGGTATTGTAAAATCTGAGGAATATTTGGTACAAGCGTGTCAATTCCCTGTGCCTGGTTCCAAGCACAGAATCTCTTCCATTTTGCTGCATAAGATTTTCTGGTGCTAGGCCTCCATAACTGCTTTAGAGAGGTGTGCTCTGAATGGTTACATTATATGCGATGCTGCCAGATTTAGGGTTCCGAGTTGGCTGTGCAGGATCTGATTGTTTTGTTGGGTCAGTAAATGAGGAATTTGAGGCAACGTCCAGGATGGGCCTTGAGAAAACTCTTTAGGATTGGGTACCGGGGCCAGGTCTGGGGCAATCAGTATCATTTTTGGCTTCTCTTGTCTGACCTTTAGGAGTACCTTGGGGAGGAGAGGCAGTGGAGGAAAGGCATATACTGTAAGGGTTTTCCAGCTGAATGATGGAGCATCCACTTTCCATGCTCGTCTGTGAAGTCCTTTTGCAGAATCTCTGTAGCTGGCAGTTTAGGGGAGGCAAATAGATCTATGTCTGGGCATCCCCATTTCTTTATCATGCTGAAGATTTGTGGATCTAGTTTCCACTCATGAGGGTCCATGAGGTTTCTGCTTAGTTCGTCTGCCAGAGTATTTGTCTTTCCTGGCAGGAATTGTGCTTGCAGGTGTACTTGATAAGTCAATGCTGTGTTCCACAAAGTCATGGCTTGTCTGCAGAGTGGGGTAGGAATGTGTACCTCCCTGCTTGTTTATGTACCACATGACTGTAGTATTGTCCATCTATCAGCAGTTGTCCTGGATGAAGTAGACGCTTGAAGGCTGTCAGGGCATTCTGAACAGCCAGAATCTCTTTTTGATATGAAGATGCATTTGGCTTGTGAGCCATGTGCCCTGAATACATTTTCCTGCCATGTGGGCCCCCAGGCATAATCTGATGCATCTGTTAGTGTTTGCCTGGCTGTGGGTAAAGTGAATGGCTGTCCCTTGTTGAGGTGACAGGCCTGTACCCACCATCGAAACTCCTGCTGCAGGCATGGAATGAGTGAAATTAATTTTTCCAGGCTGTGGCAATGTTGAGACCAAACACTTTTTAGATACCATTGTAGTTCTCATATGCAGTCTTGCATATGGAATTAACAGAATGCAGGATGCCATGAAGCACAAAGCCTGCAGAATTTTTTTTGCAGATAACTGGGTTTTTGTTGCCAACATTTCGAAGTAAGAAGTCAGTTGCCTTTGTCTGGCGTGAGATAAGCCATCTGGGCAGTTGTATTTAAGCTTGCACCTAGGAATATTATCTCTTGTGAGGGTACTAGCTTTGATTTCTTTTCGTTTACTGTGTACCCTAGGCAAATTAGCAATCTTTTTACGAACGCCAGATGATTTAGTAAAATGTCCTTGTTCTCTTCTTGAATAAGGCAGTCGTCCAAGTAGGGATATATTTGAATTCCTCTGTCTGCAAAGCAATTACTGGTGCCAGGCATTTTGTGAAGACCCTGGGCACAGTAGATAAGCCAAAGGGCAGTGCAGAGAATTGGTAGTGCATTGATCCAGCTATGAATCTGAGGTATCTTCTGCAAGATTGTCTGATTGGGACATTTATTTTTATTTAAAATTTGTTGACCAGGAAAGTCCGACTAGGTTCCACAGATCCTGTTTTCAGCGGAGGCCCGGGGAGAAATGCTCCAGAAGCATGCAGGTATTTCTCTTTTAGGTCCAAAGTTACAAGCAAAGCCTTCTTGCCCAGCACGGGCAGAAATTGCTGCAGAGTCAACATTTTGAATTTTGGAACATCCAGAAAAGTGTTCAGAATAGACAGGTCCAGTATTGGTCTCCAGGCTTTGTTCTTTCTGGGCACCAGGAAAAGTAGTGAGTAAAATCCTTGTCCTTGCTCCTGTAGTGGAACTCGCTGAATGGCCCCCATGTCCATGAGGGATGAAACTTGTTTTTGTGCCTCTGCCCATTGATTGTGTGGTAGGTCTGGCATGCCTCTTACCTTTGGCAGGGTGTGAAAATGGAACCTGTAGCCCTGAGATACTATATTCTAGACCCATTTGTCCTATGTGATCATGTGCCAGTTTTGTGAAAAAAGTACTAGTTTTCCCCCTAAGGGAGCTTCCAAAAGTTTAAGTGCTTGGTACTGGTAAAGGAAAGTCATTGGGACGGTTTCCTAAAAGGTTGAGATTTGTCTTCTCTGCTTTTGGAGGTAGAAGCACCCCATTGTTTAGGCCTGTATGAGCCTTGGGGCTGTGATCTGCCCCTAGGGTGTCTATCTGCCTCTTTGTGGCCTGACACAGGAAAGGACCAATTTTTTGAAGGCCAGTTCCTACTAAATCTCGGTGGCTGTACCTGTAAGAAATCCTTAACTGTCTGCAAAGATTTCGCTTTATCCTCCATTTTCTTCAACACCTCTTCTGCCTTAACACCAAAGTATCATGCTGTAATGGAGCATCTAATAATTTTGCTTTAACATGATCAGGCAGATTCTGTTCCTTTAACCAAGCATGCCTCCTAATCACAGAACCTGTTACAGCGGCCCTGCAAGAGGCCTCCAAAGAATCAAAACCACATTGCAAAGTATGTTTTCCCACTTGTTCAGCTGTATGTAATAAATCCTGCATTTCCTTGCTTTCTGTAATAAATCCTGCATTCCCTTGCTTTCTGTACATTCAGAGTTAGACAACATTTTCTGTTTTAACAGTGACATTAAGTATTGCTGATATTTAAGCATATGAAATTGGCAATTTAAGGCCCTTACAGCCAAAGTAGCAGAAGCATAAACTTTTCCCCCCATCTGTCCAGTGCTCTTGAATCTCGATCAGAAGGGACAGGGTTTTAAAGTAGAAGCTTTGACACCCTTAGGACCCTGAGATATGGTTTCTGGGTCAGGAGCAGGGTTTTTATATAGAAATTTATGGGAATCTGGGACCCTGTAGTATTTATTTACCATTGCAGGGGGTAGAGTCTTGAGACAGGCCGGACTCCGAAAAAACGTCTACAATGTCCAGAACAGGGGGAATAGCAAGGGGCCTGTGCCGAGGAAGTAAAATCTGAGCCTTTTCTTAGATTCTGAGTAATGCTGGTTCTCCCAATGAAAGTGCTCCCTCATGGTATGCAGGGTTTCCCCAAAGGAGAAATCTTCAGGAGGAGAGGCTGAAGGAATAGATTCTTCAGCATCAGAATCCTCATAGGGAGGAAAAGAGTATTCCTGGTCAGAGGAGGAATCAGAGGAAATGGAAACCTGATCTTATCAGGAGGGGGATGGGAACCCCTGATCAAAGTAATAAGGTCTTCGGCCATTTTGAGCATTTGTTTTTTAGGCATGGAAGCCTGTCCTGGAGAATGCTGTACTTGTTTCTTTGTCTTTAGAGCTGCTTTAGTCTTTGGTTTAGAAGCTGAAGATGGCTTTACATATAACTGAGTTGGTCTGAAAACACCCTCAGAAGCCGATGCCTGCACAGCGGCTCCGGACCCATCTGAGGGAATATTTTCCGAGGATCCAATACCTTGAGTTTCAGGAGGCCCAGTCGGCTCCACGTGGGAGTCAGAAGCGGCCTGTGGCTCTGAGGCAGCGGGTGTCAGGGGCTGCGAAAGTGCCTCACTGAGAACCAGCGAACCAACGACTAGCTTAGCGGTAGCCGCATCATCTGTTTTGGACCTCTGATGCCTGTCTTTATCCTTGCATTTTTTAGAAACAGTCATCGGTTGTTCCGATGGCATTGTATAATTGAATCTTCGGCCGAAGTAATGAAAGGCAAAATCGTACAGACGCTTTATAGTGCGTTGGTTAAATCTAGCACAAAACCGACAAGCAACGTCGTGGTCAGGGCCTAGGCAAGGAATACAGTAAGAGTGAAAATCCTTGAGGTATTTGCTTCCCATAAGAAATACAATTAACTTTTTCTGACATTGGTCTGGAGCAAGAAAAAAGTTTCCCCAACGGGGTACTTAGTTTTAATGAAAACTTCGGATCTGAAATTCGATTTCGAAAATCTCAAGAGTCTGCCAACCAGCACTTGCTAACTGCTTTTGCTTCAGGCACCATGTGGCAAGAAAGACTGAAGAAAATGGAGTCTGCTGCATCTTTTATACCCCTGGCGCACTGACGTCAGGGAAGAGGTGACAGCAACCAATGCCGGACCAAGACTTTGGAATTCAGGCCGACTGCGGGTAGCCTGCCAGCAGAATAACCCAAGTGTAATGACTGCAACAGTGAAACACGAACATCCTTCATCTAAGTGTCAGTAGTAAGGGACTTGGGGGGGGGGGGGTCCCAAGTGCCTCCTTTTGCACTTGAGCTTACAGTGACCCTCTTCAGTGGGACTTTCAGAAGGGGATCCATGAGCCACAGGGGTGTCCTCGGGGAAATTAACCTGGGGATGCTCTGGCACGGGCTGTCCCTGAGACAGGATGGGGGGAGTCATCATCAAATCCAGGGGGGCCTGGGTGGTATACGAGGGGATGGGCTAGGGACTCAATTCCTGGGAGACAACTCTCTCCATCACTTCGAAGGCTGAGGGAGAAGCCCTCCCCGGATACGAAGCCAAAGCCAGGGTACCCTGAGGTCCGAGAGAACGGGTCGGATCTGAAAAGGTCGAAGTCGAAGAATCTGTTCCCCCGGGTCCAACTCCCTGTCTGCGGCTCAGAGTCTCACTCGGATCCGAACAAGTCGGATCTGAGGAACTAAAGGATAACAGCCGAAGTAGAGGTTGGAGGAACTGTCGGTGACGAGCTACCAGCTCCGAAAAACCTCAGATCCAAGAGCCCTGAAGCACGGATCGGGGCAGGAGAGATGGGGCGGAAAAAGGGCATGGAGGTCCCCTCTCCAGAGGGAGAGGGGCCTGGCAAGACTCCCATCTGTATTTGGGTCTGAATGAAACTCCGCATCATCCTGTCCATGTCCAAGTCCGATAAGCTCAGAGTCTATCGCGAAGAGGCCACCGACTCTGATCTGGCTGGTCTGCGCAATGATGGGGAGAAAGGCCTCAGATCAGACTGTTCCAACAGCTCTGGTGAGAAACGAGACCGGAGCATTGGAGAAACTGGCCTCATGGCCTTAGAAGGGGGACTAAGAAAGAGCTCCCTGTCCGGGGATCTGTTGCGAGGTCTGTACTTTCTCTTGTCCCTATCCTCTTTGCGCCTTTCTGTCCTTTTCCTTGTCAGCCACGCTGACTGTAGATTTATCTTTACTTGACCCAGTACCAAAAGAGGGAGTTTGAGTCCCTGTCTGGGTGGGAGGTTGAGCACTAGGTACAGAGGCCATGGCAGAATCCAGCATGGATGTGGGGAGAAGGCCTTTAGCTAACTTGGCCTTCTGATCCCTGAGGGCCCTAGGATTGAACCCGGTGCAGATAGCACATTGCGTGGACAAATGTGCTACTCCCAAGCAAACAATGTGACCATCAGCCGGGGAGAGCTTATGGCCACAATGTGCATTTCTTGAACATAGATTTTGGCTGATCAGCCATGGTCCTGCACCAAAAAAAACCCCACTACCTACTAAAAAACACCACATACAAACAGGTAGGCGAAGGGCAGGCCTAACAACTACTCTACAGAGTTTAACAAAAACTTTTTTTTTTTTGACTAACAGACGAACAAGCGATATACTAAAGGGAAGGAAGGGAAATCAACTCAGACACACAAAGAGACTAAGTATTATTAAAACTTACTATCCCTGAGCTCCGAGCGAAGGAGACCACGATGCACACTGGCGTGGCAAACGAGATCTGAAGGAAGGTAGGAGATGGTAGTGCATTATGGGTAGGGGAGGAGCTCAGAGCAGATGCTAGAAAAAAAGTTGCCAGCTAGGATCCGATACTGATCCGAATATCCACAGGTTGCAGATAAAATGAAGTTAACTACTACAGATAATTTTATAAAACCAAATGTTAACAATCTTAAGTTGTCATGTTGCTTTAAATGTTTATGTCTCGGGGCATGGCTCTCATGTGACTGCTTTAAAATAAAGTAAGCAGATTTTACCATTTTTTAATCTGAAGTTTCATAAAATAAAACAAAAGCACTTACCTTTTGTAACGCACCTCAACGTAGAGTTTGAATTTATTTGTGTAATATTAGTGGCAATTCAGAGTCTCTGCAGACTGACTTTCTTTGTAGTATATTTGGCTGGCTTATACTTGGATGTACAAGTACATGCACCATTTAAAGAAACTGTTCTACACGGATACACTGTTGGATAAGACAAATCTTCAATAAAAAAACAAATCTAAACAGTAAATGTGACTTTCCTTCTGTATTTTCTTTACTACTTAATAGTCAGTGTATTTAAAACCTTATGGAGGTGCTTGTGAATAAACTTCCTTAAGAGGAATAAACATCTGAAAATTTCACACCTGTAGATCACATTCCAAATAAAATATGAAAAGGAAATGGTCTTCAATCCCTGCTTGAACCACCACAAACTCCAAAGGGCTATTTATTAGAAATATATCAGAAGTGCTTTGGTTATAAACTAATGTAATATCAGCAGATGCAGTGAACTCACAGCTAACAAATTTAAATGTAGGCATTATAACATATGACTCATTACCAATTCATTTAAGCACTTTAAATTTCAAACACTTAAAGCATCACTAAACTATAAAAAGTTTAATAAATATTAATAAATGAAGACCTAGTTTAAAAAGGAATCCTAGAAATGCATAACAGTATACTTTGGGAAGTCCTCCATCCCTAGTAGCCATCATATTGACAACACCTCTTAGAGCTGACCCAGTTGTCAGGGCAACAGATAGTAAACTAGTCTTTAATCATCACGTGTCTACAGTGGTGAGGAAATCATTCTATGTTGCTCAACTTACAAAGTTATGGCATCTAAGTCCAAGGAAGTCATTGTTCCACTGTATTCAGCATTCATCAGGCCTATCAGAGTACAATGCCCCCTTTGGTATGTACCTAAGCAGGCATATCCCAACTGGAACGTCCACAGAGGTTCCTCACTAAAAGAATACAGGGTGCAAGTCCTATGCAGACTTGCCTCAAGGCCCTATCTCTGTATTCCGTTTCCTACAGGCTTTTGAGAGATCTATGCCTGGCATACAGGGCATTGTCAGACCCCACTCTGATGGACCTCCTGCATATCCACAAAACAGCACCAGAATTTCCCATTCTAAAGATGCAAACCTTGCCTGTGATGTAAATAGGAACTGCAGGAAAGATAGACATGTATCCCAGAGACTATCCTACCCAGTCTATGGAACAGACTCCCCCATTCAAGTGCATCTTACAATTGGATGGGAAACTGGAAATTCATCCCTGGTTTGGCACCTGTCTCTAATAGACATGGGCAACCTGTAAATGGTTTATCTCCCAGGTCCATGTTTACACTTATCAAGGGTATTAGAACTTAGAGATTTGAGATGCATGGCTAAGCTTAAAAAAGCCCTTATGGTAGTTAGCCTAGTAAACATCTATGAACCTATGAAATGCTGAAGATTCACCTTACCAAGCCATGTTTGTCAGTACCCAGGGGAGGTGGACTATGCCAGAATAAATGGCATTAACACCAAAAGATCCAGTCCTGCTGGCATTAAGTCAGTAGACTCTGCTCCAATACTCCTGGAGATGAGACAAGGCCCAGGAAATGAGCATATGCTGATGCCTCCATCAATCTGGCCTTGATAAAGGCCCACATGATGAGATCCCAGTCACTATGCATGGATAAGCTCTTAGAATATCTTCAGAGGACAGCTACATGCATTCCTTCTTGGGGAAGGATATAGTCAACAAAATCTCCAGAGATGCCTCTCAAAGGGGAGGGCTGTTAAGGAGCCTGAACCAATTCATGTAGTCTCCACACTAGAAGACTTTGTAGATGAATCCATATTTTTGGGACTAGGGTCAGCTTACTCTCATTTTTTGGTCATCTCTCTTAGTAGGTTTAAGTTTTCTGTCAAAGGAGACCTTTCAAGATAAGCTTATTCTTCCTTTCTTGGAAGGTGCACTGGTTAAAAGCTTTCTGAAATTTCACACAACTCTAGTTTTCCAGACCTAGGCAGTAGGGTCAGAATTTTGTGACTACAGTGGCTGCACTTTCTGAAGCCAGAGGCCTTATCCACAGCTAAAGAAATCCTGCACACAGAAACAAAACTGCAAAAACCAGTAGAAAAAACACCAAAGCCAGATAAATCACTATGTTTAACTTTAGATAGCTTGACTGGTCTACATGACAAGTGAATAATTAGGCCCAACTGAGTGGGCAGGATAATGTAGTGACAAGAAAAGTTAATCTGATAACATTCTTTTTATACATTTCCAAATGCGAAGTTAAAGTGACTAACATTATCAGACTCTACAAACAATAAAACTTTGGCACAACATGCTCAAGTACAGATGATCATGTCAGAATCCAGTGGTGACAAATGAGATCTTGGGTGATGAAGGAAAATCGGAGGAGCTTGAGTTTCAAAGAGATGTCTGAATACCGATCAAGGAAACCTGACAAAGACCAATCACATACTTTGAAGTGGATAGACTAGATATTGTGCAAGAGCAACAACGGTTGCTTTTCTCACTGAATTTTCTGGTATTGTTAAGCAGAGGGGGACAAAAAGGAGCTTACATACATTGTCTTTAGCCAATCCCAGCTCCCCTGGCAGGATCTCAATGCTCATGAAAATGTGAAGCCAACAGACCTCATGTAATAGGCAAGACTGCCCAGATAACGATGCCAAGTATAATAAAACATTCTTTCCTCTGACTGACAATGTTCAAGATAAATTAGGACCTTCTGGCTGTCACAGCATCAAAGCGGATTACAGGTTTTCAGGAATGCTGTCTCCACTCCAATGTATGGCTACACAAACCAAAAGCCTTATGGGAATAAGATGAGTCAATGTGGGTGTGTCTGTACATACAAAAATCAGAACTGTTTAATTTACAGATTTATTTGAATATTACAATATATAAAAACTACATAAAATTTAGATCCAACCTGCAGAAAAGTGGATCATTTCAAATACACTGCATATTAAAAACACTTATTTCCATAAAAACTGTCAATGCACAAACTGCACTGCACAATTGATAGTCAAGTACATGGTCTGAAATGGAGTTGAGAACTGGTTGCCAGCATGAACAAGCAGGAGCTGTGATGTCATACAGCAGAACCATTAAGGACCCTACAATTAAGACAGAAACATCAAGCTCAGAGTTCAAAACTAATGTGTTCCCATCTTCTACTTTGTTTCCATCTTCTCTGACTTTAAATTATCTAGAACAGAAAATAAAGTGACAGTCAGACTCAACCACTGACAACTTAAACAAAATGTGTGCATTCAGTGGAGTACAGTGCATTAAATGCTTCTAAAATTGGAGACATGGGTTAACATACTTGATAATTATCGCCTAGTCTTTCCAGAGTTCCTCGCTCATTAAAAAGCAAGGTGAAAGAGGCAAAAGGTACGCAAAACAAAGTATTCCTCCAGAGAATCAGTAACACTAATCGTATCCATCTCTTCCACCCGATTGAAGTCTCCCTTCCAGGGGAGGGTTGGTTGGAGCCCATACTGCAGCAGTGCTTTCTATTCAAGCACCTAATATTATGGAGAGTATACTCAAAAAGTACAGTTGTGTACACTTACCATAAACGTAGATTGTTGTGTATTCACTGTTGCAGTCATCACATTTGAGTTTTCTGCTTGCAGTAGCCCTCAGTCAGCCTGATTAAAGTCTTGGGTCCTACGTCGGTTGCGGTCTTCCCTTCCATGACGTCAGGTTATCAGGGGTATAAAAACATGCAGCAGACGTCATTACATCAGTTTTTCTTGCCCCAGATGTCAGGTGCCCCCCTAATGGGAAGCAATTATAAATATATAAAGGTTATACCTCTAACAAAAAAGCAAATACACCAAAAAGCTTTCAAGCATTGTAAAGGAGAGAATAGGTATAGCCAGGGGCTGGAGGGAGGGTAACCAGGACTGCAACAGTGAATACACTAACATCTACATTTATGGTAAGTGTACACAACTGTACTATGTTCTTCGTGTTTCACTGTTGCAGTCACATTTGGGTAGATTCCCAAAGCTAAGGATGGGAGGAGGAATTTAGATAGCGTTAGGACCAGCTTTAAGGCCCTGCAAGACTGCAGTGGCAAAGCCCGCTCTGGATTTAGAGAAAATTGGCAAATGGTAATTGCTTGGTGAAAGTATGTACAGAACTATAGGTATCAGCTTCTAGGATGTCCCTGGTATGTACGCCTCTGAAAAAGGCTGTACAAGTAGATGCAGCACTGGTTGAGTGGGGTCTGATCCCCTGTGGGATAGGTTTTCCATGGTGCTTATAGCAGAAATGAATGCAATGGCCTATCCATTTGGAGATAGTTTGCTTTGAAATAGCCTTCCCCTCTGTCCCTGCAGCAAATGTCACCAGCAGTTCAGATTTCCTTTGAGGTTTAATCCTGTCCAAGTAGAATCTAAGTTGTTTGTGCACATCTAAGGAGTGCAGTATCTGATCCCCTTTGTTCTGTGGATTATGAAAGGTGGTTGGCAAATGAATGGACTGATTAAGGGCCACACTGGATACCACCTTTGGCATGAAAGAGGGATTGGTCCTGAGGGACACCCTGTCCACATGAAAGATGATGAAAGGCTCCACTGCCACAAGGGCCTGTAATTCAGATACCCTTCTTGCTGAAGTGATTGCTAAAAGGAAAGTTGTTTTCCAAGAAAATAAATTTTAAATCTGCAGTAGCAGCTGGCTCGAAAGGAAGGGTGAGTTTCTCCAATACAAAGAGAAGGTCCCAGGCTGGAGTTGGAGCTCTCCTGGGTGGCCTTAAATTTTTTGGCCCCTCTGAGGAACTGCTTGAGCAGTGGATGAGAGGGGAGGTTCTGTGTTATGAGCTGAAACGGCTGAGGCGCGAATTTTAATTGAGGAAAAAAAGACAGGCCCTTGTGAAGCATCTCAGTTAAGTATTGTAAAATCTGAGGTAAATTGGGCACAGCTGTGCTCATCCCTTTAGATTGGTTAGAGGCACAGAATCTTTTCCATTTTTTCAGCATAAGATTTTCTAGTACTAGGCCCTCCTTGCCTCTAAAATGATATCCATCACTGGTTTACTGAGGGATGGTAAAGGAGAGATTAGGTAATTAGCCAGGCTTCAGTGTTTGAAGGTGAGACAGCAAAGTAGGAGTCTGAGGCAGGTGCCATGGGGCCGACAGTGCAAAAGGGGGTACCAGTGTTGGCGTGGCCAGTCTGGTGCAATCAAAATCGTCCTTTGTCGGTCATGTTTGATCTTTAGTAGTGCTTTAAGGGAGCAGAGGCAAATAAGGAAAGGCATAAACTGTTATGTTTTTCCAGCCGAAAGACAGAGCATCCACTTTCGAAGCTAGTCTGTGGGGAGTTCTTGTGCAAATTTTTCCAACTGATAGTTCTGGGGGGAGGCAAACCGGTCTATATCTGGGCTCCACCATTTGCTTGTCATGTTGAAAACCCTAGGTTCCAGTTTCCACTCATGTGGGTCCATGAGATTTCTGCTTAGTCAGTCAGTCTGCCAGTGTAGTTTTCCTGGCAGGAATTGAGCTTGTAGATGCACTTGGTAGCTCAAGGCTGTGTTCCACAATGCCATGGTTAGTTTGCAGAGGGAGTAAGGATGTGTACCCTCCTGCTTATGTACCACAAATATGGTGTTGTCCGTCTTTACCATTAATTGTCCTGGAAGGATGTGGTCCCTGAAGGCTGTCGGAGCATTCTGTACAGCTGAAATTTCTTTTAAATTTATGTGCAGGTGCATTTGACTTTGGTTCCATTTGCTCTGAATGCACTTCCCTGCTAGGTTCGTCCCCCATGCATAGTCTGATGCGTCTGTTAGGGTTTGGGCGGCAGGGGGTAGTGTGAATCGTAGTCCCTTGTTTTGGTGGCAGGCCTCTGACCACCAAAGGAACTCTAGGCATAGGCAAGGTAAGATAGAAATCATTGCTTTAGATCCTGAGTGTTGACACCATAGGCTTTTTAGATACCATTGCAGTTTCCTCATATGCAGTCTTGCATATGGAATTAGAAGAATGCAGGAGGCCATGACCCTCAAGGCTTTTAGTATTTGCCTTGCAGATAGGGTTTTTGTGGCCACTTGTTTGAAGTAGGTGGTCAAGTGAATTTGTTTCTCTGGCATGAGGAAAGCCATCTGGGAAGTTGCTCCCAGGAATATAATTTGTTGAGTGTGTACCAGATGTGATTTCTTTTTGTTTATGGTGTAACCCCAGACAAGTTAGCACCCTTTGTACAAAAGCCAGATGATTCAAAAGTACGTCCTGGTTTTCTGCCTGAATTAGACAATCGTCCAGGTATGGTATATTTGAACATTTCTTTGCCTGCAAAATGCAATGACTGGAGCAAGGCACTTTGTGAATACCCTGGGCGCAGTAGATAAGCCAAAGGTCAGTGAAGAGAACTGATAGTGCGTGTAGCCTGCTTTGAAGTGTAGGTATCTTCTGCAAGATCCCCTGATTGGGATGTGCAGGTATGCTTCCTTTAAATCTATTGTTGCCAACCAGGCATCTTTGTCTAGCATAGGAAGCAACTGGTGAAGAGTCAGCATCTTGAATTTTGGAATCACAAAAAGGTGTTTTGAGTACACAGGTCCAGGATCGGACGCCATGAATTGTCTTTTCTGGGTACTAGGAAAAGTCTCTAGTAGAAACCTTGTCCCTTTTCCTCTTCTGATACCAACTGAATAGCCCCTATGCTTGAGAGAGTACTTGCTTTTGGGCCACTGCCCACTGATTTGGAGGTAGATCCAGCCAACCACTTGGAGTTGGTAATGTGTGGAAGTGAAATCTATATCCTTGGGACACTATTTAAAACCCATTTGTCCTGGGTAACGAGTCCCCAGTTCTTTGCATGAAGTGCAATCTTTCCCCCCAAAGGGGCAGTCAGTTGAGAAGTGCTTGGAAGTTTTAAAAAGTCATTGAGACAGTTTACCATAGGGGGGAGTTTTGTTACTCCCAGGATTGGAAGTGGAGCCCCCCCCCACTGCTTAGTCCTGTGCATACCCTGGGACTGAAGCCTTGATGCTCTTGCTGAATCTGGGTTTGGACTGAAGGTCTGGAAGAGGCAGGAAAGGACCAATTCTTAGAAGGCCAATGGCTACTAAATCTCGGAGGTTGTACTTGTAAAAAATCTAACGGTTTGCATAGATTTAGCTTTTCCCTTCATCGTTAAGAAATTCTTCTGCCTTGTTGCCAAACAGGTGTTCCTGATTTAAGGGAGCATCCAGTAATTTTGCTTTAGCATAATCTGACAAGGATTGCTCCTTAAGCCAAGCATGCCTTCTAAGTACAGACCCAGTTACAGCAGCCCTGCAAGATGCCTCTAGTGAATCAAAACCACATTGCACCGTATGTTTACCAACTTGTTCAGCAGAATGCATTAAATCCTGTAAATCCTTATTTTCAGCACAATCAGGAAACAATTTTCTGTTTAAGCAATCCAGTAATATGCAGCTGATACTTTAACATATGCAAGTGGCAATTCAAGGCCCTAATGGCCAAAGTTGCAGAAGTGTATAACTTCTTACCCCATCTATCCAACGCCCTGGAGTCTCTATCAGAGGGGGTAGGATTTTTGGCAGTAGAAGCTTTAATGCCCTTGGGTCCCTGTGAAATGGTTTCAGGATGCGCAGTAGGATTTCTGAAAAGGAACTTGTATCTATCAGGTTTTCCGGGAGCAGGAGGTAGAGAGAGTCAGGGGTCATGCTAGATTCTGAGCTCAACGCTTTCTGGAATTCAAACTCCAATGCCCTAGATCAACTTATCCACACCCCCACCAGGGGCAACAATATCCTAGACCAAGTCATTACCAACATGAGTGACCAGTGTTCCATACCTGGTCAACTCATTGGTCCGATCAGACCATAAGCGTATCACCCTCAATATCCACATCCTGCCCCCACCCCCCATTAAAGAAACCAAAGTAAAAAACTTCTCCAAAGCCAAGTTCATGCTTAAGACAGAAGTGGTGAACTTCAGGACACCCATGCAGATGGACAATACAGTTACAACTGCTGAATTCTACACAAATGCACTCTATAAGCACTTACACGAGTGCATGGCTCGTGCTATCTCAAACAGAACCAAGATGCTATACTCAAAAAAAAGGAAGCCAATCTGGTGGTCCCCTGCCATAAACTGTACAACAGAAGGAAGAAACTGTTGCAAAAGAGTAAAATCCCATAAGTGGAGTAGCTCCCTGGTCAGCCTCAGTAAGAAGCTGAGATCCCTTAGAAGATCCTCCAAAGCTAGCTACGAAAACAATCACCACTAAATCCAAGGAAAACCACAAAGCATTCTATAGCTATGTCACGAATCTAGATGGCAACACCCAGATCTGCTCTGAGTTACAGCACAAAGGCACGAAAATTACAGAACAAAGTGATATTGCCAACATCCTGGCAGATAGGTTCAGTGCTAACTTTACCCAACTTTCACCCCCTAAAGGGCCCATATCTATACAAGAAGAATGCAGAGTCCCTGTAATCACAACTATGCAGGTAAAAGCTGCACTCTCTAAAGGCAAAAACACAGCATCCATGGGACCAGACAACATCCCAGGCTGCGTTTTATACGAACTTCAGAACGAACTGGCTCCCCACTTAAGCACCATGTTCAATAATAGCCTCACATCAGTCTTTGTGCTCACTGAATGGCGCACAGCAACAGTTATCCCACTCCACAAAAGGGGGAGCCACCACTGATCCCAGGAACTATCGACCTATTAGCCTGACTAGCCTGGTCTGCAAGGCCATGGAACGTATCATGGAACTCAAAGACACTGGTAACCTCCAAACTCTGGATTCCACCCAGTTTGGGTTTGTGAAAGGCAGATCATGCCTCCTGAACCTGATCGACTTCTTTGAGGCAGTCACCAAAGCCGTGGATGAGGGTAAGGTGGTTCACACAGCCTATCTTGACCTCGCCAATGCTTTCAACACCATCCCCCAATTCTGAAATTATAGCTAAACTCACTAAACTAGGTATAAATCCCTATGTCACAAGATGGGTTGCCATTTGGCTCACTGACAGAACCCACACTAAGTTGCAGACTCCATATCGGACCTCAAAGCAGTGACAAGTGGAGTACCACAGGGTTCCGTCCTGGGACCTCTCTCCCGTTTGGTATCTACTTCTCTGAAGTACAGGCTAACACAGAAGGCCTCTGGCTAACGAAGTTTGCAGATGATTGCAAACTAGGAGCCATAGTCAAGTCCCCAAATGATGTGGACATCCTACAGAAGGGCCTCACTGAGACAGATGCCTGGTGTCAGAGCCATGGCCTCAAGCTCAATGCCAAAATGTGCAGTGTCATCCCCTTTGGTAAAAACAATGTGCCCATGAACTACCACATAGGCAGCAATCTACTTAACACCGAATGCGTGCTAAGAGACCTTGGGACCCAGGTGGACAGTAGTCTCTCCTTTGATAGCCACATCGCCACAGTAGTCAGGAAATCCTTCTACGTGGCACATCATAAAAGGGTTCTCATCCAGGAAGAGAGGTCATTGTTCCCCTCTACTCGACACTCAGACCCATTAGAGTACAACGCCCCTTTTGGAATGTACCTCACAAGACACCTGCAGCAGCTGGAAAGGCCACAGAAGTACCTCACAAAGAGGATTACTGGCCTCAAACAAATGCCCTACACAGACTGCCTCAAAAAACTCTAGCTTTACTCCGTAGCATATCGCCTACTCCGAGGTGATCTCTGCCTAACATATAAAGCTATGTCAAACCCAGAGCTGTTGGACAGGCTACACCTAAAGAAATCCCCATCCCTCTGAGCTACACGCTCTAGGGACCTAAATCTTGTCATCACAATAAACAGGACAAGCTGGAGGGATAGATTCCTGTCCCAGAGACTTCCTATAATCTGGAACAAGCTACCCATCTATGTCAAGTAAAGTTCTTCATTAGCACTCAAGAAAAATCTTGAGTGGATGGGAAATAATGCACCCCAGGGATCACTTCTGTCTCTGCTCGACAGTAGCACAGGAAAATAACTTTGTTGGGTGGCATAAGCCATGGAACCTTGTTGGCTAGGCTTACGTAGGCCCTTGGGCTGATAGCCTAGTACCTACCTATGCACCCATGAAAAGGCATAATGTCCCGTACAGGAGGTATAGCTAAAGGCCTGTGCTGGGGCAGGAGTAAGAAATCCCTAAGCCTCTTATTAGAATCAGAGAAATACTGACTTTCCCAACGAAAATGCTCCCTGAGAGTATGCAAGGTTTCACCAAAAAAGAAATCCTCTGGGGGAGAAGCAGAGGTAAGAGTCCTCAGCATCAGAATCCTCATAGGTAGAGAAGGGTAAATCCTGGTCAGAGGAAACAAACTTCAGAATCCTGGTCAGAAGTATCATAAGCAAACTCAGTCCTAGGTCTCTTACAGGGGGAAGGTTGGCTTCCCCCGATTCAAGTAATAAGGTCTTATTTGATTTTTAGGCATATAGGCCTGCCTATGCGGTCTGGGCGTCAGTTTTCTAGGCATGGTTTGAGTTTTAGGCCTTGAAGAAGATGGCATCTGTTTAATATGCAAGTCAGTAGGCCAGAATACACCCTCAGAAGCCGATGCCTGCACAGCGGCTCCAGACCCATCCAAGGTAAAGACATCCGCAGGTTCCACAGTTGAAGCATCTCGCGGCATACTGGACTCTAATGGGTCTCAGTAGAGGTCTGCGAATCTGAAGTAGCAGGTATCAGGGGTTGCGAAAGTGCCTCACTGAGCACATCAGTGGCCTGTCTCATCTTTATCTGTGTTTTTTCAGAATGTCAGTAGTCGGATGGCTTACCAAAGACCTAGCTGGATAATTAAACAAGAGCACCAAAAAATTTAGAAGCGAAAAAATATACTGATGACTAATAGTTCGTGAAGGCACAAAACAGACAGTGAGGTACGTTGAGGTCAGGGCCTAGGCAAGGAATACAGTACGAATGAAAAACTTCATGAGGTATTTGCTTTCCACAAGAATTGCAGTTTACTTTTACTGACATCGGTTTAGAGCAAGAAAGTTTCTCCAACGGGGTACTTAGCTTTTATTTGAAGACTTCGGTTCTGAAACTCGAAAATGAAAATTTCAGGAGTCTGCCAACCGGCACTTGAACTGCTTCGGGCACCGCACGGCAATAAAGACTGATGTAATGACATCGGCTGCATATTTTATACCCCCTGACGTCACGGAAGAGAACACAGCAACCGACGTAGGACCCAAAACTTTGCTAATCAGGCCAACTGAGGGCTACTTCAAGCAGATAACCCAAATGTGATGACTGCAACAGTGAAACACTAAGAACATGTGTACTGTTTACACCACAAAAATTACCACTGCAGTATTCACTATCCATGAGAACACAAACTACTGTTTGGAGGCACTGATGATCAGAGTGTGAAATGTTCATTTTTTTTTCACTCCAAAAAAGTGAGTACATGGAGAATAAAACAAAACCTTATGCTTTCTTAGAATAAACAGTAAGAATTTCATGTCATATTAATATATCACATTTATATTCAGAAAAAACTCATTAAAATAACTAATGAAAAGTGAAAAAACTAAAAAATGTAGTTTATTTTTAATCTTTCATTTGGAATAGAATATCTGAAATTTTAGACTAAATTTAAAAATTTGGACCACCTCCAGCTTCAGATTTAAAAACATTTCTTGATCATGAATTAATTTTAATATTTTAAGAAAGTCGGGGATCAATATGTAACCATTTGCTAAAATGATCCATAAAGCTGATGTTTTTTCACAATTGCAGGAATGCGATTATAAATAATCAAACCTCTATGAAGACTAAACTTAATCTGACAATATAATTTGAGTAAAGTATTCTATTTCTTTACAAAATTAGAAAGAATCTACTTCTAGCAAGTTTTAGATTACATGTTCCCAATTTGGTTTCACTTTAGATCCATCACATCTAAAATTGTTCTTGTTAGAAATTTGAATTTATTTTCAATTCGGTGTACAAATGGCTCTATGGATAATGTTCAATGTGGTTGTCATTTTAGCTATTAATTCAAGTATCAAGTATTTATCTAAATCACTAAATAGTTCATATTCACCTTGAAATAAAAATGTAATCTTTAAATCTAATTTATATTCCAATAAATTATAAATCACATTGGCAATCTTACATAGTGAATGTAGATTATGAACTTGCTATTGAATTTAAATTGTAAGAATTGTTTTTGTTAACTGTTACCCAATCTTTTTTTGCCAAATTCAATTTCATTAAAATTTAGTTAGTTCAACTGACTACCTTTAAAGAAGTTACAGTCTTCAATAAGTCCCGTATAATTCCAAATATCCATTTTTGATGTATTGGCTCCATCTAATCAACCTTCAGATGCACAGAAAGGGAAAAAGGTGCATCATTTTTTAAAGATCTAAATGTTTAAATTGAGTTTGGATGTCAGATTATAATTATACTATTAAAAATAGAATCATTAATAAAATATGGATATAGTAAACTGGATAGTCTAATAGCTCTACTAAATGTTAAAATGCAACTCTTCCCAATTAGCTTTATATAAATGATTGAACAGAGTTAAAGCTTTAAAAAGACACAAGCCAAACAGCACATTTGAATATGATTAGTACAGGTTATCTCATTCTAGAAACCATAAAAAACAAGTTAATTTTGTCAATTGATCACAACTGGACAATGCACTCAAGTCAACCATTTCAACAAAGTTTTCTTGAAGGATGTCTGTTCCAAAGGCAAGACTTTGGGAAATGTTGCTACTTTTCTGTATCCTTTGAATACTGAAATTACATATTTACTAGCAATTACAGGCTAAATGCATAACTGATGGGAACTAAGTAGGAAGTGTTTGCATTTACAGGTACCTCAGGACTGGGATCCACCACTGGAGCAGTAAACAAAAATAATAACTGGACTGAAGCATACCTGTTTTCTGCTTCCAAAGTAGGACTAGCAAAATATTGTGTGCTAGGGTATGACAAAGCTGCACCTTACTGGAACTTATCTCTCAGAACTTTGGGGTGCAGAAAGGATCAACTACTTGCACACCCTGCCAGCAGGATCTTTAGAGGTCATTTTAAGGAGATACTCAGATCTACATATTTGAACTGCTGAAAGAAGCCCCCCCCCCCCCCCCGGCCACAAAAAAGACAAATCCTTTGACTCAAGGCTAGAAGCTACTGGTGCTCAAAGGTCCAGAAGTTGTAGTCACAAGTTAAAGCTTTATCAAGGATCCACAATCTTCTGTGGAACCTGCTTCCCAGTGGCATACTCATTTCCAGGGATCTCGCCATCCATAGAAGTGAGATCCAAAATTATTATGGTCAGAAGGGCAAAGCAAATGATTAACAGAATGCAGTGTATTACATTAATACTAGTCAGTGACTGACCACTGAACACTTTAAATCAAAGACTGTAGATGGCACATGAAGCTCCTGTACAGAGTGCTCCTGCATCCTGCTAATATATCTGGTCATTATCTTCTCCAGACGCGAGATCAGCCCTGCTTTGAAAACACTCAAAGGTTTGGAAATCTGTTAGGTGGATGCCCACCGGATACTAGTTTCCATCTATGACGGATCAAGACCATCAGTGATGCATAAAACTATCACCTTGATCTGAGCCCTTTCTTATTTGCAGTGGTGATGGACAGGTTGACAGATGAGATCAGACAGGAGGCCCCGTGGACTATGTTTGCAGATGACATTGAGATATGTAGTGAGAGTAGGGACCAGATTGAGGAGACCCTGGAGAGGTGGAGATGTGCTTTAGAGAGGAGAGGAATGAAGGTCAGCAGGGCTAAAACAGAATATATGTGTGTAAATGAGAGGGATGGTAAGAGGAATGGTGAGGATGCAGGGACTAGAGATGGTAAAGGTGGATGAGTTTAAGTACTTGGGATCAACAGTTCAGAGTAATGGTAAGGGTGGAAGAGAGGTGAAGAAGAGAGTACAGGCAGGGTGGAATGGGTGGACAAGAGTGTCAGGAGTGATTTGTAACAGACTGGTACCAGTAAGAGTGAAAGGGAAGGTATTGAGACCAGCTATGTTATATGGGTTGGAGACAGTGGCATTGACAAAAAAGCAGGAGTCAGAGCTTGATGTGGCAGAGTTAAAGATGTTAAGATTTGCACTGGGTGTGACTACGATGGACAAGATTAGGAATCGGTATATTAGAGGGTCAGCTCAGGTTGTACAGTTTGGAGACAAAGCAAGAGAGGCGAGATTGCGTTGATTTGGACATGTGCTGAGGGAGGATGCTGGGTATATTGGGAAAAGGATGGAGCTGCCAGGTAAGAGGAAAAGAGGAAGGCCTAAGATAAGGTTTATGGATGTGATGAGAGGACATGCAGGCGATTGGTGTGAAAGAGCATGATGCAGAGGACAGGAAGAAATGGAAACAGATTATCTGCTGTGGCAAACCCCTAACAGGAACAGCCGAAAGAAGATGATAATGAAGGTATGATAGCAGATTTGACACTTGCAGGACACCGGGCAATTAAGCCTTACAATCTACAATAAATTGCTTAACTGTTCAAAGTCTGGTCAGCAAAAAGTACAGTTGTGAGGATGTCTGCCTCTTGACTTGGAGGTTTATGGTCCTCTCCAGAGTAGAGCTGCCATCAGGGACGAGAAGACTATGAAGTTCCTGAGAATACCAGGGTACACAACAGCTGAACAGGATTACTGCAAGGGAGGTGAAATATGAGGTCAGGAACAGCCATACATATGAGGGAAGGAATGTAACCCATTTGTAGTGTCCAGAAATACTCCCAAGAATGAGGACCTGTTTGGAAGGTGTTAGCTGTGATTTTGTTTTAAACACCTTAATCACTTAAGTCACAGGCAATAACAAAAGAAAAACCATTGCAACAGATTTCCATTTATATACAATATACGCCACAGGCAATAACAGAAAACAAACCATTGCAACATATTTCCATTTATATACAATATACATCATATATTCTTTCCTATAAGTCTAACATTACAAAAATTGCCAAGTTCCTGACTTCCTTAAATCTCATTCCTGAGCATTACGTGTGTACTGTTCTCACAATTTCCATTTACTCAGATGTAACTTCATCACCCCCCCCCCTTTTAAGATACTCTTCCTGTTCTTTCATCTTGTACAATATTCAATACCTTAAATACAGTTGGTGTAGACAGATTTCCATTTTCTAGTAACTGCTTTTTTGGAAGCCAACAGAATTTTTTTGGAAGCCAACAGAATTAAACTTAGTAAGGCCTTATGTCTATGCAATTCAGATTTTTTTTATTCCCAGCTAAAAATAATCATTCCGTATCTACAGCCATTTGCTCACCCAATATTGCTGAGGAGTACACTGTAGGAAATTTTTAAAATCTGCCAATTCATTTTACTCAAAGTTATGTACTCACCATAACTTTCCATCTCAGTAGTTCATTTTTCTTCAACTTGTGGGTTCTTGGATCTGTCTCGGATCAGACTCTGCCGCATATCCAGCATCTGATCCAAGCTCAAAGCTACTCCCTTTACGCATAATGCTCTTGTCTCCCTCCCTCAGATAGAGTCTGCTGCCTAATCCAGTACCGTCACCCAACTCAACAGAACCTTATCCTTATGGGTTTATGGTAGGGACAAGAGGCAACTTTAAGGTGACCACCTCCTGCATTTGTAGGAACAACCAACAGTTCACACAAGGCTGGGGGACAGAGGGAGGGATGGCTGAATACAAATTAACTACTCTGATGGAATGTTATGGCGAGTACACAACTTTTTTTTTATCTTAAGTAGTCTTCATTTGTTCAACCTGTGGGACAGAGTCCCCAGCTACTAAACACCTGGGAAGCCCTCAGAGGAGGATATTGTGAAGTATGCCGGAGCCAAAAAAGTCACCCTGTTCCTGGAGACCAAGTCCAATTTATAATGTGAGATGAAGGTATGAGAGGACTACCAAGTAGCCGCCGAACAAATATCTAATGAAACTCTGGACCAAAAAGCAGCTGTAGTGGCCATAGAGCTTGTGGAATGTGCTTTCACATGAACTGGCAGGGAAATCCCTGAGAGAATATGCCCGAATGATGCACTGGAAAATCCAACAGGTAATTGTTTCCCTAAAAAGGGTTTGGAGTAAGAGGAAAAGGTCAAATTTACGAAATGTTTTTGTCTTGCGCAGGCAGAAAATGCAACTTGTCTGTGCACATCCAATAAATGCAAATTGTATTCTCCCTTATTTTGAAAATTTGGAAAGACAAGGAGATTGACCACCTGATTAAAGTCAGCCTCCAAAGCTATTTTAGGAAGAAAAGATGGGTTAGTGCGCAAGGACACCCTTGTCCTTATGAAAAAATTTTATAAGGGGCTTTGACTGAAAGCTTGAAGTTCCAAAACTCTCCCGGCAGAAGTAATGGCAACTGAACGCAGTCTTCCAGGACAGAAACTGCAGATCCACTGAAGCTGCAGGTTCAAAAGGGGGTGGGGGGGTGGTGGATGAAGGCCTGAAGTACTAACGCAAGATCCCATGGTGGCATAAGGGTCTTACACTGGGGGCTAAGAAAGGTACCTTTGAGGAAGGCCTTACAAAGCTTTGAAGATAGTAGGGAGGTTATATTATCCCCCACATAATTGGAAATCGCAGCAAGTTGAACTTTGACTGTGGAAAAACTAGCCCCTTTTTGAAAAATTCCAGTCAAAGATTCCAGCACAGTGGAAACCAGGGCAGTGAAGGGATCTAGTGCACGCTGTGCAGCCAAGATCAAAAATAGTCTCCATTTGCTAGAGTATACCTTTCTAGTGGAAGATTTATGGGGCACCACCAGAATTCTTTTGGCAGGAGAGGATAAACTGGGAGGCCTATCATGGGAACTGGCGTAGTCAAGCAGGGCACTTCAGACTGTCCAGGTCTGGATGGGGATGGCCTGAGGGATGAGAAATGAGATCCGGGACCGGATCCAACGTCCATGGTGGAGCCACCAGATGAGACCACAGACAAGGAACCCATACTTGGGGTGGGCCAGAATGGGGCAATGAGGATTACTGGGCTCCCTAGCCTGTGAGCTTTCTGAAGAAATTTTGGTTTTAAGGCAAAAGCAGCATAACCATACAGAAGACTGGGGGGAGGGGGCAAGCATGAATCAGAGCATCTCTGGGGGGCTTCCCCTGGAGGGGGGTTCAGAGCAAAGAATTTGCTGCATTGCACGTTGGAAGGAGAAGTGAAGAGATCACAACAAGGCTGACCCCACTTGTGAAAGATCTGTTCTGCTATCGAAGGATTCAGAGACCACTTGTAAGAAATCACAATAGATCTGCTGAGCCTGTCCGCTAGAATGTTGGACCTCCCCAGGATGCGTGTCAAGGCCGGACAACAAAATGGATAAGATCTGGTTCCCTCCTGCTTGTTGATGCACCAGACCACAGGCATTGTCTGGATAGCAATAGTTCCTGAGGGAAGATGGGCATGGAGAGCCTGCAATGCTAGAAGCACCACCCTCATCTCCAGGATGTTGATATCCAATCTGGTCTCGTAGGGGGGGGGGCATGTACCTTGAACTGTCCTTCCTGAGCAGTACTCGCCCCACCTTAGCTGGGAGGTGTCTGTATTCACCCTGGTCATGGGGAAAAGTGGGAAAGGTGGAAAAAAGGACAACCCTGAACAAGGTCAGAGGAATGAATCCACCACAAGAAGTCACTGCATACTCGACAGATTCGGACAGGGCGAGTCAACAGATGATCTAACCAGGATCATTGAACTGCAAGGGTCCACTGAAGAATCAGTACGTGAAAGCACACCAAGGGCAAGAGGTTCATCATGGCTGCCATGGACCCTAGCTCCCTTAATACCATCTAAACTGCCAGGAACAAGAGTTTGAAAAAGACAAAACATGTAGCTTCAGAGTGCGTATCCTGTCTGGAGTATGAAAAAAGTACAGTTGTGTACACTTACCATAAATGTAGATGTTAGAGTGTATTCACTGTTGCAGTCATAACATTTGGGTTATCTGCTTGCAGTAGCCCTCAGTCGGCCCAATTATCAAAGTCTTGAGTCCTGCATCGGTTGCTGTCTCATCTTCCATGACGTTGGGTAGTCAGGGGTATAAAGCATGCAGCTGATGCCATGACATCAGTTTCTTGCCCCAGATGTCGGGTGCCCCCATAATGGGAAACAATTATATATACAAGGTTACACCTCCAACAAAAAAGCAAATGCACCAAAAAGCAAGTAAACAAGAATAGAGGTATATCTAATAGAAGTCAGGGGGCTGGAGAGAGAGGGTAACTAGGACCGCAACAGTGAATGCACTCGAACATCTGCATTTATGGTAAGTGTACACAACTGTACTAGGTTCTTCATGTTTCACTGTTGCAGTCATCACAGGATGGGAGGAGGTAAACAGCATTAGGACCAGCTATAAGGCCCTGCGAGACTGCAGTGGCAAAGCCAGCTCTGGATTTAGAGAAAATTGGCAAAAGGTAATGCTTGGTGAAGGTATGTACAGAGCTCCAGGTAGCAGCTTCTAGGATGTCCCTGGTACGGACACCTCTGAGAAAGGATGTAGAGGTAGATGCAGCCATGGTTAAATGTGGTCATCCCTTTTTTGGGGTAGGTTTTCCATGGTGCTTATAGCAGAAATGAATGCAATGGCTTATCCATTTAGAAATGGCTTGCTTTGAAATGGCCTTCCTCTCTGCCCCTGCAGCAAAAGCAACCAGCAGCTGTTCAGATTTCCTGAGAGGTTTAGTCCTGTCCAAGTAAAATCTAAGTCGTCTGTGCACATCTAATAACTGCAGTATTTGTTCCCCTTTGTTCTGTGGATTAGAAAAGAAGGTTGGCAAATGAATGGACTGATTAAGGGCCACATTGGATATCACCTTGGGCATGGAGGTACTGGTCCTGAGGGACACCCTGTCCGCATGAAAGATTATGAAAGGCCATGAGGGCCTGTAATTCAGACACCCTTCGTGCTGAAGTGATGGCTAAAAGGAAGGCAGTTTTCCAAAAAAGGAATTTCAACTCTGCATTTGCAGCTGGCTTAAAAGGAGGTAGAGTGAGTTTTTCCAATACAAAGTTATGGTCCCAGGCTGGAGTAGGGACTCTCCTGGGTGGTCTTAAGTTTTTGGCCCGTCTGAGGAACTGCGTCAGCTGTGGATGAGAGAAGAGGGGCGGTTCTGTGTTGTAATGAGCTGAAATGGCGGAGGCATGAATTTGATGGAGGAAAAGGAAAGGCCCTTGTGAAGCATCTCAGTTAAGTATTGAAGAATCTGAGGTAAAATGGGTGCTGCTGTGCCCATCCCTTGAGTTTGGTCCCAGGAACAAAATCTTTTCCATTTTTCAGCATAGGATTTTCTAGTACTAGGCCTCCTTGCCTCCAGAATGACATCCAACACTTGCTTACTGAGGGATGGTAACAGAGAGATCAGGTAATTAGCCAGGCTGCAAGGTTCAGAGTTTGAAGCTGTGGGTGCAGAATCTGGCCCTCCTGCTGGGACAGCAGGGCAGGGATCTGAGGCAGGAGCCATGGTGCCAGTAGTGACACTGTGTAAAAGGGGTACCAGTGTTGGCCTGGCCAGTCTGGTGCAAATCAGTATCGTCCTTGGTTTGTCCCGTTTGATCTGTAGTACCTTGGAGAGGAGAGGCAGAGGGGGAAGGCATAAACAGATAGGTTTTTCCAGGTGAAGGACAGGGCATCCACTTTCCAAACTTGTTTGTGGGGAGTCCTTGTGCAGACTTTGTCCAACTGTTAGTTCTGGGAGGAGGCAAGCAGATCTATCTCTGGGCTCCCCTATTTGTTTCTCAACATGTTGAATAGCTTTGGTTCCAGTTTCCATTCGTGTGGGTCCATGAGATTTCTGCTTAGTTCATCTACCAGTGTATTTAGCTTTTCTGGCAGGAATTGAGCCTGTAGGTGCACTTGGTAGCTCAAAGCTGTGTTCCACAGAGTCATGGCTAGTCTGCAGAGTGGGTATGAGTGGGTTCCCCCCTGCTTATGTACCACATAACAGTGGTGCTGTCAGTCTTTACCATTAATTGTCCTGGAAGAATGTGGTCCTTGAAGGTTGTCAGAGCATTCTGTATAGCTAACATTTCTTTTTGATTGATATGCAGGTGCATTTGACTTGAGTTCCATTTGCCCTGAATGCACTTCCCTGCCAAGTGAGTCCCCCCTATCCATAGTCTGATGGCTCTGTTAGGGTTTGGGCAGCATGGGGTAGCATGAATGGTAGTACCTTGTTTTGGTGGCAGGCCCCTGCCCACCAAAGGAACTGTATTCTTAGACAAGGTATGATAGGAATCATTGCTTCTAGATCCTGAGAATGTTGACACCATAGGCTTTTTAGATACCATTGTAGTTTCCTCATATGCAGTCTTGCATATGGAATTAGGAGAATGCAGGAGTCCATGAACCCCAGGGCTTGCAGTATTTGAAGTAGGCTGTCAAATGAAGTGGTTTCTCTGGCGGAAAGTCATCTGGGAAGTTGTGTTCAACCTTGCTCCCAGGAATATAATTTGTTGGCAGGGTACAAGATGCAATTTCATTTTGTTTATGGTGTACCCCAGAGAAGTTAGCAATTTCTGTACAAACGCCGGATGATTCAATAGTATGTCCTGGCTTTGTCTGAATTAGACAACTGTCCAGGTATGGGTATATCTGAATATTTCTTTGCCTGCAAAATGCAATGACTGGATCTAGGCACTTTGTGAATGCCCTGGGTGCAGTAGATAAGCCAAAGGGCAGTGCAGAGAACTGACCTTGCATGTAGCCTGCTTTGAAGTGTAGGTATCTTCTGCAAGATTCCCTTGTTGGGATGTGCAGGTAGGCTTCCTTTAAATCTAGTGTTGCCAACCAGGCATCATTGCCTAGCATAGGAAGCAGCTGGTGAAGAGTTAGCATCTTGAATTTTGGAAATCACCAAAAATGTGTTTAGGATAGAGAGGTCCAGGATAGGATGCCAGGAGTTGTCTTTTCTGGGCACCAGGAAAAGTCTTGGGGTAGAAACCTTGTCCCCATTCCTCTTCTGGGACAGGCTGAATAGCCCTGATACTTGCAGAACTTGCTTTTGAGCCTCTGCCCACTGATTTGGGGGTAGATCTGGCCAACCGTTTGGGGTTGGTAAGGAGTCGAAGTGGAATCTGTATTCTTGGGAAACTATTTAAAACCCATTTTTTCGCCTGCAGGGCAATCTTTCCCCCCTAACGGAACAGTCAAGTTGTGCAGGGCTTGGAAGTTTTAAAGTTAAGTCATTGAGACAGTTTACCATAAGGGGGGGGGGGGGTCTTACTACTCCCTGCTTTGGAAGTGGTAGCTCCCCACTGCTTAGTCCTGTGAGTACCTTGGGACTGAAGCCTGGCTGTTCTGCTGGTTCTGGGTTTAGACTGAGAAGGCCTGGAAGAGGCAGTAAAGGACCAATTCTTAGAGGGCCAATGCCTACTATTTATTGACATTTAACTGGGTTTGTCCAACTGGGCTTGTGGCCCATTTTCAGTGGAGACCCGAGGAGAAAAGCTCCAGCAGTACATTTTAAACAAGTACAATTTTAAACAATATTGATATAGCAGCAGTTACAGCAAAAACATTCACAAATGTTGAGTTACATACATAAAATTAAAGTTGCATTAAAAAGAAGCCAAGTAATTTTACATTGATATAGTTCAATAGGTCAACAATAAAAAACTTTTGTTTGTATAAAATTATGCAAATGCATAGTAGACACATTGGAGAGAGAGAGAGAGAGAGAGGTGTAATGAGGTACTAAGTATGGTCCTTTTGAGGGTAACATGAAGGAAGATTATGTAGGGTCATGGCAAGGGCAGGTTCTGGAATTGAGAAAATAAGCTGTTAGTTCATTTTTAAAGTGTGAGGTGTGGGAGATTGAACGTAAATCAAGGGGAAGTTTGTTCCAAGCATGGGCAAGGGAGTGTGTGTAGAGTAGTTTGCCTACTGACCTTTTTGGGTGGTAGATATCAAGCAACTAAAGTACGGAGGGTCCGGGATGGGATGTAGATGGAGACTAAGATAGAGATGGACAGAAGGAGGGTTTATAAAGAATAGTGTAGAGCATATGAAATTGATAAGATAGCAGATATTGGGGAAGTTCAAGCCATTGAAGAGAGTTTAAAGAAATGCAGTGGTGTGAGTTGTATGGGGAGTTGGTAATGAATCTGGCTATTTTATACATCTGTTGGAGTTTTAGAGTGGAGGCCTGGATATTGGTAAGAACTGGGGCGGCATATAAGAGGGAGGGGAGGAGGAGCGCCTGGCCCAGGGTAAGTCTAGATTCAGGGGTTAGGAATTTTTTGTTCCGATATAGCAGACCTAGTTTTTTTTTTTTTTAATACATTGGAGTATGTGTAGGTTGAACTTTAGTTCATCGATAATGACCCCTAGGAGTTGTGTGTGGGTGTCAGGTTGGATAGTTATATTGTTAGATGATGTAATAAAAAAAGGAGGTTTTGTGATGAGAAAGAACAGGGAAGGAAAAGGAGTTTGGTCTTTTTGGGATTAAGGATCAACAGGTGTGAGAGAGCCATTGTTCAGTGGATAGTAGGGCCTGTTGGGTCAAGGAGTGTAGTTCAGGAATGTTATTTGAGATGGATACAAGTGTGCAGTCGTTGGCATAATGAATAAGGGAGGATTCTTTGTACGAGGTGTAAAGATCATTGGTGAAGATGTTAAACAAAAGGGGGCCCAAGATGGAGCCTTGGGGAACACCAGTGGAGATGAGAAGGAAAGGTGAGGAGGAAGAGAGCCATTTGACAGATTGTTCCCTGCCAGATAGGCAACTATTAAACCAGGCAAGTGTGGAGGGGGATAGGTAGAGATTTGAGAGTTTGGATAGTAGAAGAGGATGACACCGTATCGAAGGCTTTGGAGAGTTCTAGGAAGAGACAGGAAATGAGTTTATTGTTGTCTAGGGCCTCTGCAATGATGCGAGTGAAGGAGAGGACAGTGGTGGTGCTGTGGTGAGGATGACATCCATGTTGGGTAGGGGTAAGTGGTGTGTGAGGAGGTGATTGAGAAGCTGTAGTGAATACATTTTTCTAATATCTTGGAGGGGGGGACAGAATGGCAATGGGTCGGTAGTTTGAGGGGTCAGTGGAGTTTCCACCTTTATGAAGGGAGATAGTGAAGAAAGATTTCCAAAGGGTGGGGACAGTTGATTCCAGAATAGATTGATTAATTAGTATAGATATAGGATAGGCAATTGAGTCAGCAGCAAGTTTGAGGAATGTAGGAGGTATATTGTCAGTGGAAGGAGAGCAAGGTTTTAGCTTGAGTAGTAGAGATTTGATGTAAGTAATGGAAACCTGCTCAAAAGAAAAAGTTGTGTTAGTGGGACTTGGAGGGGTGGGTGTCGAAGTAGAGTTTGGCTTAGAGGTTACCAGATTTTGGATGGAAGAGATAAAAGTGTTTATTCAGGAGGGTAGCTGTTTCCTGAGAGGAAGAGTTAGGGTATGGGGAGGGATTAGAGGGCTTTCCAGGATAGAGGATGTTGAGAGTTGGCCAAAATTTCCGAGGATTGGATTTGTTGTTAAGCTGAGCAGAGCTATAGTATAACTTTGTCATTTGTTGTACGTTTCTTTTGCAAGGTTCCTCAGCTGCCTGTATTTTTGAAGAAAAAGGTGGTGGTTTAGTTTTAGTCCAGGTTTTCCAAGCACAATCTTTGTTTCCTAAGGGACCTAGTCTCTTTGGAGAGCCAGGGAGCATGGTTTGATTTTACTCTGATCTTCCTAGAGGGAGCTAAGGAGTTTAGAGTATTCATGACCATGCTATTGAAAGTGCTTACAGCATCGTTTAGGGGGAGGTGTTTTAGGATGGACCAATCTATGTTGTGGAGAATGGAGTTAAATTAGGATGAATTGAAAGTAGATAGTTTGACAGTCTTTGATAAGGTGGGGTTTAGGAATATGGGAGTAGTGTCTTAAGATGATGGTAGGGAGATGATCACTGAGGGAGTCTGGTAAGGTGGTGGGATTGTGGTATTGGTGGGGGGAATTGGTAAGGATTCAGTCTATGATGGAGCGGGAAGTGGAATTTTTATGGAAGCGAGTGGGAGAGGTTATAAGTTGGTGGAAGCCGTGTAGGTGGATACTGAGTTGGGGGGGGGGGGAGTCAGTTGTGAGTTTGGAGGTTGACATCACCAAGGATAAGCATCTCATATGGTATGTTGTGGGAGAACCAGGATAGGATATTTTCAAGAATGGGCAGATTGTTACTAGGAGGAAGGTAGAGAGGCAATTGCAAGTTTTTTGTGGGGATTCAGATGGCAGTTAAGGATGATGATTTCAGCTGGGAGGAAGTCAGGAATTGGGGAAGGGTATGGTGAGAGGTTAAGGTTGTTTAAGTAGAGGATGGCCACGCCACCCCCCCCCCCTTTTTTTTTTTACAGGTCTATCAGATCGGAAGATATTATAACCCGGTGGGAGTATTTCACTATTTGAGATTTGTGGCTTGAGCCAGGTTTCAGATAGGGAGAGGATGCGAGGGGTATTGAGAGCTATCCATGAGTGCAGCTCAGTGACTATTTGCTAGACTCTGAATATTCAATGAGTAAATAGTTAAGTATTTGAATGGAGATGACTGATGTGAAAGAGGTTGGTGACTGCTAGAGGAGTAAGATAGGGGCAGTGTAGAGGTAAGTTTTGGGGAGAGAAAACAGGTCAGGTTGGGATGGATATCTCCAGAACAAAGTAGGTTTGTAGTAGAGAGTGTGTGTAGTAGATGCTAGATGGAGTTTGTATAGTTTTGACTTAGCTTTGTGGGAAGGTTTAAAAACCTGTATTATGGATAGTTTATACAGACTTGAGGTAGAGGTAGTAAAGAGATTAGGGAAGATAGTAAAAGATGAAGTAGCTGGATATATGTTGTATGAGTGAGAAGTTGGTGAACATAGGAGTGGGTCAGAGAGATTGGAGTAATAAGAGGTGGAGAGAGAGAATAAGGAGTAGTGTAGAAGATGTTAGAAAGTAATACATGTTGGAATAAAATATGGTCAGAGTAGGTAGAGCCAGTGGTATAGAGGAAGTTGTGTTGACAAGATTGACAGATTAGTAAGGTGGTTGTGGCAATAGGCAGGAAGTGGAATTGTAGTGGCTAGTGGGACAGGAAGGGGAGGGATAGTTAGGCATAAAGGTAATTGTAATGGGGTGGGAAAGGGGGTAGGGGAGCGAAGCAAGCCCGAGCGTAGCAAGGGCGAACGGAGCAGGGCTAGCACCCTGGTCAAGATGAAGTCATAGAAACAATCAGAAAAAGATAGTGAAAAACTAGCTTGAGAGACAAGGATGTAAAGTTTCTATAGTCACCAGAAATAAAATAAATAAAATATGAGAAGTAAGCTTACAAAGGGACACTGGCCTCAAGCTACACAAGTAGATTTACTTGAAGCAAACCCTGTGCTGTATGGTTAAAATAAGCTACAATAGAGAGGGGCTTTGGAGGGAGAGAGCGGTATTACTAGCAGCTAAAAGCAGGGCAAAAAAAATCAATCTAGGAGGCTGTACTTGCAGGAAATCTTTAACAGTTTGCATAGATTTAGCTTTTTCCTCCATCTTTTTAAGTACTTCTGCTTTGTTGCCAAACAGGCGGTCTTGGTTTAAGGGAGCATCCAACAATTTAGCTTTAACATGATCTGGCAAAGATTGCTCCTTAAGCCAAGCAAGCCTTCTAAGTACAGACCCAGTGACAGCAGCCCTGCAAGATTCCTCTAATGAATCAAAACCACATTGCAAACTATGTTTGACAACTTGTTCAGCAGAATGCATTAAATCCTGTAAATCTTTATTTTCAAAACAGTGAAAGAAACTTCTCTGTGGAAGATTTTCAGTCCATATATTTCTAGTTAATCACTGTATATTACCATATATTTCTAGTTAATCACTGTATAATCAGATCAGACAATAGTAGTAGAAGTAGCGAACGTAAACTCGTCAAGTCAAAAAGTAATAGAAAATATATAATTCTACAGCATTACTAAGTATTTGAAAGTAATCCAAGCAAGGCAGGCAAGTTTCCAGTCGAAAATCCTTTAAGTACACAGACAAGCGATCCAAGTAAAAAAAAAAAAAAGTAATAATTTCCTCACAATAGACCCACTACACTTTAGTGGGTTGTTTTGAGACTTCGGGGATACCACGGAGATTACTTGTTTTTTAAATCTATTTTCAGCACAGTCAGGAATTATCCTTTTCTGTTTAAGCAATCCAATAATATGCTGCTGATACTTTAACATGTGAAAGTGAAACTGGCAGTTTAAGTCCCTAATGGCCAAGGCTGCAGAAGTGTATACCTTCTTACCCCATCTATCCAGTGCCCTGGTGTCTCTATCAGAGGGGGTAGGATTTTTGGCAGTAGTAGCCTTAATGCCCTTGGGTCCCTGTGAAATGGTCTCAGGAACTGCAGTAGGATTTTTAAAGAGGAACTTGAGTCAGGAACCCTGCGATACCCATCAGGTTTTCTGGGAGCAGGAGGTAGAGTGTCAGGGGCCAAGCTAGATTCCGAGAAGGCATCAACAATGTCCAGTACAGGGGATAGTTAAAGGCCTGTGTAGGTGTAGGAGTAAGAAATCCCTAAGCCTCTTTTTAGAGTCAGAGTAACCCTGGCTTTCCCAGCGAAAATGCTCCCCAAGAGTATGCAAGGTTTCACCAAGAGAGAAATCCTCTGGAGGGGAAGCAGAGGGAATGGAGTCCTCTGCATCAGAGCCCTCATAGGTAGGCAAGGGTAAATCCTGGTCAGAGGAAGGAAAAAAAAAAAAAAAAAAAAAAAAAGAATCATAAGGAAACTCAGTCCTGGATCTCCGAGGGGGAAGGATGGCTTCCCCTGATTAGAGTAATAAGGTCTTCAGCCATTTTTATTTGTTTTTTTAGGCATAGAGGCCTGACCATGCAGTCTGGGCTTCAGTTTTCTAGGCGTGGATCGAGTTTTAGACCTTGGAGAAGAAGATGGCGTCTGTTTAATATGCAAGTCAGTAGGCCTGAATACACCATCAGAAGCCGGTGGCTGCACAGCAGCTCGACCCATCCAAGGTAGACATCCGCAGGTTCCACAGTTGAAGCATCTCGTGGCATACTGGACACTGAATGGGTCTCAGCAGAGGCCTGCGAATCGGAAGTAGCAGGTATCAGGGGCTGCGGAAGCACCTCACTGAGTAACGGCGAACTGGCAATCAGCTTAGGAGAAATGTCGTCGGCAGCTCTGGACCTATGCAGTCTTTATCTTTGCGTTTTTTTCAGAATGTCGGTAGTCGGGTGGTTTACTGAAGCCATTTCTGGATAATTGAACAGACTACCAAAATATTTAGAAGCAAAAATAAACCAACGATGAATAGTTAGTTGTTTAAATAAGGCACAAAACTGACAGAGGTACGTCGTGGTCTGGGCTTAAGCAAGGAATGCAGTATGAATGAAACTGCATTTGCTTTCCACAAGAAATACAATTAACATTTACTGACATCAGTTTAGAGCAAGAAAAGGTTTCCCCAATGGGGAACTTAGCTTAGTTGAAGGCTTCGGTTCTGATACTCGAAAACCGAAATTTCAGGAGTCTGCCGACCGGCACTTGGACTGCTTCTGCTTCGGGCACCGCATAGCAAGAAAGACTGGTGTAATGGCGTTGGCTGCATGCTTTATACCAGATTACCTGAGGTCATGGAAGGTGAAACCGCAACCAACGCAGGACCCAAAACTTGATAATCAAGCCAACTGAGGGCTACTGCAAGTAGACAACCCAAATGTGATGACTGCAACAGTGAAACACGAAGAACATCTTTGGTTTGAATGGAATCTAAATGCACCCCAATGAAGTCTAACGTTTGAACTGGGGCCAGAGAGGATTTGGCAGAGATTGATGGTAATGCCAGCCTTTGTGCCAGGAGCAGGAAGGAATTCCTTGCTTGGCAAAGTTGATTCCTGGAAGGGGCAGAGTAGACAACCGTTCAGGTAGGGGAATACCTGTATGCCCTGAAGTCTCAGGAGAGCCACTACTACAGACATCACTTTGGTAAACACCCTGGGGGCTGTGGTGAAATCAAGGGGGAGCACTAACCGGTAATGACTGGCTCCTAGCCGGAGGCAGAGAAACCTGAGAGCGCACCTGTCCATTTTGATGTGATAGTACGCATCCTGGGGGTCTATCGAGCACATCCAATCATTCTCCTGCAGAAAGGGCAGGATAGATCGAAGGGTGACTATCCAGAACTATCTTTGCCACAGACAGGTTTGAGGTGGAGAGATCCAAAATTTGTTTAAAGTCCCCAGCTTTCTTTGGCACTAAAAATAACTTGGAATAAGTGCCTGATCCATAATGGTCTGGGGGAGTGGTTGGATGACTTGTTTTCCAAGCAGCTTTGCTATTTCCAGTGCTGCATCCTCCCTGTACATGGGCGAGACGTCAGAGATGTTTGGGAGGTAGAGGTGGCACTAGAAAGGGGACTGAATAGCCTCTGGATATAATTTGCAACACTCAATGATCTTTCATGATGGACTCCCAACTCTGTTAGGTGTAGTGAAATATGGCCCAGACTGCCTCCAGAGATGAGCAGCTGGGCAACCCTTCAGGGTTGCTGGGAGGGTCCGTCAGAGAAAGGCTCTTGAGACCCGTAATTTCTCAGACCTCCCCCTCTGCCTCTAAGGGAGCATTTATCAAATCCCCTTCTGCCCCTGGGGGAAGGCGAGTCCGAGTGTCCCGGGGAAAACATATTTCCAGAACCATGTCATCTTGGTCCCTCACTGATTCCTAGAGAAGGATTGTAGAGGGGCCGAAAAGCAGATCTCTCAAAGTCTTCCAGTCCTCCTCTCTCTGAACTGTGTAGCGTACCGTCTTCCCAAAAAGGGAAGAACAGTCATACAGGGCATTGGTAAATGACACCTTAAAGGGTTCTGAGAACTGACAGAGCCGGAGCAAAGCATGCCACCCAATGGCAATACTAGTACCAATGGCTCTAGTGGCTCCCTCGGTTGTGTGGGAGAGGAGGTGCAAAGAGGTGTTCGCAACTGATTTTAGGGTGGTCATATGAGCGGAAAACACTTCTTCCTCTGCTGACATGGATCCAGGGGTTGACTCTGTGATCTTTTACCAGGTATCACCGTAGCTGAATCACATATGCCATGTAATTCAGCTCCCGCACAGAGGTCGCTGAAGCGTATACCAGCTTCCTGAAATGGTCCATCATCCTTGACTGTCAGGAGGGTGGCCGGTGGAGCTCTCCTGCGAGAGCTCCTTCCTAGTGGTAGCTGCCGCCACCATGGCAACAGAGGGTCTTTTGTGCCAGTAAAATCTGTCTGCAGTGGGCTTAAAAACTTGTCCGGGCATTTTGGAATGGGTTCCACCATGTCCGGTGCCTTCCACACCACAGATGCAATGAGATCCACTAAAGGATCTGCAGGAGGGGAAATCCAGGAAGTACACTGTCCTGAGCCATATGCCACGAGCAGAGACTCATCTGAGGTAGGTTTTTGGGCAGACCACCCCCCTCGCTGGCGAAGGATTTCCATGAGACCTCCTCGGGGGTGACCGGGGGAACCTTCCCCTTCCTCCAAATCTCTCTCTTCAGTGACAGTCCGGTGGGGAGTCTAGGTGCCTCCTTTCGCATGTACCTTTGTGAGGGACCTCTGGGGAGGACTCGCCGTCTTGATTACCCCAAGAGGGAGCATCCTAAGGCAAAGAGGTGGCAGGCTGTCCCTGAGATGACAAAATGGCCAGATCCACTCCAGAAACAGGGCGCCGGGACGGAATCCGAAGACAAGGCGACAGACACCAGCCTGGAGACGTGGTGAGAAGCCTGAGCTAGTGACCGGGTCCAGAGCTCCTCCGGTGAGAACTGAGGGAAACAGAGCCAGGAGAGACTCTGGCCTCAGAGCCGACCTAACCTTACGTGGTAGGCCTGCCGAAGCAGTGTGTCCTGGGGATCGCTTCTTAGGCCTATCCCTCCTGGAAGATTGGTCTCCATCCCCGCTCCTCTTGGCGAGAGTTTGAGTCCCAGAGGCTGGTGAGGAGGCAGGGGCTGAAGCCGGAGTGGCAGGGTCCTGAGTCCTGGAGAATGCCCAGGGATTAAACCCAGCACAGATGGAACCAGAGGCTTGGAGATGGGCTGCCCCAAGACAAAGTAGTGTGCCCATCGGCTGGGGAGTGCTTATGACCACACACCGTACACTTTCTGAAGCCGGGTTTGGGAGCTTCGGACATAGTCCCAACCCGAGGCCAAGCACAGTTGCACAGACCTTACACACCAGAGAGAAAGATTTTTTTTTTGTTGGACAGGAAAGTGCAAAGGGGAGGTAGAAAATAGAGAAATAGAAAAGTGCGAAGGAAAAAAAAAAAAAGATTCAGCAAAAAACACCACCATAACTTTATAAAGCAGAGGGCAGGGACCATGGTGTGGATGTGTAGCGCGGCAAACAAGATCTGAGGGAGGAAGGAGACAGGAGCGTTATGGGTAAGGGGAGGAGCTATGAGCTTGGATCAGATGCTGGATATGCAGCAGAGCCGGATCCAAGATGGATCCAGGAACCCACAAGTTGAAGAACAAATGAAGACTACTTCAGATCACATGTTCGCAGTTAGCTCTTCATCACACCTCCATTTGCTGTTGGAGGAAAAATTCTTTGAATAAAATACCTACACAACACTTCCAAGCAAAGAACCTAAACCTTCTGAACTTGGCTGCATACTTGCGAGCCATACATACGTTTTCCTGTTGGTTTCTTGTAAATTGCTTTTCCAGTCTCTATTCCCAATCTTTTCCAACCTCCACTGATTCTTAGTTATCATGCAATATTTTATATGTCCTACTAATTATCCATTTAACAGCTGAATTGGTTCTAAACTGAAATACAATGAGCAGTTTTCACTTAATCCCCCTGTCTCTTTCGCTTTGCCTGTACTCAGATAAAGCCCTGGTAGGGAAGGCAGTCTCATCCAACTATTACATTTCCTGCTAGACTTACTTGCTCCTAATATCTTTGTTCTTTTGCCAGGTTTCTCCAGTAAATTCCAGCCCCCTCTTGCCTATTTTCTGTACCCTACTTGCTATTCCTCTTGACATTTGCTTTCTTCATTCTTGTATTGGCTTACTTCATAAAATACCTTCTGCTACTGTATGAATATTCTGTACATTTATTATTCTCCCTAAGCATCTGCATACAAAAAATCCACACACACTAGCTTCCCCCTTGCTTCAACCCTTTCCACTTTGAATTAAAACCTTCTGCTTGTACGTACAAGAGCCTCACTGAAACTCATCTCTTCAATTCAGGTATACCTAAACCACCTTGTTCTACTGGAAGGATCAATTTATCCCACTTAACTCTTGCCCTATATCCCTTCCAGATAAATTAGTTCACTTACTGTTAACTTCTCCTAGGGTTGATAAAAGTAAGCCTGACCATTCACAAGACTAAAAGGATTAAACATTTACTGCTTGTATGTTACTATCCCATACACAAGGTTTTCATTTCCTCAACTTTTGTACCATCTTTTTAGTCTCTTCAGGTACAAAATATCTTGACTACCATACCAATTGGCCTTTATTTTCTTTGCCAATGGCTCTAAACAAAGCAAATAATGAAGAGGAAAGGACATCCCCATCCTGGTTCCTCTGTTCAGCTTAACTGTGATTCTGGTAGGTTTCCAGACAGACACTGGAAACCGGTCTTAGTAAACCAGAGCTGCATCTCCCTCTAGAGCTGGGACGGGAATCAGGCAGTTGTCCAGGTAGGGGGGGAATATGAATCTCTTTGGTTCTACAGTAGGGAATGACTAAGGCCAGGCACTTTTTTTAAACAGCCTTGGTGCAGTAGACAAATGAAAGGGTAAGTAAATTGGAAGATGGGGTCTCCTGCTTTGAATCATGTGCTGTCTTTGTCCTGAATACATGTACATGGAAGTAACACTGGTTCATTACAATGCACTTTGTAAGCCCTGAAATCAAGTGATGCTTTATAATGACCTCTCACTTTAGTATAAAGTGAGAAATGTCAAAAATGGCTTTAAAAACAAATACAAAGCCTGGATATGTGGTACAGAGATGGAGCTCTTACTGTGACCCAGGTGAAGGGGGCCTGAACTGCAGCCCTGGCACGGGAGGAGCCATGGGGCAGAGGGGGCATGATCCACTTGCCTCTCCTGGAGGAGGGAAGCAAGTTTCTCTGGAAACAATTGCCACTTCACTGGTGGAGACCAGAGAAATCTTTTCTTGTGTGGGTGGGCTGCTTGCTAGCAATGTCCTTTGCAGATTTATTTTTACTGATATTTGTTTACTGGAAAAGTCCACTGGGCTAAACAGAGCCCATTTTCAGTGGAGGCCTGGGGAGAAAAGCTCCAATGCACAAATACAAGGCAGTTTCAGTACAGAGGTGGCTACAAGGTAGTTTCAATATTTACAAGAATCACTACAATACAAACATTGGCAAAATGTTACAACTTGCTACACAACATTTAGGAATAAAATGAAGCAAGACAATAAACAGGTAAATTTAAATTATGCGAAAATCAGCAAGTTCAAACAATATCAGGAAGAAAAAGCAAGAATCAAGGGACATCCAGCATGGTCAGCCCACTGCACATCTCCTCCTGCTCTACATGAGTTGGGCATTTACAGGGGAACAGTAGAGCTTACTGGGCAGAAATAAACTCAGGCTGCTGTCCGAATTGGTTTATTGGCGGGGAGGGGGATAAAAATGAAACTATCCGCAACATTTAAAACTGCTGTAATTCACAGCCAATACCCTCCCCCTTCAGCCTAACCAAGTACAATAAAAAGTGAATGGATCACAGCTGTGGGTAGCATGTGCAGTTTTCATTGCCCATATACCAGCATATGTGGTGTCCTGGCACATAAAATCTGCAGGATAAACTCTTCCTGAAGATACAAGTAAAATATAGCAGTATTGTCTGGTGTTCCTACCAGAGAAATCTACAAGAGAAAAAAACATCCTTTAAGACTGGCAACTTGCATTTCTTTCAAAGAAATACAAACAGAAATTAATGTCTCTGAAGCGTGCGTCACCAGGAAACGCAATAAGCTGAGCTTTCTCTCTCCTTCAAATCCCACAGCAACCGTCTCCCCTGGTGTGTAATCATCCTCATTCAACCAAGCTTATCTGGTCAAGCATGTCTCTAACCCCATAAGTGGAAACATCAAAAATACCTCACTCATGCACCAGACACCCATGGACACTGTCCTGCAACTAAAAAGACTTACAAATAATGTAGGTGTTTACTTCCAAGTGTCTAGACAGTAAAATACATTAACTGCACTAAATTAAATATGTGTGTTAGTACATTCTGCTGCATAGTTCCTTACTCAAACCACTGTACTGAATCAACACAGCTGCATAACCCTCTCCAGTAAGTGCCCCCCCCACCCAACTAGCCTACCTTCTTTAAAAAAACTTGAATCTGTACAATAACATACCATTACCTCTCCTGTTAATCTGTACCAAACCCCAGCTTTATTATATCCTAACAGATAATTATCAAATCCAAAAAGGCCAGCACTCCAATGAGAGGTAAAAAAGACCAAGTCAAAAAAAGAAGTTAATGTCTTACCATAACATTCCCTCTCTGTTCATCTTTCAATCATCACTGATGGGGTTCGATCCGAGCCCTCGGAACAGAGTCATCCTATTACCAAACTTGCGCCAACCAAAACAAAATTCTCGAGCCAAGTCTCTACACAGAATGACCACCTCCCAGTTACCTCAGTTCGAGTTTGCTAAGAAAGGAAGGAAGTAAAGCCCCGGCCACTTCTACGCAAGTACCCTAGTGCACTACTTAGACCCAAAGCATCCCCCAGGAGCCTTTAGAAGGGGAAAGAGGGTGGGAAGTGATGAATGAAAGATGAACACAGATGGAACATTATGGTAAGACAACTTCTTTATCTGATGTTAATCTTTCCATTCATCACTGATGGGACAGAATCCCAAGCTACATTGAGGTCCATGGGCGGCCCTTATGGAAGAATATTCCTGAGTACCATTGAGCCGAAGGTAGCTCTCCCCCTGGAGACCAGGTCCAATTTGTAATGACTGAAAAGTATGAGGCTTAGCCCAAGTAGCTGCTGCGCAGACATCCTCCATGGATGCCCTGTAATGGAATGCTACAAACGTTGCCATAGATCTAGTGGAGTGGGCTTTAACTTTTGGCATGATTCATTATGGAGGGAGTAGGGGAGACTCGTGCAGTCCTTTAGCCATGAAACCTTGGAAACAGCTTCTCCCATTTTGGGTCCGTAAAAGGAGATGAAAAGCTGTTCAGATTTACGGATAGGTTTGGTCCTGTGTAGATAAAATCTTAATTGTCTATGTACATCTAAGGCGTGAAGGCAATACTCTCCTCTATTGGTAAAATTCTGAAAAAACACTGATAGAGCAATGGACTGGTTAAAGAATTCAGAAACAACTTTGGGAAGAAAGGATGGGTTCGCTTCGCTGAAGTGACACTGTCTTTATGAAAAAAAAAAAGATAAGGCCTCTTGACATATGTCTGCAGCTCCGAAACTCTTCTGGCAAAGGTAATGGCTACCAAGAACAAATATTTCCAAGACAAACTTTAGGTCACGCTTGGCCACAGACTCAAAGGGTTTTTGAGTCAGACTGGAGGACTAAAGTGAGGTTCCATGGTTCTACAAGCTGTCTGAGAGGAGGCCTGAGATGAGAGGTCCCTTTGAGGAAAGCCTTGCAGAGGTGTAAAGAGATGTGGGGTGCCATCTATACCATTGTGGAAGATGGAAATTGCCACTAGATGTACTCGTACTGTAGAAGCAGAGGCTCAGTTATCAAAAAACTGAGCCAAGTATTGAAGCACTGCCATAACTGGAGCCTAATATGGGTCTAGCATGTCATCTTTGGGCCAAATGGAAAACCTGTTCCGTTTATCTTGATATAGTCTTCTGGTGGATGGTTTAAGAGAGGCCAGAATAATGTCTCGAACAGGTGAGAAGAGGTTAGCCTGCCTGGCAACTAGCGGAAGTGGAGAGACCAAGCTATCAGCTTGAGTGGACAGGTTTGGGCGACTCAACCCTTGGGGGTGAGTGATCAGATCTGGCAGAGGGTCCAAAATCCACGGCAGGAATACTATGTGAGCCCGAAGAAAGGGCAACCAAACTTGTCGAGGCCAGAATGGGGCTACGAGAATCACCTTGCATCTCAACAGAAGAGCTTTCTTTAGAAATTGTGGGATCAGAGAAATGGGAGGATAGGCGTAGAGAAGTCCCATGGACCAATCTTGGATCAGAGTGTCCCTCTGTGACTTCACCTCTGGGGGAAGTAGGGCAAAGTAGCTGCTGCACTTGGTGTTTGATGGGGAGGTGAAAAGATCGCAGCAAGGCTGGCCTCAGTGGCTGAAGATTACAGACGCTACCAAAGGGTTGAATGACCACTTGTGGGGCATGAGGATGCATCTTCTCAGTTTGTTCGCAATCATGTTGGATCTCCCTGGGATGCAAGTTGCTATCAGAAAGCGGTTGGAAGCCATCGCCCACTGCCAAATTCTCATGGCTTCTCGAGAAAGGGGGTAGGACTTTGTTCCTCCTTGATGTACCAGACCACTGACATTATCTGATTTGCAATTGTCCTGGAGGGGAGAGCAGCATGGAATGCCTACAACACTAACAGCACAGCTCAGTTCTAGGACATTGATATGCATGTGGGCCTCTGAGGTGGACCATGTGCCTTAGACAGTCTTTCCCTGAAAATGCCACCCCCCCCACCCGATTAGGGAAACATCCGTGGTTACACTGGCTGTGGGCTGGCAGGGTTGAATAGGGTGGCTCCAAATATCTACGTCAAGCAGGTCCTGCTTGCAGGAGTTGATTATTCGAATCTTGTAATCCAGGAGATGACAGTTTGGGAACCATTGGCACAGGAGGAGACATTTTAGAATTTGCATATGTAGCTTTGTTAGAGGCACTATAGGAATTGATGCAGCCATAGAACCTAGGGCTTTAAGAACTTCTCTTGCAGGGGCTGTTTGAGAGAGAATCACTCTGATTTGAAGCCTCATTCGATGGAGTCTGAAGAGGGAGCGATACCAGACATGACTGAGTATTGAACACTGCTCCAATGAACTCTCTGTAGGGATAAGATTCGATTTCTCTCAATTTATCGTTATTCCCAACAATTTGAAAAGAGAAAGTATGTTGTAGTGCATTTACCAGAAGATGCTTTGTGGGGAGGTAAAGAGCCAGTATAGATATGGAAACACCTGGAATCCTTTTAGTTTCAAGTGAGCTGTTACCACTGCCATGCATTTCGTTAATACTCTGGGGTGTGGAGAGAGACCGAACGGCAGGTTGGGAACATTCAGAAAGGAAGACTTGCACGGGTCCGCGAGGTCACAGATGCGCATCCAGGCATATCATCTCATAATGCCTGAACCTGCTGCTCTAGCCGCTCCTTCGGTCACGTGTGATAGAAACCTCATGGAAGAGTTGGATATTGATTCCAGGGTTGCTAGCTGCAAGGCCACTATCCCTGACCTCGCCAGACAAGTGTCCTGCGGGTGTCCCAGAGTGTTTGAAGATAAAGTCCCTCTGGAGCCTCGTAAAATGTGCCAAATAATTCAGGGAGCGTATAGCAAAGGTCCCTGATGCAAAAACACAATCCACCGCCTGGGACTCCCTGTTGGATGGGTGGACAGTGGGACTTTACTCGGCCAAGTACTTTTTCGTGGCCACCACCCATAGCATCAACTGATAACCCCTAGGACTAGTGCAGATTCTCAACAGGAGAGGACAGAATTTTGTCTAGTCTTTGGGAGATCGCCTCAATGGAATCGGGGTTCTTCCACGCTCGCTGCACAAAGTGGACGAGCCAGTTGGTAGGCAGGGTCACCCAAGAGGTAAACAGCTGAGCACGAAAAGCCTGCAGGAACACTGACTACTCCAACGAAGGGTTGGAAGGCTTCCAGTCACCTCTCTGCTTTAACATCTCCAGGATGTCTCCTAAGGAGGCATCAAGAGGTGACTGTGGGGACTCCACCATTGTAATCAGTGTCTTCTGTTAAGGGCTCCTCAGGAGAGTCCACGTGCTTCCTCTTGCACATCTCTCAAGAGGGCTCCTCAGTGGGATCTTTTAGGACGACTCTCAAGAGTGGGTACCCTGAACAAGTGTGTCCTGCGGCTTCTTTGCCCAGTGTCCCGGGGGTGGTGGTCTAACAGCTGCAGATCAGGAGGCGAAATCTGGGGTTCTGACATCATAGGAGTGCTACCAACAGCAAGAGCCGTCTCCATCACACGGAAGGCAGGCCCGCCTGAAGAGGGATGGGAGCCCAGAACAGAGAAAACCTCGGGACCGGGGTCACAGCCCATTCCAATTGACCCGCCCCCACAGGTGGAGCCTCAAGCAGGATTGGCACGGACACAGACATCGGCACTGAGGAGTGAATAGAGGAAAAAGTCAGCACCATACCCTGGGCTGACGTGCCCATCCCCAATCCTCAGATTGAGGAAGAACCGGTTCAGCAGGGACCAAAGACCAAAGGGACAAACTCTGAGCCAGAGTGAGGTGCACTGTAGGCGCCGAGGTGATGGGTTCCAAGAAGGATGGAGCAGAAGGCTTTGGAACAGAGATGGTTGACGGAGGAGTGCAAGATGGAGTCCGTGGACAAGGCAACCCAAGTCCAGCAGGTGGATGGGTTTTAGAAAGTGAGGGAATCCCCCTGGCTACCAACAGCTGGTCCACAAGATGCACCACGTCGTGTTAAGGCTCCTGGTGGATCTAGTGGAGCCTCCAGACGGGGAGTCAGGACATTAGAGAAATGGGCTATACGGTTGGCCCAGAAATGGGTCTACGGAGGGAGAGCATCAGGTCTGTGTTGCAAGGTCTGCCAGCACCAAAGTCTCTAGTTTCGAGACTGGAAGCAAAGGGGTCAGATCCAGTGAGGTCGGTACAACACACTGTGCCAAAGTGGCACTCGAGCCAAAACAGTCGGTTGCAAAATAGAAACTGAAGTCAAAGATGCGCCCTTAGCCAAAGTAGCTACAGGTGCCAAAGTCGAAATAGACGTAAGTAAGATCTATGATTGGTGCCGGAGGCAGAGTGTGCCAAAACAGGCGTTTGTATCAAAGGTTTTGAAACGGTCGGAGCCGAAGAGGCAGATTTATGCTCAGATGATAACTTGGCGACCTTAGGTTTCCCAGGTTTGCTCTGATCACCCGATGGTGAAGGAGGAACAGAATGGGATCTCTGTTCTTAGGAGGGGTTGAGACCTCCATCGCAGAAATGGGCTCTGAGAAGAGACTTGAGTAACCCCTTCAAAATGGAATTTATTTTGGGGCTCATTAAGAGTGCGTCGGCTGACACTGACAAATATCACGTGGAGGCTGCACCCAAAGGTGTGCCACTCCCAAACAGTATACACAGTCATCATACGAGTCACTGTTCGGTAACTTGCCCTTACAAGTACAATGATTAAAACCAGAGGTACCCTTCTTATCAGACATTTTAATAGAAAAAGGACACAACTAACTGTATAATCCAATAATAATGAAGTCACTCAGTTAAAAAAAAAATCACAAGAAAAATGCCAATATAACACTGTATGCAGAGAAGGGAAACACCTGAATAAAGATAAAAGCCAACAGGGTTAAGCAAGAGAAAACAATACCAGCTATGGTATTTAAGAAATACCACACAAGGGTAAGGAAAAAGCCGTACCAACAATGGTACTTAAAGTTTACCAATGGTAACAATGGGTAGAGTTGAAAGAATACTGTTAGACCAAAGAAAAGACACTAGTAATACTAAAGGTTTAGTAAAATATGAAGATATCCAAAAACTTTTACACAAATATAAAAGATTTCACTTAGCTGAGAGCTCGGCTGAAACGCAGCTTTATGGCTACATGGTAAACGAGATCTGAGGCAACAGGGAGATGGGCATTCTGGGTAGAGACTTCGCTCAAGAGTTTTTTGGCTGGCGCGAGCTTGGTAGGCAGACTGCTCCAAGGGCTCTTGACTGAACCCCATCAGTGATGAATGGAAAGATTATTAACATCAGATTGATCCTTTCTCAATGAGTTCTAATAAGGCACAAGTTACACACACACATCCTAATTTTACAATCCAAGTTCTTCCTTATTTAAAGCATTATGCCACCCAGCTTTAGAAAATCTACGGACAAGAACTTTATCAAGGACAGTAAATTTCAACTGTGCAATAGGGTGTTTAATGGTATGCTTATACAAAGCAATAACTTGACATTTATTCCTAACATTACTGAGGTGTTCGGAAATGCGTAATTAAATAGGTCTTGAAGTCTGACCTACATAGAACAGAGCAGGTGCACATAACTAAATAACCCAGTCTGTACTGCAATTAGCAAATATATTGATATTAAATATCTGAGAAGTGTTTTTCGTTTTACGTATGTACCTGCAAAAACTACAATGACCACAGGCAAAGCAACCCAATAATATTCCACCTTGTAGACGCTCACACAGCACAAACACATTTGTCTCCTGCATGGATACTGTACAGAGTTCTATAGACTCGGGTAATATTACTTCTGTATTACTTCACCTGTCGAAGGCTTTTGATACAGTATCACAAAAAACACCTACGCCACCTTTCTAATTACTGGCTGCATCCCACCCACTAGTGGTTTAACCGCTACCTCACCAACAGGCAACAATGCATAAAATGGCAAAATATCCTATCAGAATACCAAACCAACCAAACTGGAGTACCACAAGGGTCCATACTTGGACCTTAACTCTAACACACCAACAACCTTCACACTGCTTCTCCTCAACTATTATCCAATATGCAGATACTACCATCTCCTCCTCAAATAACCCACACCTCCAACAAATAACCCAAAATACCTTCATCACAGTCGAAGCCTGGTTAACCAAACAACTGCTCCTTAATGCCAAAACAAACAAACAAAAAAACAAAACAAAAAAGACTGCAGCAAAAACCTCTTACCCAACTCACTTTCATATCTTCCCCCAAAGCAACACAGAAATTGAAATCTTCTCTCATGCTAAGCTATTACCATTGACAAACTTACATTTGAACACCATATTTGTAATACCATTAAAAACCCACTGCAAATTAGGAGCCCTATACAAACATTTCATGGACAGCACCACCAAAAAAGCTCACTTACTTGCTCCCCTCCCATTTTTACCAACCCACACTCATCTCTATAAAATAAGCTCCAGTCCTACTACCATAACATCTCTAAATTTGCCACAGGTAGCTCATACCACTCATCACTGCCAAGCCTTAAAAGAATTAAACTGGCTTGAATTTCCACATCAGCTTAACCTCATTCAACTGTCCATAACGCATGAAAATTGTCTACAATCCAAGCAACTGCCCTGAAGAACATTTTAATAGCCTAGAGCCTCACTAGAAGCCTTCGCTCTGAAAATAAACTCACAAAACTGCTCATGTACAGAACAAAAGAAATACACTGCCTTTATTCACACTGTCACCAAACTATGGAACTCTCTTCCAACCAGCATAAACACCATTAGCTGCTGCTTCAACAAATTTAAACTCACCCTAAAGAACGACACTAAATACTAACATCTGCCCCTGCATATATCCAAACAGAAACATCCTACTCTCCTTGAACCTTGTTATAGAGCTTACCCCAATTCTTTACCCATTAAAATCAGTAGGAAACTCATTTTGATCTACAAGTACTTAAACTCTTTTCTTACTATAAATCTCACTAACCTTATCATTCTAACCCCTCACCCCTTTAAAACTACCCAACTAGTGATTTTTTCTTCTCCATCAACTCTTTCAACCTAACACTACAACCTCTAGTGATCTTTTCTTAAACTTTCAACCCATTTCATTTACAAAAAAATGGTGTATACGTATATCTTGTACACATATCTGTATATGTACATCACTATATACATATATATATATATATATATATATTATATACATATATATATATATATATATTATATACATATATTATATATATTATATACATATATACTCACATATCTATTATATATATATATATATATATATATATATATATATATATATACACACACACATATATATATATATTATATACATATACATACATATATATAAATATTATATACATACATATATATATATATTATACACATACATATATATTATATACATACACACACACACATATATATATATATATATATATATATATATATATATATAATATACACACACGTATATATTTCTTGTAAATTACTGTTTCTTGCATTGTACTTTCCACAATTTATTAGTCTGTTTCTCATTACACTGTACTGTATTGTGCTGTAATTTCTGCAAATTCTTGTAAAATACTGTGTACTCAATGTGCTTGTGGAGCTTTTCTCCCCAGGCCTCCACTGAAAATGGCCTCCTGTCCCAGTCGGACTTTCCTGGTCAACAAATGTCAATAAATAGAGCTAAAATTAGAATTAATCCTATGCAAAATAATAAATATCATGATGGCTACTCTCTTGAATTCTTTCTAACTTAATTGCATCCATGCCATAAAGACACCGTGCTGACCCCTGGGTTCCTATTATCGAAAAATAACGTAATCGAACAGCCAAAAACATAGAAACAGCCGCATTTCGAAGGACGCATTGTGGGATCACAGTACAGTGAAGATTGGGATATTTGCCCTTTCCTCAGTGTAGTGCGATCTCGGAGTTGGAATATATATTTGGGGGGGGGGGGGCACAGCCCCCCCCACTATACGTTTTGAAATGCGGCCGTTTCAGTGTTTCGGCCATTCAATTACATTATCTTTCGATAAATTATGAACCCCTGACCCCTTACTCTGTAACAAATCTGTTCTGAAATGAAAACTGCAAGAATCTAAAACATCAAGAAAACTGCATTTCCTTATTTTGAAGTAAGATTCAAAGGCTAATGCCTTAGCCACTCCCAAGGTCTGACATCAGCTCAGGTCAAGATAAACAGCTGTTTCATAGGTTGGTACTAGGCTATCGGCCCTAACGCCTACGCAAGCCTAGCCATAACAATTCCCTGGAAATTTTTTTCCACAATATTTACTTCTCTGGGCCCCTGTCTAGTAGGGTGACTGACATGATCCCCAGGGTGAATTTCCCATCTCCCATCCAATCAAGGTTCCTTTTGAAGAGGGCCAATGAGATGCTCTGCTTGACATGTATGGGCAGTCTCTGGGTCAGGAACCTATCCCTCCAGCATGTTTTGTTCAATGTGATAAGGTTTAGATCCCTGGAGCGTGTGGCTGAAGAATTGGGATTTCTTTAAGTGGAGCATGTCCAACAGCTCAGGGTTTGACATGGCCTTGTATGTTAAGCAGAGATCACCTCTGAGTAGACGATATGTCACAGAATGTGCTGCCTTCTCCCTTTCCTACAAATTTCTTACAGATCAGCAGTAGGCCCAAAAAGCAGCTCCTTTTCTAGTGGAGCACTAATGAACTACACTTTTCTATGATTTGGTATGGGGCTGCATTCTCAACAAAGCATTTCTTCTAAAAATTGACTTTTGCTATCACCCTACATAATGCTCATCAGTCTCACATGGACTTTCCTAACTTGACAGGTGTGGCTGTGCAAGTTGCAAATTTCATCCCTCAGGACCTCGTTTTCCATCTCTTCAGCCTTGTTCAATTTGGATAGGAACCCCCCCAAGTGAGAACTAATTCTTTCAAGAAGGGGATACATGGTTGGAGCCCCAGTAGGCCCCTTGCTAGAATCCATGGGCACCACAGTTGGATCAGCAAATGAGTTACTGTACGGTTAAATGAAAAGCACCATAAAAATGGTCAGAATTCCTGGAAAGTAGGGGAGGGCAAACCTGGCATCAAAGACAATGATGAATACATTCTCCAAGGCTTCAATCAGTGCTAAAATATTTGGCTCTAGAAAATCCAAGAGTTTCCTATACCTTTTCTGGGCAAAGTAAACTCACATGTGAAGAGCTCTTCATTGGATGATCATCATGCTGGAGTCACCAAATGAGAAACATTTAAATGAGGAAGATAGGGTGTCCCCAGTGTCTGACTCAGGAAAAGAGAGGAAGCCATTAATCCAGACAAGTTCACTTGCCTCAGTCAGATCAGCCCAACTCCATAGGGAGGGATGCATCTCTCTTTTCAAATGGGGACCACTGATGCTGACTGCTGCAGGTTTTTCAAGAAAAGCTAATTTCACCTAAACTATGACTATAAGTGTGTCATTTTGACCATAAAAGTTTGCATAGGATTTGCTTCCTACAAGTAATGCATGTATTTTAAAAACATCTACAACTCTGACAAAGCACAAAACATAGCAAGATTTCGCCCCACCCCCTAAACAGGATACTTTGTTTTCTGAAAGCCAGACAAGAGAGACAATGTTTAGTACTCTCATTGTCTGTCTTACTGCAGCAAGAGAAAACTAAAGGTGCAGACAGACATGGTGACAGTGAGGATGGCCGCCCAGCCTCAAGGTGGAAAAGTTGAAAAATTTCAGGACAGACAAGGCCTTCAGCAGCAGAAAATCTCAAGTGTCAGTACCACAGCTATCAAATGCCCAGATTTTTGCCTCATATTTCTGGTCTTTTCCTCAAAATGTATGACTTTCTGGCAAATCTGAGGACATGACATACATTTGAGTTTTGGACATTTTGGAAATGCATGCTAGCAATTCCAGTCATGCTGTCAAGTTTTTAAGTTTATAAGAGCAATATTTAAAATCTGTCCCCATTTTTGGGCCTTTGTCCCCCCCATTATTTTAGGCTTTGTCCAGATTTCTTACACTAAGATTGAGAGGTACAGTCAGCACTACTGCAACAATGAACAATTAACATATAATTCTGTCCACAAATTAGACAGTCTTAACATGTCTGCATCTGAGACAATATCTGAACTTGTCCGAAAGGTCCTCCTCCAAGCTACTTTGTTTATCCAGAACAGCATTTCCTCAGCTGGTAGCTGCTATTAATGCAACTCTATCACAGCAGACTTGAGTATAGGCAAAGAAAAATAAATTGTGTGTGTGTGTGTGTGTGGGGGGGGGGGGGGGCATCCTAAATGAAAGACCAGCATTGGTAAAGTTTTTACTAGACTCTAGAAAAGAAGCTGCCATTAAAGGAATTAGTAGAGCATACAAAATATTGCATGATAATGAAAGGAGTTTAGAAAGGATTGGGAAGAGATTGGATAAGCAATTTACAAAGAGAATTGGGGGATATAGTACATCTCTCAAATATGCGACAGTCTAGAAGATTTAGAATCTCTGCCTGGAAGACACAGGTATTTTTATACCACAAGTAGACTCAAAAATATTCCTCAGGTGGATAGCAAATGTTAGAGGTGTGACAGGCAAGAAAGAGGAGGCTGGAAACACTTTTTCTGAGTGTAATGAGCTGGCCAACTTTAGGGATTCCCTCTAAACTGCTCTGTCGGAGATGCTGGATGAGCGGATTGGATTGACTAGGGAGATTATTTTTTTGAGCTATGATACAGAATCGGAATTGCCTAGACATAGTAAAACCTTGCTGAGTTTAATTATGGTGGCTGCCAAAAAAAAAAAAACAATTACTAGAAAATGGAAATCAAAGTCTAGACCAACTTTACTAGAAGTAGTGAATATAGTAAGAGGGATAAAACAACCGAATTGGGATATTTAGAAGAGGGACAGAGCAAACAGAAAAAATGGGAATTGTGGGAAGAATATATGCAGAGAAGGAACAAGGTTTAAGAGGCAGGATTTGAATGAGCCATACATAGTGCTTAACTGACCGTGACTAGCTAGATTATGAGCTATGTATAATGTCTGCAACCAAAGTGGTGTCAATGTTGTTTGTTTTTATTTCTATAAATGTAAGCTTGCAATGTCAATAAAAATCGTTACTGGAAAAAAATGATTTGGACTGCAGGCTCCAGACTGCCTTCCCATAGTAGAAGGAATGGGAAAGAAATCGGGGGTCCTAAATAAAAGACTTTTTAGTAGAATCTAGAACAGAAGTTGCCATTAAAAATGGATAATTAGTAGATCATATAAAATATTGCAGGATAACTAAGAATCAGAGAAGATTATGAAGGATTAGGAACAGGAAACTGGATAAGCAATTCACAAAAAATGGGGGATACATAGGATTTTTGCTTGGAAATGTTTACATAGATATTTATACCCCAAGGAGACTTCAGAAAATTTTCACTCAAGTAGACAGGTTGGAGGTATGATGGAGAAGAAAGAGCTAATTGGGAAAATATTTTCTGGGACTGTAATGAGTTGGCAGACTTTAAAAGATTCCCTGCAAACTACTCAGATGCTGGGTGGGCAGATTGGTGTAAAGTACAGTTGTGTACACTTACCATAAATGTAGATGTTAGAGTGTATTCACTGTTGCAGTCATTACATTTGGGTAATGTGGTGGCAGGTTGCCCTCAGTCGGCCTGAATAAAAGTCTTGGGTCCTGCGTCGGTTGCAGTCTCCTCTTCCATGATGTAAGGTCATCAGGGATATAAAACATGCAGCAGACGCCATTATATTCAGTTTTTCTTGCCCCAGATGTCAGGTGCCCTCCAAATGGGGAGCAAAAAAAAAAAAAAAAAAATATATATATATATATATATATATATATATATATATATACACACACACACACATATATACATATATATATATATATACATATATATATATATATATATATATATACACATATATATATATATATATATATAAACAAACAGTAAATATATAGATGCACTTTTAGAAACAAACTTTACCTTCAACTAAAAGCAAATACACCACAAAGGTTTTTGAGTATAGTGAAGGAAAGGTATAGAAAGGGGGATGGCGGGTGGGTAACCGGACTGCAACAGTGAATACACTCTAACATCTACATTTATGGTAAGTGTACACAGCTGTACTATGTTCTTCATGTTTCACTGTTGCAGTCACTACATTTTGGTAGAATCCCAAAGCTATGGATGGGAGGATGGAACTAAACAGCATTAGGAGCAGCTATTAGGCCCTGCAGAACTGCAGAGGCAAAGCCTGCCCTGGATTTGGAGAAGAGAGGTAAATGATGATGCTTTGTGAAGGTATGAACAGAGCTCCAAGTAGCAGCTTCTAGAATGTCTTTGGTTGGAACCCCTCAGAAAAGCTGAAGTAGAGGCAGAATGCGATCTGATCCCCTTGGGCACAGGTTTACCATGGTGCAAATAGCAGAAACAAATGCAGTGGCTTATCCACTTAGAAATGGTCTGCTTTGATATAGCCTTCTCCTCTGACCCTGCAGCAAATGCTACCAGTAGTTGCTCAGATTTTCATAGAGATTTGGTCCTGTTTAAGTAAAATCTTAGTTGTCTGTGTACATCCAATGAATGCGGAATCCGCTCCCCCTTGTTCTACGGATTTGGGTAAAATGTTGGCAGATGAATGGTCTGGTCAAGAGCCACACTGGATACCACCTTAGGCATAAAAGGATTGGTCATGAGGGACACCCTGTCCGGGTAAAATATAATAAAAGGCTCCACCTGCCATGAGGGCCTGTAGTTCTGAAACCCTTCTTGCTGAAGTGACTGCCAAGAGAAAAGCTGTTTTCCAAGATAGAAATTTTATATCCGCAGTAGCTGCTGGTTCAAAAGGAGGCAGGGTGAGCTTTTCCAGCACAAAATTTAGGTCCCATGCAGGAGTTTGTGATCTTCTGGGAGGCCTTAAATTTTTGGCCCCTCTAAGATACTGTTTAAGCAGAGGATGAGAAGAGGGGAGGCTGTGTTGCAATGAGCCGAGATGGCAGAGACATAGATTTTTATCGAAGAAAAAGATAGGCCCTTGTCAAGCATCTCAGTCAAATATTGTAAAATCTGAGGAATATTGGGCTTTGCTGTGTATTCCTTGTGCTTGGTTCGAAGCACAGAATCTCTTCGATTTATCAGCATAAGATTTTCTAGTACTAGGCCTTCTGGCTTCCAAAATGACATCCATCACAGATTTACTGAGAGGTGTTTGAATTAGTTGATTAGCCATGCTGCAAGATTCAGAGTTTAGAGCAGAGTGTGCAGAATTTGATAGTTCTGCTGAGACAGTAGATGAGGTTATTTGAGGCAAGTACCATGGAGGAAGGAGAGACATATCCCTTAGAAGTGGGTACCAGTGCTGGTGAGGCCAGTCCGGAGCAATTATGATCATTTTTGGTTTCTCCTGTCTGACTTAGTAAGACCTTGGAGAGTAAAGGCAGAGGGGGAAAGGCATAGACTGATAGGTTTAGGGCATCCACTTCCATGCTTTTGTGTGATGAGTTCTTGTGCAGAACTTGTCCAACTGATAATTTTGGGGAGAGGCAAATAGATCTATGTCTGGGCTTCCCCATTTCTGTGTTAACACGCTGAAGGTTTGTGGATCCAGTTTCCATTTGTGCGGGTACATAAGATTTCTGCTTAGGTCATCTGCCAGAGTATTTTGCTTTCCTGGCAGGAATTGAGCTTGAAGATGTATTTGGTAAGTCAAGGCTATGTTCCCCAAGGCCATGGCTAGTCTGCAAAGGGGGTAGGAATGTGTACCCCCCCGCTTATGTACCACAACTGTGGTGTTGTCCATCTTTATCAGTAGTTGTCCTGGATGAAGTAAGTCCTTGACGGCTGTCAGAGCATTCTGAACAGCTAGCATCTCTTTCTGGTTGATATGCAGATGCATTTGGTTTGGGCTCCATTTGCCCTGAATGCATCTCCCTGCTAGGTGGGCCCCCCAAGCATAGTCTGATGCGCCTGTAGTTAGGGTTTGGGTGGGTGGCAGGGGGTAGAGTGAATGACAGTCCCTTGTTTTGGTGACATGTCTCTGCCCACCAAAGAAACTCCTGTTGTAGCCAGGGAATGAGAGGAATCATTGTTTCCAGACTGTGACAATGTTGACTCCATAAACTTTTTAGGTACCATTGAAGTTTCCTCATATGCAGTCTTGCATATGGAATTAGTAGAATGCAGGATGCCATGAACCCCAAAGCCTGCAAAATTTGTCTTGCAGATAACTGGGTTTTTGCTGCCATTTGTTTGAAGTATGTTGCGAGTTGCCTTTGTCTGGCATGAGTTAAGCCATCTGGGCAGTTGTATTCAAGCTTGCACCCAGGAATGTAATTATTTGAGAGGGTACCAGTAGTGATTTCTTTTTGTTTATGGTGTACCCTAGGCATGCTAGAAGTCTTTTTACAATTGCCAGATGATGAAGACGAGAGTCCTTGTCCTCTGCTTGAATGAGACAATCGTCCAGATAAGGATAAATTTGAATGCTTCTTTGTCTGCAGAATGCAATTACTGGTGCCAGGCACTTTGTAAAGACCCTGGGTGCAGTAGATAAGCCTCCCTTACTGGGATATGCAGGTATGCCTCAGTTACTAACCAAGCATTCCTGCCTAGCATAGGCAGAAGCTGTTGTAGTGTCAGCATTTTGAATTTTGGAATGTCCAGGAACGTGTTCAAAATCGATAAGTCCAGTATTGGGCGCCATGAATAGTCTTTTCTGGGTACAGGGAAAGTCTTGAATAAAATCCTTGTCCTTTTTCCTTTTCTGGTACAGGCTGAATAGCCCCCATATCCATGAGGGACATTACTTGTTTCTGGGCCTCTGCCCACTGGTTGTGGCAGATCCGGCCATTCGTTTGGAATTGGCAAAGTATGGAAATGAAATCTGTACCCATGGGATACTGTGTTTAAAATACCCACCTGTCCTGGGTAATTAACTTCCAATTTTGAGCATGAAGTGCTAGTTTCCGCCCCCCAAGGGGGCTGCCAAAAGATAAGTGCTTGGTGATGGTAAAGGAAAGTCATTGAGACTGCTTACTGTAGGGTTGTGCTTTGTTTCCACCAGATTTGGAGGTGGAGGCACCCCATTGCTTTAACCTATAAGAACCCTGTGATTGGTATCTGGAGCCTTTTGAGCACCTGGATTTGCCCTGTGTGGCTCTGTTGGACACAGGAAAGGACCAATTTTTAGTAGGCCAGTGCCTACTGAACCTGGGTGGCTGCACTTGCAAGAAATCTTTTACAATTTGCACAGATTTAGCTTAGTCTTCCATTTTCTTTAGAACCTCTTCTGCCTTACTAGAGTATCATGCTGCAAAGGGGCATCCAACAATTTAGCTTTAACATGATCAGGCAGATTTTGCTCCTTAAGCCAAGCATGCCTTCTAATCACAGATCCAGTAACGGCGGCCTCCAAGGAATCAAAACCACATTGCAGTATGCTTTCCGACCTGTTCTGCTGAATGCAATAATTCATGTAGTTATTTTCCACTCAATCAGAAATCAACATTTTCTGTTTCAGTAAGCCATAACATGCTGTTGATATTTAAGCATATGAAACTGGCAGCTTAAAGCCCCGATTGCCAAGGTTGCAGACGTATAAACCTTCTTTCCCCATCTATCCAGCGCCCTGGAATCTCTATCAGAAGGGGTAGGATTTTTGGCTGTAGAAGCCTTTACACCCTTGGGACCCTGAAAAATATAGTCTCAGGATCAGCAGCAGGATTTTTTAATAGAAATTTGTGGGAGTCAGGAACCCTGTAATATCTGTCTGGCTTACTAGGAGCCGGAGGCAGGGATCAGGAGCCATGCTTGATTCCGAGAACACATCAACAATGTCTAATACAAAAGGTATTGCCAAAGGCCTATGCTGAGTAAGGAAATTCCTAGGCCTCTTTTTTTGATTCAGAGAAGTCCTGACTCTCCCAGTGAAAATGTTCCCTTAAAGTATGCAGAGTCTCTCCAAAAGAGAGATCCTCAGGAGGAGATGCAGATGGGATGGATTCCTCTGCATCAGAATCCTCATAGGGTGGAATAGAAAATTCCTGATCAGATGAGGAATCAGAAGAAATGGAAACCTGATCTGAAGATTCATAATCAGTGGCCTTGCCTTTCTTAGCAGGGGGGGGGGGGGGGTGAACCCCTGATCAAGGTAATTAAATCCTCACATTTTGATCCTGTTTTTAAGGACCTGAGCACATGGCTCATGCATTGTTTTTTTAGACTGTTGTTTTTGACCTTGTTTTTGTTGCTGGCATCTGTTTAATATAAAAATGTTGAGGCCTGAAAACACCCTCAGAAGCCAGTGCCTGCTCAGCGGCTCCGGACCCATCCAAGGGAGAGACATCCACGGGTTCAATACTCAGAATCTCACTGCATACCGGACTCCGAATGGGTCTCTGTAGAGGCCTGCGACTCAAAAGTAGCGGGTATCAGGGGCTGCGAAAGCACCTCACTGAGTACTGGCGAACCGGCGACTCGCTTAGAAGCTTCATTGGTTTTGGACCTAGACCGTCTTTTTCCTTGCATTTTTTTTATGTACTCCGGTAGTCTGATTGCTAACAGACGACATTTTGGGATAATTAAATCTTGAACCAAAATATTTAGAAGCAAAAATATACCGATGCTCAGCAGTGCATTGGTTAAATCTAGCACAAAACCGACAGCAAGGCACGTTGTGATCTGGGCCTAGGCAAGGAATACAGCACAAATGAAAATCCTTATGAGGTATTTGCTTCCCACAAGTAATGCAATTAACTTTTATTGACATCGGTAAGGAGCAAGAAAAAGTTTCCCCAACAGGGTACTTAGCTTTATTTTGAAGACTTCGGTTCTGAAACTCGAATACGAAAATTTCAGGAGTCTGCCAACCAGCACTTGCCAACTGCCTCTGCTTCGGGCACCACACGGCAAGAAAGACTGAATAAAATGGCGTCTGCTGCATGTTTTATACCCCTGACTACCTGACGTCATGGAAGAGGAGACAGCAACCGACGCAGGACCCAAGACTTTATTCAGGCCTACTGAAGGCAACCTGCCAGCAGATTACTCAAATGTAATGACTGCAACAATGAAACACGAAGAACATCTAGGGAAATGTTTCTATGATACAGAATCGGAATTGCCTATACATAGTAAGGCCCTGCCAAGTCTAATTATGGTGGCTGCCAAAAAAAGGAATTACTAGAAAAAGGAAACCAAAGTCTAAACCAACTTTACTAGACGTGAATATAGTAACAGAGAAAGAACTGGAATTGGGATCTTTAGAAAAGGGTGGGAGCAAATCACATATGAAAAATGGGAGTTGTGGAAATACATACAGGAGAAGAATGAGGTATAAAAGGCGGCAGGACTGGAGTCGTTTGACTGAATGACTGGGTAGATTATAAATGTATAATGTTTGCAACTGGAATTGTCTCAGCATGGTTTGCGATGCAAAATGCCTGCAACTAGGATAGTGTCAACATTGTTTGTTTACGTTTACATAATTGTATGATTGCCTATAATGGCAGTAATAAGTTATGTACCTACCATAACGTTCCATGTTAGCAGTCTTCTTCTCGCCTTTTTTGCTGGATGGGTTCGGAGCCGATCCTTGGCTCTGACTCGGCCAATACTAAAGCTCGAGAGCTAATTCCACCGGCTCGAAGCTCCCCTATATCCCCCAATGCTAGGCGGTAACTACTCAGATCTCGTTTGATAGCTAAACCAAGCAGTTCTTGTCTCCACAGTATGGAGAAAGAAGAACCCATCTCTATATAAACCTGTATGTAAGCTACCACAAACATAAAAGGGGGAATAGAAGTGGTAGAACATGTGGGAAGGAAAACCCCAAAGGAAGATCCCAAAATTTCCTATCGGTCTGTCCAGGCTAGGGGGAAGGAGGGTGGGATGCAAGAAAGAAGGCGAGAAGATGATAACTAACATGGAACGTTATGGTATGTACATAACTTCTTAATGTTAAGTTGTCAATCTCGCCTTCATTCTTGCTGGATGGGACTGCGTCCCTAGCACCTTATCCCGGGTGGCCTATCGGAACAGACTCTTGAGAACAGTGGAACCAAAGTTGGCACAGTTTCTGGAGGCCATATCCTATTTGCAATGTAAAATAAAGGTACGAGGAGAAGCCCATGTGGCTGCTGCACAAATGGAATCTATTGGCAGCCTGTCCTGAAAAGCTACAGATGTAGCTAATGCCCTAGTTAAATGAGCTCTAGGTCTTGAAGGCAGTTTTTGATGTCTGATTTCATAGATGAAGGTAATTATAGAGGTAAGCCATCTTGAAAGGGACACTTTAGTAACTGGAAGGCCCAATTTCCCTTCCGCATACGACAGGAAAAGCTGATCAGATTTCCCGAACTGTTTAGTCCTGTCTAAATAATATCCAAGTTGGCGGTGAACATCTAGAAAATGTAACTTTTGTTCCGACCTGTTGGAATAATCAGGGAAGAAGACAGGGAGATCAATCGTCTGGTTTAGGTTTGCCTCAGAGGAAACCTTAGGTAAGAAGGACGGATTAGTCCGGAGGGACACTCTGTCTGTGGAAAACAGAGTAAGGAGGACGACTGCACAGAGCATGAAGTTCAGATACCCTTCTAGCTGAAGTTATGGCTACTAGAAAAAGTGTTTTCCATGAGAGCAACTTAAGAGGGCATGAAGCCGCTGGTTCGAAGGGGGGGAGAATCAAGGATGCTAGGACCAAATTCAAGTCCCATTGAGGTGGTGGATCTTTGATTGGAGGCTTGAGCAGAAAAACACCTCTTAAAAAGGCTTTGCAGAGCTTATGGGACATGATACTGGAGTCTGAGACACCTACATGAAAGTTAGATATAGCAGCTAGTTGTACTCTAATGGTAGATGAGGAAGAGTCTAAATGAAAGAGCTCTGCCAGAAAGTCTAGGATAGACTGGATAGGTGCAGTGAAGGGGTCTATATTTTTTGATGCTGCCCAGAAGGAAAAACGTTTCCACTTACTATTATAAATCTTCCTGGTAGAAGACTTGAGAGGCTATCAGGATGTTTCGGACCGAATGAGAGATTAAGGGAAGCCTGGCTAGTGTAGGAATCTGAGAAACCACGCTGTGAGGTTGAGAGATAGAAGGGAGTGGTGCAGCTGGCCCGACTGGTGGGTCAAAAGATCTGGCACTGGGTCCAGATGCCAAGGCTTCTCCAACAGGTAATGATGGAGGAACGGAAACCATATCTGTCGAGGCCAGTAAGGGGCAATGAGGATCATTGTAACTCTCAAGGCGATAGCTTTCTGAATTGATTGAGATATCAGTGGAAAGGGGGGAAAAGCATACAGAAGTCCCCGGGGCCAATCGTGGACTAGAGCGTCTCTGGTGGGATGGCCTGGTAACGGAGAGAGAGTGAAGAAGTCGTGACACTTGCTGTTTTGGGGAGTAGCAAAAAGATCGCAGCAAGGCTGGCCTCATCTTTGGAAGACTTCTTCCAGCACTGATTTCTTTAGAGACCACTCGTGGGGCATGAGAATGGCCCTGCTCAACTTGTCTGCAATCACATTGGACTTCCCGGGAATGTGCGTTGCTATCAGAAAACGCTGAGAAGAAATCGCCCACTGCCAAAGTCTGAGTGCCTCTCGACATAAGGGATAGGACCTGGTTCCGCCCTGTTTGTTGATGTACCACACTACAGACATGTTGTCCGTCTGAATTGCAATAGTCCCTGTGGGAAGAGTCCTGAAGGGCTTGCAACGCTAAAAGCAATGCTCTCATCTCCAAGACATTTATGTGCAAGTGGCACTCGAAAGGTTGCCACGTGCCCTGGACTGTCCTGCCCTGATAATGCCCCCCCCCCACCCGATCAGGGAGGCGTCCGTTGTCGACTGGGGGGGGGGGGGATGAAAGGTCTGCCCTGGAGAACTTGAGGTGATATGATCCACCAAGACAGGTGATTCTTGCATGGTTGAGTTATTAGGATGATGAGACATCGGGAGCTGTTGGAAGTACCACTGAGTAAACAGCATCCACTGGAGGATCCGCATGTGGAAACGAGCTAAGGGGAGAAGGGTGATAGTAGCTGCCATGAGTCCTAATACCTTCAAGAATACCCTGGCTTTGACCTTGTTGCATTGTAGTAGAAGGTAAACTTGTTTGCGGATATGTAACACTCTTTGCTCTGTAAGTCTGGCGGAAAGATTGATTGCGTCTAAGGTGGCGCCTATAAAGGTAATAGGTTGACAAGGCGACAAGGCAGATTTTTCAAAATTTATTGAAATGCTTAGAGCTTGGCAAGTTTGGATGGTGAAGTCTCTGGATAGAAGCAGTTGATGTCTGGTGGTGGCGGTAAGGAGCCAGTCGTCCAAATATGGAAACACCTGGAATCCTTGACGTCTCAAGTGAGCCACGACCACTGCCATGCATTTGGTAAACACTTGGGGGGGCTGTAGTGAGACCAAAGGGCAGGGCTCTGAACTGGTAGCGACCGGCTCCCAGCCTGAAGTGGAGAAACCTCCTGGAGCGTCTGTGCATTTTGATATGGTAGCACGCATTCTGAAGGTCTATCGAGCACATCCAATTGTCCTGACCCAAGAAGGGTAGAATGGACTTGTAGCGTGACCATCCGGAATTTTGTTTTTTTGATAATTGTTTAACTTGCTGAGATCCAGTATTGGTCTCCAGTCCCGTTTTTTTTTGATACCAAAAAGAATTTGGAGTAGATTCCGGATCCTTGCTGGTCTGCTGGGACTGGTTGGATAGCAGCTTTGATATTTCTAGTGTTGCTTGTTCCCTTAGACTGGGTGGAACATCTGGAAGGGATCCTTTGGGTTGGGATGGGATGTGAAAGGGAATTTTGTAATCCTCGGATATGATTGACTGTACCCATTTGTCTTGAGTGAGGGAAAGCCAGGCTTTTGGGAACAGTGATGATCTTCCCCCGACTGCCTCCGAAGGTGGACAGCCAGGCAGCTCCTCAGGGATGCTGAAAGGGTTCAGAGAAAGTTTCTCTGCTACCCTGGTTTTGCGGACCTCCTTTGCCCCTAGGGCGGCGTCTATTGTTATTCCCCCCTCTGCCTCTAGAGGGGAATCTACCTTGTGCGTCAGATAAGACTCCCTGAGGTTTGCGGAACCACATTTTTCCTCCCCTCTGACCTTTTGGATAAGGTCTAGAAGGGGTAGAAAAACTGACTCCCACGGCAGAGAGAGTCTTACCTTCCACCTCGCACCTAGTCAATGTATCCTTCACCTGAGGACCAAACAATGTTGAGCCATCAAAGGGGGAACTGGTGAAGGATACCTTGAAAGGGTCCGCAAAATTGCAAAGCCGCATCCAGACGTGACGTCGCAAAGCTACACCTGTGCCTGTGGCCCTACTCGCCCCATCAGCAGCATATGAGATAAGCCACATGGAGGAGTTAATCTAATTCAGGGTTGCCAACTGGGAGTTCATTTTGTCTTGGAACCCCTCAGCTGTTGGCCTCACCCATATCCTTGAGCAAATCTCTCTGGAGATGGTTGAAGTGACACAAGTAGTTCAGTGACCGCATTGAAAAGGTCGCTGATGAAAACATCCGCTTACTGTACCCATCCATGGTCCTGGACTCATTAGGAGGATGGACAGGTACCGAAGGATCAGCTAACTCCTTAGTGGCTGCGGCCACCACGGCATCAGAGACACCTTTAGAGATAGAAACTCTTTCTCTTTAGGAGCAGTAATAAATTTTGACGGCCTCCTTGGGGTAGGTTCCACTGAATCAGGGGCCGTCCAAGCCTTCCTTGCCACCACTTCCATAAGGGGGTCAAAGGGAGGGGACACCCAGGAGGTGGAAGGGCGAGAGCCAAACGCCTCAAGGTAAACTGACTCGTCCTCTGAAGGGTTAAGGGCGGGCCAGTCCCCCCTCTGTTTTAGGATTTCAAAGATGTCAGCAAAGGAGACATCCTCATAGGGGGACCGAGGGGAACCTTCAGATTCCTCCAAGTCAGTGTCAGAGGTGATGGACTCAGGGGAGTCAATGTGCTTCCTCTCTTCCGAAGGGGTTCTCCTATCGGATCAGGAGAGGCCTCGGAAGAGGAGGAAATTCCCAATGGGGAAACCTGAGGAGCTGGCTCTCTGCGGTCTGATACAAGGGGATGGGTAGAAACCACCGCAGGCACTGGAGGGAGGAGCTGACAGAGCAGACTGTGGGGTAGACACTGGGTCTAGCACGCTCCACATGACCTCGAAGGCGCCCCTATCAGCCAAGGCCGGAGGTCCCCGCTCCGAGGAGTCAAGGACCCCCCCCCGGCACCGACAGGGATGGCTCCGAGGCCGAAGTCGGAGCCAAACTCACCAGCGCCGATGCCCAGAGAGGGAGAACGGGGTCGGACAAGGGTCCGATGCCACTCGCCCACTCGGAGCAGAGGGAAGCCCGGCGCCGAGATCCCTCCAATGAGGAAATCGGAGCAGACGACTGAGCCATAAGGGAAGGTATCGGCTCCGAAGCACCAACAGCCACGGCTCCGATGAGCCCGGCTCCGAACTCAAAGGAGTCGGGAGGAGGAATAAAATCAGGGATGGAAATAGCCGCTGACTGTTGAGTAGGGCTATGCAGCATTTGGGCCAGTGCCTCAGACTTTAGAAGTCTACTCACCACCCTTTGTAAATCATGGTCGGACAGCCTGGAGGACTGAGAGGAATGAAACCTATGGCTCCGCTCCGACAGAAGAGGGGATCCCGGAGCCGAGTGGATGGAGCCGATGGTAGGGGACCTAGACCTCTCTGAAGATGGCTCTGATAAGCTTATCGGAGCCAACTGAGTCTTGCCAACCTCGGCTCCAGCCGGAGCCGAGGTAACGGTATGGGATTTCGAAACATCGGCTCCAGTCAGAGCCGATGTCGAAGTCGCTTTAATGCTTCCAGGAGACTGCTCTGAAACTGGAGCAGACGGCCTGGAAGTCTTAGAAGGCTTCCCCGACGCAGACTGGGTCGGGGGGCCTTCAGGCTTTAACAAGCCTCAAAGAATTAACTTGTTTTTGCGTTCCTGCAGGACTCTAGGGCTGAATGCATGGCACACAGCACACGAGTCCTGCAGGTGCAAAGGTCCCAGGCAATAAACACAAGTGTGACAGTCTGTCAGAGACATTTTCTGACCGCACGAATCACACTTCTTGAAGCCTGAGACCTTGGAGTCTTTAGACATCCTAAAAAGCTGTGTGAAAAAAAAAACACAGACACACCCTTAACCAAAAAAAAATCCAGTCACACTGAAGGACAGGGAAAAGAGGGAGTGGGGCCAAATCCCTAAAAGTTAAAAAGGGGATAAAACGGGAATTCTAACATAAGGGGGACCCGATTTAAACTAATGGAATACTCTATATAAAGGTAAACTAAATGGAAAAAAATAGGGGTAGAAATTGAAGTTTTTAAACAAGAAAAACTTACTAACCTGCCAGAGCCGGTAGAAGCACCTCGTCAGCTAAGCGGCAAACGAGATCTGGGTAGTTACCGCCTAGCATTGGGGGATATAGGGGAGCCTCGAGCCGGTGGAATTAGCTCTCGAGCTTTAGTATTGGCCGAGTCGGAGCCGAGGATCGGCTCCGAACCCATCCAGCAAGAATGAAGGCGAGATCGACAACTTAACATTTTAGGTTCTTTTTTTCTCTCATGGAAAAGGTCCACATGCTCTATATGTCATCTAGGTATGCATATTGGTCATCTCAAGTAAAGGTATGAGCACCTTACTGGACTACCTTAAGCATCCCTTGGTTGCTTAACTTCTGTCAAGACTACTGGATACATTTCTTCCAGATATGGTAAATTAAAGGCAACAACCCAGCTATATGAAGACTGTGCTGCAAACCATAAGCTTTGAAAATGCTGCTATCCTTCTCATGTACAACCTGATGTGGTGTACTCTCAGAAGCAGTGGCAAACTTGCAGTCTACAACTTTAACAGGACCTTGACAGTTTTTTTTGGGCCAGTCCAGAAAACAAACCCCAGTGAACAGGATTTGTGTTGGGGACACCTTTGCTTTGTTCTGCATCAAACCAGTACCAAAGAAAATCTCTGGAGTTGGGCTCAAGTTCGGGAAGCAGCTTATTTCAAGCAACTACTCTGACAGATAGGTTTCTGAGGTGGACAGATGCAGAAACAAGAATTTGATGGAGACTTTGCGTACAGCATATAGAAAACTAAACCCCATAAACCCCAGGTAATGTTTACAGCCTTTGATCTGGGACTGGTTAAAAGTAGAAACAGCTGTTTCAGTGTTAGCATATTGAATTGATCCATCCTTAGAAACACCTGGCCTGAACAGATCCAAGATAGGTCTCCAAAGGCTATTATTTCAGAACTAGAAACAGCCTGATCAGTTTTCCTTGCTCCTCCAGAAGGGACCATCTCAACAGCTCTTCATTGTAATACTTGGGAGGGTAGCCTAATGGTTAAGGTGTTTGCCTTACAAACACAAGGTGCAGGGTTTGAATCTCAAGGGACAATTGGCTAGGCTTAAAATGGCTCGCAAGGGCAGTTAGTCTAGTACTAACCTATGACCTATGACTATGACCTATGAACTGTTATACTAGCTCTGCCTGATCTGTAGAGATGGGAGGCATTCCCAGAAAGCATGGCATACATTTAATTAATTTTGCAGCCCAAGGAGATCTTCCCCTTCACATCTGATGCCAAGATGAAACCATCTGATATTTAAAAATTTTCACAGAATGAGAAGCATAGTCAGTGTTGTTCATTGCTTTCCCAGAGAGATTACTTTCCTCCATGCCTCACTGCCTGTTTTTGCCTCTGAAACCTTTACAGACCTGCTTTTTTTCTCAGAGCCCCCCCCCCTCTATTTGAAAAGGCAGCTTTTGACTGCTTTACGTAACACAACTATTTACCACATTTCAAATAAGGCAGGTGAAAAAGTCCATGTCCAGCAGTTACCTTCTTTCAATTTTTTTAAATATCTCTTGGGAACAGGGTAGTATATTATACAGAGATGTGCAACAGCTGCCCCTTATCAGGTAGTGGCTAAAATCTTAGACATGCCTACATAAAACTGATGCTGTTGCACATTTAATGGTGTTTCTCCACTTCTGGATTAGTTAAATAATTGTCACTTGGGATCTTCATAGGGATGTCTCCCCTTCCATATCTTCCCTACATGTCTGAGCAAATTAGAGTGACAACTGATTATGCAAGTTTGGTAAATGCCATAACAACCAAGATGGAATTATAAAGCTTTTCCTAAAGATCAGTTTTCTCTACTTGCTATTAGAGAGCATAAAGTGTCCTGCATCTAACTGGAAACCCCTTGCAACACTACAGGAAAAACAAGATTAGCTACAAGGTTTATATATACAGTTATAGGTGCCCTACATTCTAAAAGCTCAGTATTGTTTGGTATCTGGATAATGGGAGTTTGATTTCAGGGATCCATTCTCATTATTTTTTTTGTGGGAAACAGCAGTGCAGTACTCTTTCCATCAGTTACTTTACACTGAAAATCCCAGTTACTTCTTTTACAACTCTGGACACTTCCTGACCACTATCAGAAATACTTCCTCATATTAGATCAGGTACTTCTCTAAAAACATCTCCAGGAACAAAGTCTTAAGACATGCTCCCCCCACTGCCTGTGTTGCAGCTCAAAAAGGACAAGAGCTTTACATGGAATAAGCAACTTTACATGGAATAAGCAAGATCTTAATAGTCCAGATCAACGTCCAAAATTTATTGACGTTTGTTAACCGGGTTAGTCCAACTGGGCTTGCGGCCCATTTTCAGTGGAGACCAGAGGAGAAAAACTCCAACAATACATTTCTATTAGAGTAACATATTAAATACAAAAAATAATGTGGTGAGAAATTACACAGAGCAAAAGTTTTACATTTGTTAGGTACATACAAACAAGTTAAAGTTCCAAGTACGGAGAAGGAGCCAAAAAAGACATTAACAATTTTTTTCAGTGAGATAATGCATTGGGTAGAGCAGTAAAACAAAGTAAATATATAATTCTGCAGCTTGTGTGGAATTATGTAAATACCTTAAGAGAAGTGAAAGGAGGGACTAAGTGGGGTCCCTGTTAAGGGAGTGTGTATAAATGCCTTATGAGAAGTGAAAGGGGGGACTGGGTGGGGCCCTTAAGGGAGAGTGGGGGGGACTAAGTGGGGTAATTACAAGGGCAGGTCCTGGAAATGAGAAAATATATGTTTTTAGTTTAGTTTTAAAGTAGGAGGCGTGTGGAATTGTACGCAAGTCAAGGGGAAGTCTGTTCCAGGCATGGGCGACAAGAGTGTTTATAAAGTAGGCTGCCTACGGACTTTGTTGGGTGGTAAATGTCAAATAGTTGTTGATTAGAAGTACGGAGGGTTCGGGATGGAGTGTAGATGCAGACTAAGCCAGAGAGATGGACAGGAGGGTTTATAAAGCATAGAGTGAAGCATGTGAAGTTAAAGTAGCAATAGTTGGGGAAGTTCAAGCCACTGGAGAGAGTTTAAAGCAGTGCAGTTCTGTGATTTGTATGGGGAGTTAGCAAGGAATCTGGCTATTTTATGGTAAGTTTGAAGTTTATTAAGAGTGGTGGCCTGAATATTGGTAAGAACTGGGGCGGCATAAAGAAGGGTAGAGAGGAGGGCAGCCTGTCCAAGAGTCAGTCTAGCATCAGGAGTTAAGAATCTTTTATTCCGATAACGCAGGCTTAATTTCTGGTGTGTTCTTTTTATACATTGGTGTATGTGTAGGTTGAACTTCAGTTCATCATCGATGATGACCCCTAGGAGTTTGGTGTGGTTTTCAGGTTGGATAGTTGTATTATTAGAAGATGTAATAAGAGGTTTTATGGTGAGAATGAGAACGGGGAAGGAAAAGCAAGTTTAGTCTTTTTGGGATTAAGGATCAGCAGGTTTTGAGAAAGTGGGAACAGGCTGAAAGGAGAACGAAGTTGTGCTAGTTAGACTAGGAGGTGCAGGTATAGAAGTTGAGTTAAAACTAGTGGTTATGAGATTTTGGATGGAAGAGATAGAAGTGTTTAAGAGGGTGGCAGTTTCTAGAGTTGGAGAGTTTGGGTATGGTGAGGGATTAGCAGGATTTCCAGGATAGAGAATGTTTAGTGTTGACCAAAATCTGTGAGGAATGAATTTATTGCTGAGCTGGGCAGAACTGTAGTACGACTTTGTTGTTGGTATTAAGTTTTTTTTAGCAAGGTTCCTCAATTGTCTATATTTGAGAAGAGGTGGTTTAGTTTTAATCCAAGCTTTCCAAGTGTTCTCTGTTTCATAAGGGACTTGGTCTCTGTGGAGAGCCAGGGAGCATGATTTGATTGTACTCATCTTCCTAGATGGAGCTAGGGAGTCTAGGGTACTCAAGAAGATATTATTGAAACTGCTGACAGCATCATTTAGGGGGAGCCGTTTAAGGATGGACCAATCTGTGTTGTGGAGAACAGAGTTGAAGTGGGAAGAGTTGAAAGTAGATAGTTTGACAGTCCTTGATGAGGTGGGGTTTGGGAGTATGGGGGTTGTGTCTAAGGATGGAGGTAGGGAAATGGTCACTGAGGGAATCAGGTAAGGTGGTGGGATTGAGGTAGTGGTGAGGGGTATTGGTTAGGATCCAGTCAATTATGGAGATGGAAGTTAAATTTTTATGGAATTGAGTGGGTGATGACATAAGTTGGTGGAACCCATGAAGGTGGATGCTGAGTTGGGGAGAGTCAGTTGAGAGTTTGGACCAGTCTATGTTGACATCGCCGAGGACAAGTGTCTCATGTGGTATATATTGAGAGAGAATCAGGATAGGATGTTTTCAAGAATGGGCAGATTGCTGCCAGGAGGAATATAGATGGAAGCTAAAACAAGTTTTTTATGTGGGTTCAGATGGCAGTTGAGAATGAGTAGTTCAGCAGGGAGGAAGTTAGGAATAAAGTAGGTATAAGGAAAGATGTTAAGGTTGTTAGAGTAGAGGATGGCTATGTTGGTCTGTCAGATCTGAAGAGGTTATAGACAGGTGGGAGTATTTAACTGTGAGATAGGTGGCTTAAGCCAGGTTTCTGACGGGGAAAGAATGTTTGGGGTATTGAGAGCAATCCACGAGTGCAACTCAGTAACCTTATTTGTTAGGCTGTAAATATTCAGCGAGTAAATGGTTAAGTCTTCGGCAGAGAATAATTGTTGTGGCTGTGACGGATTATTAGAGGTGTGAGATGGGGGCAGTGGAGAGTTAATTGTGGAGGAGGTGTTGGGGAGGGTGGGGGGCATGAGGGGCCTGGGTTGGGATGGACACCACCAAAGCAGAGTAGTTTAAAGAGGTGTGAGGGTAGTAAATGAGTTTGAGTAGCTTTGACTTAACTTTAGGGGAAGGTTTAATAACCTGTAAGAAGGTTGGTTTGTATAGGCTTGTGGTAGAGGTAGTGAAGAGATCTGGGGATATAGTAAAAGGGGATGTAGTTGGTGGTATATTGTAAGAGTGAGAAGTTTGAGATCATTGGAGTGGATTATACAGATTGGAGTGGTAAGAGGTGGTGAGAGAAAAAGTAGTGTAGAAGATAAAAGTAGACATTGCATGTTAGAGTATGGTTGGGAGAGTATGAGGTGTCTAGGAAGTGATGTTGATAAAATTGACAGATTAATGAGGTGGGAGTGGTGAATGACAGGAAGAAGAAAACAATCAGAGAAGCTGATACAAGGGACAGAAATGATAGCAGGAAAGGCATGGAGTTCTATGTAAGAGTAGAGGTAGAGACAAGAGTACTGAAGAGAAGGAGAGAAAAACTAGGAGGGGTGCACAGGACTGACAACACTATTAACTAATAGAAAGCAGCAGATGGGGAAAGAGGGTTAGGCAGGCAGTAGGAGCAACTCAGGTAGGAGGTACAAGTTAGAGAGAAGGGTAGAATGGAGGGAGTCTAGAAGAAATAACTAGTCAAGTGCAAAAGATAAAATAGTTACAGGGTGTGGTCTGCAGGTGAGTAAGAGCCACCACAGGAGTAATAAAGGACTAATGGTAGCAGGTATCCTTAACAGAAAAGGTGAACATACATAGATGGTTTTCACTGGAGAGGGGATGCACACTGGAGGTACTTGACTGTAGCTGAGCATACAAAAAACAGTAAAGGGGATCCCCTTTTCTCCTTCTAAAGAAAACAGACTGGCTGCCTAACGTCACAGTCTGTGGCACATACACACACCATGTATCGGACAATAAATGGTGGCATAGACTACACACATCTGGCACTTGTAAAAGTAAACCAAAGCCTACAGGAAGGGATATGCCTAGAAATCTGTACAATCGTGAGGCCCTTCTCAAACATCTCACACCAAAATAGAATATGATGGGACAGCCATTAAAATAGCTCATAAGAAAACTGCAACACAGATGTCCAACACAGGTGCCTTAAAAATCAGTAACCAGCCTGGAAGGTCTTTCTCACGGACTGATGCGTACTTAGCAATATAGAAAAAAATCTCACTGATTGTCCCCCTAGGGATAACAGGCAGGAATATGGTTGAAAGAAAAAGCAGGTCAGGAAGCAAAGCAATGCCTTACTGATCAGACATGCTGAAGCTTCATCAGGACTGTGAATCAATACAGTCTTTCACTCCCCAACCACTGATTCGTTTTACCAGTAGATTCTTTGGCTCATCTATTACTGCATAATAAGTGCTCCTTGTGCTAATGCCACTAGATTCATATCTGGAAAGAAAGGCCATTAAATGCCAACTAAAGCAGTATTTTCTTACTAAATGTAGAATGTGAAGTTGTTAATCTCGCCGATTATTCTCACTGATGGGTTGGAACCGATCCTCGGCTCCGACACGGCCGATAGCAAGCTCAAGGTTTGCCAGTAGCTCGAGGCCAGCCCCTTATCCCACCATGCACTGCTAGAATTACCTCAGATCTAGTTTGCCGCGGCAAGAGAGATCTCTGTGATCCAGATAGCTCGGACCATTTTAGAAACAGAATTAACAGCAAGTTTTTAAAAAAAGTTTTCCTTTTTGATATATTTATGTAGTGTGTTAGTTCCATTATTTTTAGATAGTTTAGACAGTTTAAATTGCTTTAAATTATGGACTTATTGGCTTTTTAGTTTGTGTGGGCCTTTAGCCCCTTTTCCTACTATTAATCCCTTTAGTAGTTAGGTTTTTTCTGTGGGACTATATATATATATATATATATATATATATATATATATATATATATATATATATATATATATATATATATATATATATATATATATATATATATATATATATATATATACACACACACACATATATATATATATATATACATACACACACACACACACACACACCAAGCACCTCCAAGACACCTGTAGCATTTGTCACTCCTCTTCAAGAGTACTCTTGGAGAGTTGGAGAGAAGGAGGAAACAGACAGAGGATTGCTACAGCAATCTTTTTCAGAAGTTTTGAATAGCCATGAAGGTGCTAGTACGTCTTCCAAATCTTCAAAATCCAAGTCTTCAGATAGGGTATCCAAAAAGGCTAAAATTTCAGAAGGAGGGTCATCGGTTCTACAGTCATCGGAGCAGAGTGTACCTTTGATTCGGAGCCAGCTCTCAGTATTGGAGCCGGTCTCCGAAGTTCCTTCTTCATCTCTGCTCCAGTCAGCACCTTTGGTACATTCAGCTAAATCTTCAGTCAGCCTTTCGGATTTGGACATGGATCGGCTAGTGCAGAAGCTTTTATGGGCACTAGGACTTGCCAAATTGTTGTCGGCCCTGACCAGCTTGTCAGTGCCGAAGACCATGGAACCGAACTGGTCTACTTCTCCTCTGGGCCGTACTGGACTGAGCAGAGGGAAGTCGAACTGATGGTGGTCGGACCCTTGGAGCCGCTATCCGCTCCGGGGTTATCTGCTCCATCTACTCTGATGTCCTCTGCGCCAACCGAGGGCTCTAGGAGTAGACTCTCTCCAGTCTGGTCCGGGGAGGATAGTCGCACTGACTTGTCAGTGCAGACTCTCCTTCTCGGGGCTTCGGCTCGGATGAGCTCGGCTCCTACCTCAGGCTCGGAGCCCAGGGCTTCGGTGTGGATCGGACAGTACTCTCTGGTCCGTCCACGCCTCGTCAGAGCCATGGTTCCTTCGATGCTATGAGGAGAGTTTTGTCTCCAAAGACATCAGCATCGGTTCAGCTTTCCCTCTCCCCTCAAGCTCCTTTGTCTACTTCTGCATCTACCGACCCCCTCTAAGCGTAGAGGCCCTGAGCCTCAAGTGCCCCCTGCTCTTCTGAGACCTCCCCAGACCCTCCCACTGAGCAGGTGCCCAGAAAGAGACTGTGCAAGAGGTGGCACTTGACTCCCCACAGGAGTCTGACATCTGACACGGACTTAAATGAGTCAGAAGGGTCCCCTCGGTCCCTCTCTGAGGATCTCTTTTGCAGAGATATTAGAGATCCTTTGAGGGGCGACTGGCAGTCCAAGACCCCTACTGAGGATGAGTCTGTGCTCTTGAAGGCTTTTGGGTCTCAACCTTCCACTTCTTGGGTGTCTCCGCCTTACGACGAGCTCATGGATCTGATCTCTCGTAAGGCGTGGGAGTCACCGGAGGCCATGGAATCTGTCCCTCGTAGACCCAATAAATCCATATCTGCCCCAGTCGATAAACTGTTTTTTTGACAAAAGGAGTGCCTGTGGATGCTATGGTGGTGGCTGCAGCTGCCAAAAAGGAAGCATCTGAGACATCCTCTTCTATCCATCGCCCTAACAGAGATTCTAGGGTTATGGATAGATATGGGAAGCGCATGTTTAGTTCAGCGACTTTCTCTGCAATCACTGAACTACTTGACCCATTTTACAAGACTACAGAGATCTCCTGAAACAGCTAGGAGATACCCTCCAGGGTACAGTAGCTGCAGGAGTGGCCGGCAAAGTAAAAGCCCAGCTCACTACCCTTAACTCAGTAGTGAACTCATCCATGCTTCTCATATCCTATGCAGCTGATGGTTCGTGTAGAGCCACTAGTTCAGGCATTGCTCTTCGCAGACCAGCCTGGATGCATCTGTTCCTTTGCGGAACCCTTAAAGTCTTCCTTTATTAATATCCCATTTGATGGCTCATCACTGTTTGGGCCCAAAGTAAAGGAAACTTTAACCAGGTGGGAACAGGAAGGCAAGACCATCTGCCGTTGGGGTCCGCTTTTCCACTCCTACTCTGCCCTAACCCAAGGGCCCTGGGGGGGAGATGTGCTTCCGAAAAACTCAAAGCAGCCTTTCACAACACACGTGGTGAAACCCCCTCTAGAGGCAGGGGAGGGGGTTATAATGGAAGATGCCGCCCCCGTGGCAGAGGGGGTCCGCAGCAACAAGGTGACAGGAGTCAGTTCTCCTGTCAGTCCTACCAGCTCTCCTGAAAGGGGGCCCGACTGTTCGGCTCTGGAAGTAGTCGGGGGTCGCTTGTCTTTGTACCCAGAAGCTTGGATAAACATAACATCGGATACTTGGGTACAAAGCATTATTTCCAGAGGATATTTCATACCGTTCTTTACCCCTCCCATTCCTATCAAAAAAATCCCAGATGTTCCACCCAATCTCAGGGAACAAGCAATCGTAGAGTTCCACAGATGCTAGAAAAAAAAAAAAAAGAGTCATCCAACCAGTCCCAGCAGACCGGGTCGGATTCGGAACTTACTCTAGATTCTTTTTGGTACCAAAGAAAACAGGGGACTGGAGACCTATCTTGGACCTCAGACTCAATAAGTTCGTAAAGAAAGAGAAGTTCCGAATGGTCACGCTTCAGTCCATTCTTCCCTTTTTAGGGAAAGGCGATTGGATGCGCTCCATAGATCTCAAGGACTTGTACTATCACAAAGATGGACAGACGCTCCAGAGATCATCTGTGCTTCCGGCTGGGAGCCAATCATTACCAATTTCGAGCCCTGCCCTTTGGTCTCACTTCAGCCCCCAGTGTGTTCAAATGCATGGCAGTGGTCACAGCTCACCTGAGGTGTCTAGGATTCCATGTGTTTCCATACTTAGATGATTGGCTCCTCACCACTACCACCAGGTATCAATTGACTCAGGCAATACAATACACTCTGCCATCAATTAGGCATTACGATGAACTTCGAAAAGTCTGCCTTATCGCCATTTCAGCATACCGTTTTTATAGGAGCAGAGATACCTCAACCACCACTCTACGTCTCCCTATCGAAAAAGTCTCCCTTCTTCGCCAAAACGTCAGCTCACGGGTGTCAAAGAATAAAGCTACAGCAGCGGAGGTATTGAAAGTACTAGGTTTGATGGCGGCAGCAATCCTGGCTATACCACTCACAAGGATGCATATGCGAATCCTTCAATGGCTTCTTTTCACTCAGTGGTCTTACCAGAAACTACCAATGCACCACATGATTTTTATCACGGATTCTTGCAGGAGAGACCTTCAGTGGTGGTTGACGTCTCTTCATGTTACAGTAAGGGAGACCCTTTGTCCCCCCCCCACTAGCCACTGTGACCACGGATGCTTCCCTGATGGGTTGGGGGGGGCATTTTCAGGGAAAGACTGCCCAAGGCACATGGACAGATCAAGAATCACATCTGCACATCAATGTTCTAGAGCTAAGAGCAGTACTTCTGGCGTTGCAGTACTTTCAGGACTCTCTCCCTCTAGGGACTATTGCAATTCAGACAGACATGTCAGTAGTCTGGTAATTGAACAAGCAGGACGGAACCAAGTCTTAGCCCCTTTGTCAAGAAGCCCTCAGAGTTTGGCAATGGGCTGTGTCGTCCCAGCGTTTTCTGTTAGCAACGCACATCCCGGGGAAATCCAACGTCATAGCAGACAAGCTAAGCACGGCAATATTACTCCCTCACGAGTGGTCTCAATCAAGAGGTTGCGGAGTTGATTTTCCACAAATGGGGCCAGCCTTGCTGCGACCTTTTTGCCAGCCGCATCAATTCAAAATGCAGAAGCTACTTTGCCCTGATACCACCTCCCGGTCATCCCCAGAGAGATGCACTTTTACACAATTGGCCCCCGGGTCTCCTTTATGCATTTCCACCCTTCCCTTTAATACCCAGATTTCTACAGAAAGCAAAATCGCTGGGAAGGAAGGTTATACTCATAGCCCCCTACTGGCCTCGACAGATTTGGTTTCCGTTTCTTCACCATCTGTTGGAGGATCCATGGATCCTGGACCCAGTTCCGGACCTTCTGACGCACCCGTCAGGGGACCTTCATCCTTCTCCACAGTCCCTGAAACTGACTGCTTGGCTAATCCACTTCCCCTAACTGCCAGGCTTCATTCAATTTCAGAAGATACAAGACAGATTCTCTTGTCCTCTCACAAGCCATCTACCAGGAAATTATATGGCAGCAAATGGAAAAGGTTCTCAATTTGGGCCAACGCGCAGAACATTGACCATTTTTGAGCTCCGCTATCTTCGATCTTGGAATTTGACAAAAAATTTTCAGGAAGGGGCAGCAGCTGCTACAGTTAGAGTTCAGTTAGCCATCTCAAATTTTCACCTTGGTCTTGATGGCTCAAATATGAGCCATAAATTATCCAAAACCTTCCTTAAAGGTGTTCTTCATACGAGACCTCCGATCAAAATTCCCTTTTCTCTGGAATTTAAACTTTATGCTGTCTCAACTTATTCTTCCTCCCTTTGAACCAGCTTTTTCTTGTGCTTTAAAATTATCGTGGAAAACAATTTTTCTTGTGGCCATTACGTCTGCCCGCAGTGTGCCAGAATTTCAAGCATTATCCATCAGACCACCCTACGTGATCTTCCATGCTGATAGAGTATCTCTCAGAATGAACCCCTCATTTTTACCTAAAGTCTGTTCCGAGTCAAACATCAATCAGGTCACTGAACTACCAGTGTTCTTCCCCAACCACTCTAACTTAGAATATATGCTGCACAAACTTGATGTCCACGGACAGCTCAGATTTTATCTTGACAGAACTAAGGATATTAGGAAATCAGATCAACTTTTTGTAGACTTCTCAGAAGCAAGAAAAGGCAATCCAGTGGCTAAAACAACCTTATCTAAATGATTATCCGATTGTATATCCTTTGTTTATGAAAATGTGAACATGCCCAATGCACAAACCAAAAGCTCATTCTACCAGAGCTGTCTCTACCTCTTCTGCTTTTCAAGCTAAATTGCCCCTTGACTATATTTGCGCTGCAGCCACTTGGTCTAAACCTCATACCTTTATCTCACATTACAAAGTAGATAAGGCTTCTAGGAACAGGTCTTCCTTTGGTTCTACAGTACTGAAGAACATACTCGCATGAGCCACCCAGGGTTGAGGGTGCTAGGGACGCTACCCATCAGTGAGAATAATCGGCGAGATTAACAACTTCACATATAGAAGTTAAGTACTTACCATAACGTTCCATGTGAGTTGTTTATCTTGCCTTTATTCTCACATCCCTCCCTCCTTCCCCCTCCTGGCTGACTGACTTGGAGGCTAGTGCCATCCCGGTTATTCAATATTTCTTTCCCTTTGGGTACTCTTCTTCGTAGATATACTAGTATGTATAGGTTGTATATATGTACAGACTATTATTCGCAGCAAAGATCTGAGATAATTCTAGCAGTACATGGTGGGATAAGGGGCTGGTCTCGAGCTACTGGCAAACCTTGAGCTTGCTATCGGCCGTGTCGGAGCAGAGGATTGGCTCCAATCCATCAGTGAGAATAAAGGCGAGATAAACAACTCACATGGAACGTTATGGTAAGTACATAACTTCTATTTAGTACTCATAGGTGGAAACCTGTTCTTGTCAGAGAAAGCAATACAATTTTTTTTTTACTACTACGATAGTATGTCTTCTATAGGCACACTTATCTGTTCCAGGAATGTCAGACTTCAGACAACTACCAAATTATAAAAAGCATCATAAATACAGGCAAATGTAAGAAATGTGTTTCACAAAGAGATTCTCATATGGGCACAAAAGGGTTCTCTGAAACTCAGCCTGAAGTGAAAAATGAACAAAAGAACTAAAGGACTACTTCTTGGGAGAAAACAGCGTTAGCTGCATTCCCTTTCAGCTTTAATTCAGGTTGATAGTCTGGCTTGTGGAGAAGCCCAGCATCTGACCAGGGCATCCATAAAGCTACGGAAGTCTGACTGCACCAATGAATGTTTGCCTAAGGATAATTCTCATGGCTAAGTGATCATAATGCAACAATGACTCATACAATACATAGCTATAACTTTTGTCATTTGCTTGTACAAGCCAAATATTTCAGATACAGCACTTTGAGAGCTTGCTCTCCCCACAAGGCAAGCAACAATCTACAGTTATAAGTGTATGAAGCACAGGGGTGTAAGTTGCATGCTCCTGCTCAGGGATGGCTAATTTAGCTATAGTCAAAACAGCAGTTCATTAATTGTGAACAGTGGATAGTCAAGTCTTCTGCTTTAGGGGAGCTGATGTACAACCATCCACTAGCGGTAAATGCAAAACTCTTATGAGCAATGTGGATGAAACATCTAAACAGTTACCACAAACTGTTTGAAGTTACTCCAATCAGTGACTACATGCCACAGGAAGCCACTGGTACTCTGGTGTCTTAATAGTGAAATAACATACCTGCAATTAATTCTTTCTGACGTTCTATCAGACATAATTTGATCTCCATGCCAATTGCTTTAGCCAATGGAGGTGGGACAGCATTGCCAACCTAAAACAAAGCACAAGGAGCATTAACATCTGAATTTTCTAACAAAATATTTAAACAAAAAAAAACACACACATGTAAGATAGGCAGTCATAACATTGGATAAATGTGTGTATACAAATACAAATAAATGCATCACAACCCACCAGTCAGGGAAATCAAAATAGCATTTTTCATTGCATTAACCTCCTTAGACCCTGAAGCTATACTAGGTCATGGTCCTCTCTCACTTGACAATGCCATTATAAAATGAGTTCTACTGCACTGTACTGTTTAAATCCCCTACACTGTACATACCACTCAAAGAAAGTCTATTGGATTTAATTTTATTTTTAAAGTAATGAAGTCAGAGATCCAGCACGCACACTTCCTATCCTGAAAGGGACCAGAGGAAATTGAGCACTGACACGAGGTAAGCTATTAACCAAATTGAGTCAAGGGCTCATCCTTAAGGAGAGGAAGTCTGCATATATCCTTGGCCAAATAAATGCTACTGTAATTAAACCCTATTCATACTCTGTGGCAAGTCACTGCAGAACTATGAACTTCTTAGCCTAACTTTGCAAACTTGCACCTACCCAGCTACTGACGCAGAAGGAATGTACAGAAAAGGAAAGGCACACCCCCTCTGCACCTTTATTCTTTCTAAAGTGCCTGTAGAATTGAGCTTAGCTTGAATTTACTGGAATTATGTTTACTGATCCAGTCTTCCAAGATTTTTTTTTTTTTTTTAAGAGATTACAATAATAATAACTATGGGCTAGGCTTATAAATGCCCTTGGGCAGATAGCCTAGTACGAACCTATGAACCTATATACAACTTTCAATATGTCGGAATCAGCACTCTGTACTTTGAAGCCAAAATGTATTCCATTATATCCTATCTACATCAATAATTACAAAATCATTCTTCAGTTAATGGAAGATTTCATCTTAAATCTTAGTGACAAAACTGCACTGATTTCACCTCTGTCTAGTGCAGATAGAGATAATAATCTTTATATGTATACTATTTATTTCTATTGTAATAATTTTCATGTTTCTCTAAATAGTCCAGCAATCAAGCGACAGGCTGAATGGTAATCTTTTATGAAAGCTCACTGCTGGTTGAAGAAAATGCTGCCGGCAGTAGTGTTTTGCTTGAACGGCTACTGAGATATCATTAGCTATTTCTACATTACATATTTTTACTGTGATTATTGTGGCTTATAAAATCTAGTTTAAGACCTAGAATTGAATGAAGGCAACCACTGTAAAGGTTACTTTGTGCTGAACATGTTGCCATTTACAGTTTTTTAGTAACACATTGTCCAAGAGATATGAAAAATAAGTTATGTACTTACTATAACATTCCATGCAAGTCGTTCATCTCGCCTTTATTCTTACACATGGGTTCAGTGCCGACCCATTGGCTTTGAGTCGGCCGCTTTACTAGCTGAAGATCTCAGAGTAGCTAGAGGCCAGGCCACTACCCATGATGCTCTGTCCTACCTCAGATCTAGTTTGCTGAACTCAGCATGAACAGGTGTAACTCAATAAATACTCCAGCCAGAGTAAAAAGTCCTAGAACAAGACTACCAGACCCAAAGTCTACTTGCTCTTCGAGACCCTGGAGAGGGAAGGTGGGTGGGAATGTAAGAATAAAGGAGAGATGAACAACTCACATGGAACGTTATGGCAAGTACACAACTTCTTTATGTGAAGTTGTTCAATCTCACCATTTATTCTTACACATAGGTAGTGTCCCAAGCACCCTAATCCTGGGTGGCTCAAGGGACTATATTCCTGAGGACAGTGGAACCAAAGGAAGCCCTGTCCTTGGAGGCCCTGTCCACTTTGTAATGAGTGATAAAGGTATGAGGCTTATACCAAGTGGCAGCTGCATAGTGTCCAAAGGTAAACGAGCCGTATAAGCCGAAGTGGAGACTGCTCTAGTTGAATGCGCCTTCACACCATGCTCGGTTTGGTTCGCTGAAGACTAAATAAGTTTAATGCAGTCAGTTAACCATTTGGAAAGGGTAACTTTAGAAATGGGGCAATCCTTTTAGTGTCAGCATGAGATACAAAGTTGGTCAGATCTTCTAAATTCCTTTGTCCTGTCCAAACAATCTTAATTGTCTGTGGACATCAAGTTTATGCAACATGTATTCCAACTTATTAGAATGATTACTGAAAAAGGTTGGAAGATCAATAGTTTGGTTTAGATTGGTCTCAAAACACACCTTTGGCAGGAATGAGGGATTAGTCCTCAGTGATACTCTGGATGGAACACCAAATATGGGGGTTTGATAGAAAGGGCTTGAAGCTCAGATACCCTGCCTGCTGAGGTAATAGCAACCAAGAAAATATTCTTCCAAGAAAGAAACTTCAACTGACAGGATGATGCAGGCTCAAAGTGGGGAAGAATAATATGTGACTGCACACAATTTAGATTCCAGGGAGTAAAGGGTTGTCTAACAGGTTGCCTAAGATGAATGGTGCCCTTAAGGAAGGCTCTACATAATCTGTGAGACATCAAATTAGAACCTTCAGCCCAGAGGTGAAAATTAGAGATCACAGCCAATTGAACTAAGTGGCAGCTGCAGCACCTGCATGAAAAAGCTTAGACAGGAATTCTAGGATACTAGCAATCGGGGCAACATAAGGATCAATGTTATTCTGAGAGGCCCAAAAAGCAAATTGCTTCCATTTACTAGCATACAACTTTCTGGTGGAAGCCTTATGCGAAAATACAAAAATGTGCTGTACCTCCGAAGAAAAATCATGTGACCTGGCTAGGTAGGGAATCAGAGCAGCCAAGCTGTCAGTCTGTGGGAACGAAGGGAGGGATGGAGGGCCCCTGATGAATGTGTAAGTAGGTCTAGAACTGGCTCCAGAGTCCAAGGTTCCTCCAGATGATAGTCGGAGGAAGGGGAACCAAATCTGACTAGGACAAGAGAGGCCATGAAGATTACAGTCCTTTGCAGGGTTTTGGCTTTCTGCATGAATTTCGGAATTAGGGGTATAGGTGGAAAGGCATACAGGAGTCCCGGGGGCCAATCGTGTACGAGTGAGTCCCTTGGGCTGTCCTCCCCCTGAGGGGGATTCAGAGCAAAGTAGCTTCTGCATTTGGCATTCATAGGGGATGCAAACAGGTCGCAGCAAGGCTGGCCCTATCTGCAGAAAATCATCTCCGCAACTTCGTTTTTGAGACCACTCGAGCGGTAGCAGAATGGCTCTGCTCAGTTTGTCCTTTATCACGTTGGATTTCCCCGGGATACGAGTTGCTATCAAAGTGCCTGGTGGACAACCCACTGCCAAATTCTCAAGGCCTCTCAACACAGGGGGTAAGACTGTTCCCCCTTGCTTGTTGACATACCAGACTACAGACATGTTGTCCGTCTGTATCGCAATAGTCGCTAGAGGCAGAGTCGCGGAAGTGCTGCAACACCAAAAGCACCACTCTCAGCTCCAGAACACTGATGTGCAACTGACAGTCTCCAACCAGGTGTCTTGGGCTGATCTGCTCTGAAAAAGCCCCCCCCCCCCCAGAAGCGTCCGTGGTCACCTTGGCTGACGGCAGAGGAAAAACAAATAGTCGACCCACTGCAACTTGGCTGGTCAACACCATCAACCACCAGCGAAGATCCTTCTTGCGAGTCCATAATCATGATTAAGAATGACATGGTAAGTTGTTGGTAAGACCACTGGGTGAATATTGATCACTGAAGAATACTCATATGCATACGTCCCAGACGAACTATGAGCATAGCTGCCATAGTGCCCATTAGCTTCAGTACTTGATGGGCCGGTACTTCTCTGCAAAATGTCCGAGACCTGGTTTCAGAGAGTGGTTATTCTGTCCAGGGGCAATCTTACTGTGGCGGTGGTGGTGTCTAGTTCTGCTCCGATAAAAGATACGCTGCGATGGCGACAAAGCAGACTTTTCGAAACGGATAGTGATGCCTGAGAGCAGAGATTGAGTGTGTGATCCCTGGACAGAATTAGTTGATGCCTGGAGGCAGCAGTAAGAAGTCAGTTGTCCAGATACAGAAACACACTGAATCCTAGACACCTCAAGTGAGCCGTAACCACTGCCATGCATTTGGTAAATACTCTGGGGGCTGCGAGTCCAAAGGGCAGTGCTCGGAATTGGTAGTGACTGGTTCCCAGCAGGAAATGCAGATGATCTCTGGATGGCCTGGCCATTTTGATATGGTAGTACACATCCTTGAGATCTATAGAGCACATCCAATCGCCCACTCCGAGGAATGGGAGAATAGACTGAAGCGTGACCATCTGGAACTACTTCTTTACTAATGTGTTGAGTCTGCTGAGATCCAAGATGGGTCTCCAGTCTCGTCATCTTTGGAACTAAAGAATCTGAAGTAAGTTCCGGATCCTATCTGGTCTGCTGGGATTGGCTAGATGACTTTTTCCTGCACCCTCTGGATTTCTATGGGTGCTTGATCCCCGAGACTGGGTGGAACGTCTTGGATTGTTTTGCCAAAAGGTGGGTTTCTAAGAATGGAATAATGTATCCTCTGGTAACAATGCTTTGTACACAAGAATGTTGTAATTCCTAGCCATGCATCTGGATACAAAGCCAAGTGACCCCTAACTGCCTCCAGAGCAGGACAGTAGGGACTCCTTTCAGGAGCACTGATAGGGCTTACCAAGGAACTGATCCCTGGTTCTGTGGACCCCCTCTGCTGCCAGGATGGAATCTTCCATTATTACCCCCTCCTCTGCCACTGGAGGGGGGGGGGTGAAACTTACTGGGCGTCCTAGGGACCAGTTCCATAGTATCAGGAGAATCCCACGTCCTTCGAGCAATCAACTCAAAGGGCGGAATCACCCAGGAGGTGGAAGGTTGAGACCCAAAGGCCTCCAGGAGCACAGACTCATCCTCCGTAGGGCTAACGGACTGCCAGTTACTCCTGTGCTTTAAGACTTCCAGGATATCAAAGGCGATATCCTCAGAGGGGGACCCTTCAGATTCCTCTAAATCAGTGTCTGATGTCAAAGAGTTGGAACCTCATCAGTGGGGTCTTCTGGTGAGGTCTCAGTAGAGCAAGGGTCACCCAATGGAGTTACCTGAGGCTCCAGGTCTCGACGCTTCACAGGGACCTGAGATGTAGAGGCAGAAAGCGGCACTTTAGGGGAGGAGGATGGACCTGACGTGCGTGTCTTAGATGACATAACCCTCCTCATGGCATCGAAGGCACCACTGCTCCGACCAGAGGAAGCCACCGGTTCCAAAGAAGACTACAACTTCCCCGGAGACAAGACAGTGGGCTCCAAACCACATCTGTGCCGAAGCCCCAAGAGGAAGGGTCAGAACTGATGCATTGGTTCAACCCCCCCCCCCCCCCGAACCAACTAGTGAGTGTCTACTCCCAGACTCTTCCAATGGAACCCAAGTAGTCAAGGTTGACTGAGCCAAAGGCACTGAAACAGGCCTTGGCTCCAAAGGTTCCACAACCATCAGATCCTCCTCCAAAGGCCCTGCTCGGCTTGGAGGAGTAGTCACAGCCGGTGGGATGGTCTTAGGCCTTGAGACCTGTTGGGTCGAGGCCGATAATTTAGCCAGTGCCGGGTTCTCCAGAACCCTCTGCACCACCTGGTCCACATCCGAAAGGGTCCTTGAAGAATGAATCGAAGGAACTGAAGGCTAGGTGACTGCAATGTTTCGGAGACCAGCTCCAAGACCAGGGACCGGCTCTGAAAACCTTGCTCAGCGCGAGGCTCCAAAGACTGCGGAGCCGGCGACCGCACCTTCACAGTAAGGCTGGGAGGAGATGACTTGGGCTCCGAGGACGCCTTCGAAGACTTCGACCCCTTTGATGACTTGGAAGTCTGGTCAGCCTTGTCTAAGGACTCCTGGAAACCCGGCTTCAATAAGCCTCTGCTAGCTTCCTTCTCTCCAGTAAAAACCTACTACTGAAGGAATGGCAAAGAGAGAGCAACCCTCCTGGAAGTGAACAGGCCCCAAACAAACAATTCACATGGGTGTCCGTAAATTGACATCTGCCTGCATTTTGGACACTTCTTGAAGCCAGATTTCTGTTTCTCCTTATGGTCAGACATTGTAATAAACAGCACCACAGAAAACACTGACTGATCAAACACACTGTAAACTCCAATAATTTGCAAGTTCTAGGTTGTTAGATCCCTGAACAACCATCAACCTTATTCAAAGAATATACAGTAGCATGAAAACACTTACTGAAAACTAACCACACTGCAAACTAATTATAAAAAAGTCCTAAGTTGCCAGATCCCTGAACTGTGAGGATATATCTAATTATATAAAGACATAAGCACACCATCTAAACACACTACTTATAGTTAAATACAGACAGGGGGAACTAAAGAACGGCCAAAGGCCTAAGAGCAACCGCTCTGCAAAGGAAACCAGTCAATTTTTAAATAAACTCAAAGGCTAAATACCCCAAAAGCAGCATAACTATAATAACTTTAGATATAAACGCAATCAGCATACTATTGCCAAAAGACAAGTAAATATGTAAATAAACTGGCATGGGCTCTACAACGACCTGCGATCAGTTGCAGAGGCAAACTAGATCTGGGGTAGGACACAGCATCATGGGATAGGGTCCTGGCCTCGAGCTACTCGGAGATCTTTACTTAGTAAAAGCAGCTGACTTGAAGGCAATGGTTCGGCTCCGAACCCATGTGTACGAATAAACGGCGAGATTGAACAACTTCATATCATCAGTTTGAACAGAGGCAAAAAAACCCAGTTAAGGCTTAGATTACACCCACAGGGAGTTTGAGTACAAACTCAAAAGAGCTCCACTGGAAGGAATGAGTTGAAGGAACAGTCCATGAAGGCCAGATGAAAATATCTACAACATTTATCTGTAATTATTTCCTTTTGCTACTACTGGGTAGAGTTTGTAATTAGATGTGAACTGCTGTATCTTTTAGGATTCTATAATACACAATGCTAAATAAACTGAATGTTATTGTGAGTATATAACTTAATGTTAATCTATATTTACACTACATCTGAATGCAACTGATGTTGCTGTCACCTGGCTCTAGTCAGAAAAATGTTTCCACAAGTTCACTTACCTAGTTAAGGTAGTCTGCAAGAAGTTTAGCACCACTGTGCTGGATAAGACTGAAAGCCATCAAGGTACACATCTACAAGTATCCGCTTTAACTTTGGCAGTAAAAGATGAATCATTACGAGAAGGAACATGCCTCTTCGAGGTCTTAAGAGGGAGCATCCCTCTCTCTCGAGAAAGGGAAAGAATTACAGAAAATTAAGGCCTAGCAGTTTGCCGACAAAGGTGAACACCCAACATGCCTACTCAAGCTTCACATAATTGCTTTTCACCAAAACTGATGGAAGTGGCTTTATTAATGCTTGTGCAACAAACAGATATACAATGACAAATGTGATGAACCTTTGTCTCATTCCAGTAGTCCATCAAGCTGGCAGGGAACACTGACCCCGTTTTCCCCAACGGCTCTTGAGTAAGATAGGAGTGGGATCCTCATTGTCCAGGAGATGGACAGAACAAGGAGTCACTAGAGGTGTGCTCTGCTGCACCTTCCCTATGGCATTTGCGGATGTGGAACTAATATGGGTCATACCTAGAATTCTAGCAAGTCTTCAAAGGACTTGTGTGTTGGACACAGTTCCAAGAAATGATCACAGCCATGAAAAGTTTAAAAGAATAAAATTTCTACCTAGAGGGATACCCCAACATCAGGGAGGAAAATGAGATCAAACTGCTCACACCACATTATCCCTTCCTGATAATCCAACTTTTTGATAATCTTTTCAAGAATGTACATTGTGATTTCATAATTCTACAGAAGAGAAATATTTACAGGTGATGTCTGACTACCTTGACCTCAATTAGTCACACCAAAAGGTTCCTCTTCTCGTTCCTGTGGAAACAATTAGCATGCAAATCTGTAGAAGAGCTCCCAGCAGTGTCTCGGGTAAAACTTCCAAAGGCCAGGTACTCACTTCTGGCTTATTTTCTACTGTGACTGGATTCTCTAGGATTGCACAAACAGCTCTGTCATGACCCCCCCCCCCCAAAGGGGATTAAACACTTGGATCCTTGATTTCAAATGCAAGGAAATCATTTGCTACTTCAGACAACTGTTTGCACCGCTAATCAAAATGCACTCTATCACATGTAGTGGAGCAGTCAAAAAAGAATGTCAAAGTAGTGCTCTAAAATCCAAAATATCGCTGTGTTCTGTTCAAGTAGTGTAATTTTTATTTATAGTTTTGCATTTCAGTTAACTGTTTGGAGTTCTACTGCTTTCGTTTTAGTTTTTGATTTTGCCTTTAAATCAATCGTTCTGAAAGTCTCCAACACTCAAAATTGCCTTTTCAAGGTAGTTTAAGTTTTGCTGTAACATTACACTTGCTAGTCATCTTTCTTGGGGTTATTACATCAAGAGGTTATCAGTGCCCTGTACAACACAAACACTCAAAGCAAAATGCATCTATAAAACTTCCCTTAGAATTGAAACCTGTAACTTAGTGTGGCTAAAACAAAGCCATTGATTGGAGACAAGCTTACAGCAGTCGACACATGGTGTCTTAGTGCTTAAACCAGAGTGCTCTCCAAGGCACTACTATACCTCTCAACCTCTTAGAGCAAAACATCTGGACAAAGCCACAAATAAAATTGGGGCAAAGGCCCAAAATTAGGGACAAGTTTTAAATATTGCTCTTACAAACTTGAGTAGAACAGATTTTGTGGTTTTGCATTAGCATGAATTTTCTTAATGGTGTGAAGTCTGAAACTCAAATGTTTGTCATTTTCTAACTTCAGTCTTTAATGATTTGCCACTAATTTGCCAGGAAAGCCACAATTTTATGAAAAACGGACCAAAAAATAGAAGACAAAAACCTGGACATTCTGTAAAGATTTGTACAGGTGAGATGTATGGGCACTACAGATTGTATGGTGTTATACAGTACAGTTGGTGTACCCTTACCAGCAGCCAGCCGGAATACCAGAGTCTTTGGATTTCTGCATCGGATGCTGTCTCTTCTTCCAGGACGTCAGGTCATCAGGGGTATAAAACATGCAGCTGATGCCATTACATCAGTTTTTCCTGCCCCAGATGTCAGGTGCCCCCACAATAGGAAGCAATTATATGGTATGGTACACACCCATTAAAAAGCAAATACACCAGAAAAAACATACTAAACAAGAAGCAAAGGAAGAGAAGTCAGGGGGCTGGAGGGAGGGTAACCAGGACTGCACAGTGAATACACTAATATCTACATTTATGGTAAGTGTAGACAACTGTGCTATGTTCTTAGTGTTTCACTGTTGCAGTCATCACATTTGGGTCGATTCCCAAAGCTAAGGAAGGGAGGAGGAAGTTAAAGAGCATTAGTGCCAGCTATTAAGCCCTGCAAGACTGCAGTGGCAAATCCAGCTCTGGATTTAGAAAAGATAGGCATGTGGTAATGCTTGGTGAGCTTCAGGTAGCAACTTCTAGGATGTCCCTGGTAAGGTCTCCTGAGAAAAGCCACAGAGGTAGATGCAACCCAACCCTGGTGGAAAGTGATCTTATCCCCTGTGGGGTAGGTTTTCCACGGTGCTTGTAGCAGAAATGAATGCAATGGGCTATCCATTTGGAAATGGTTTGCTTTGAAATGGGCCTTCCCCTCTGCCCCCTGCAGCAAAGCCAAGTAGCAGCTGTTCAGATTTTTTGAGGGGCTTAGTCCTGTCCAAATAAAATCTAAGCTGTCTGTGCATGTCCAGAGAGTGCAGTATTTGTTCTCCTTTGTTTTGTGGATTAGGGAAAAAAGTAGGCAAATGAATGGACTGATTTAGGGCCACACTAGACGCCACCTTGGGCATAAAGGATGGGTTAGTCCTGAGGGAAACCCTGTCCCCGCATGGAAGATAATTAAGGGTTCCACTGCCATGAGGGCCTGTAATTCAGACACTCTTCTTGCTGAAGTGATGGCTAGAAGGAAGGCTGTTTTCCAAGAAAGGAATTTCAACTCTGCTGTTGCAGCTGGCTCAAAGGGAGGGGGGGGGAGCTTTTCCAATACAAAGTTAAGGTTCCAGGCTGGAGTGAGAGCTCTCCTGGGGTCTTAAATTTTTGGCCCCTCTAAGGAATTGTTTTAGCAAGGGGTGAGAGAAGAGCGGTGTCTCAGTATTATAATATGCTGAAATGGCAGAGGCATGAACTTTGACCAGGATAGGCCCTTGTGGAGCATTTCTGTTAAGTACTGTACAATATGAGGTAAGCTGGGCACCGTTGTGCCCATCCCCGGAGCCTGGCTCCAGGAACAGTATATTTTCCATTTTCAGCATAAGATTTTCTAGTACTAGGCCTCCTTGCCTCCAGAATGACATCCAGCACCTGCTTACTGAGGGATGCTAGAGGAGAGCTCAAGGAATTAGCCAGGCTGCAAAGTTCAGGGTTTAAAGCTGAGGGCGCAGAATCTGGCCCGCCTGCTGGAACAGCAGGGAAGGGGTCTGAGGCAGGTGCCATGGTTGCAGCAGTGTCATACTGCACAAGAGGGGGGTACACCAGTTTGGCATGGCCAGTCTGGTGCAATCAGTATTGTCCTTGGCTTGTCCTGTTTGATCTTTAGTAAAACCTTCGAGAGGTGAAGCAGAGGGGGAAAGGCATAAACAGAGAGGCTTTCCCAGGTAAAGGCAGGGCCATCCACTTTCCAAGCTTGACTGTGGGGAGTCCTTGTGCAGAATTTATTCAATTGATAATTTTGAGGGGAGGCAAACAAATCTACCTCTGGAGTCCCCCATTTATTCCTCAAGAGGTTGAATATTTTGGGTTCTAGTTTCCATTTGTGTGGGTCCATTACATTTCCGCTTAAGTCGTCTGCCAGTGAATTTAGTTTGCCTGGCAGGAACTGAGCTTGTAGATTTACTTGGTAGCTCAAGGCTGTGTTCACAGAGCCATGGCTAGGTGCGGTCTGTCTTTACCAATAGTTGTCCTGGAAAAATACAGTCTTTGAAGATTGTCAGAGCATTCTGTACAGCTAACATTTCTTTTTGATTGATATGCAGGTGCATCTGTCTCGGGTTCCATTTGCCCTGAATGCACTGCCCTGCCATGTGAGCCCCCAATGCACTCTGATGAGTGTTAGGGTTTGAGAGGCAGGGAGTAGAGTGAAAGGGAGTTCCTTGTGGTAGCAGGCCTCTGCCCACCAAAGGAACTCTTCATACAAGGAATGATAGAAATCATTGTTTCCAGGTCTCGACAATGTTGACACCATAGGCTTTTTAGATACCATTGGAGTTTCCTCATATGCAGTCTTGCATACGGAATTAGTAGAATGCAAGTGGCCATGAACCCCAGGGCTTGCAGTATTTTCCTTGCAAACAGCTGGAGTTGTGGCCAATATTCTGAAGTAGGTTGTCAAATAAACTCCGGAGTGAGGAATGCCATCCGGGAAGCTGTGCTCAAGCTTGCTCCCAGGAATACAATCTGTTGGTAGGGTACTAGGTGAGATTTCTTTTAGTTGATGGTGTACCCCAGTGAGGTTAGAAGTTTCTTTACGAATGCCAGGTGGTGTAACAGCAAGTCCACTCTGCCTGAATCACTCGTCCAAGTATGGGTAAATTTGATTTCTCTGCCTGCAAAATGCAATGGCTGGAGCTAGACACTTTGTGAATACCCTGAACACAGTAGATGAGCCAAAGGGAAGTGCAGAGAACTGATAGCGCATGGAGCCTGCCCTAAAGCATAGGTATTTTTGCATGCAGGGCGAGCTTTCCCCCTAAGGGAGCAGGTAGTTGAGCAGGGCTTGGAAGGGTTAAGGTTAAGTCATTGTGCCATTTTTCCGTAGGGGGGTGGCTTACTACTCCCTGCTTTGGAAGTGGGAGCCCCCCCACTGCTTAGGTCTGTGCGTAGCCTGAGACTGTAGCCTAGGTGGTCTGCTGTTCCTGGGTTTGGACTGAAGGCCTGGGACTGGAAAGGACCAGTTCTTTGCAGGCCAATGCCTACTGAATCTGGAAGGCTGTACTTGTAGGAAATCTTTAACAGTTTGCATAGATAGAGTTAAGTGTTTTCCTCCATCCTTTTGAGGACTTCTGCTTTGTTGCCAAAAAAAGCGGTCCTGATTTAAGGGAGCATCCAGTAATTTAGCTTAACATGATACGGCACGTTTTGTTCCTTAAGCCAAGCATGCCTTCTACGTACAGACCCAGTGACAGCAGCCCTGCAAGATTCTTCTAAAGCATCAAAACCACATTGCAAAGTATGTTTACCAACTTCTTCTGCAGAATGCATTAAATCTTGCAATTGTGTGTTCAGCAGTCAGGAATCAACATCATTTTCTGTTTAATTAGTCCCATAATATGCTACTGATACTTTAACATATCAAACTGGCAATTTCAATTTAAAGCCCTAATGGCCAAAGTAGCAGAAGTGTATACCTTCTTACCCAATCTAAGGCTCTAGAATCTCAATTAGAAGGGGTAGGATTGTTGGCAGCAGTAGCCTTAATGCCTTTTGGTCCTTGGGAAATGGTCTCTGGATCTGCAGAAGGATTCTTGAAGAGGAACTTGTCAGATAATCTGTAGTATCTGTCAGGTTTTCTGGAAGCTGGAGATAAAGTGTCTGGGGTAAGGCTAGATTCCAAGAGAGCATCTACAATGTCCAGAACAGGAGGGATAGCTAAAGGCCTGTGTTGAGCAAGGAGTAAGAATTCCCCAAGTCTCTTTTTGGACTCATCTGGCTTTCCCAGCAGAAATGCTCTCCAAGAGTATGCAAGGTTTCACCAAAAGATCTTCTGGAGGAGAAGCAGAGGGAATGGAATCCTCTGCATCAGAATCCTCATAAGTAGATAAGGGCAAATCCTGGTAATCTGAAGGAGCAGAAATATCAGATTCCTGATCAGAAGAATCAGAAAGAAATTCAGTTCTAGGTCTCTTAGAGGGGGAAGGCTGGCTTCCCCTAATCAAGGTAATAAGGTCTTCAGCCATTCTAAGCATTTGAGGCATATGGGCCTGAGCTTGCAGTTTGGTAGTTGGTTTTCTAGACGTAGTGCGAGTTTTTGGCTTGAGGGATTTGGAATTTCTGGAGGGAAACAATGGCGTCTGTTTAATATGAACGTCTGTAGGCCTGAATTCACTGTCAGAAGCCGGTGCCTGCACAGCGGCTCCAGACCCATTAAAAGGTTCAGACATCCGCAGGTTCCACAGTCGAAGCATCTCGCAGCATACCGGACTCTGAATGGGTCTCAGTGGAGGCCTGTGAATCTGAAGTAGCGGGTATCAGGGGCTGCGAAAGCGCCCGAGTACCAGCGGACTGGCGACTAGCTTAACAGAAGCAATGTCAGCAGTTTTGGACCTATGCGGGCTGTCTTTTTATCCTTACATTTTTTCGGAAGATCGGTAGTCTGATGGCTTAAAGCCATTTCGGAGTACTGAAATAGAGTACGAAAGTAACTGGCTGCAAAAACAGCCAGACAACAAATAGTTTGGGGGTTGATCAAGGCACAAAACAGACAGTTAGGGACGTCGTGGTCTGGGCCTAAACAGGGGATGCAGTAAGAATGAAAATCTCTGAGGTATTTGCTTTCCACAGGCAAGACAATTGTTAACTTTTACTGACATCGGTTGGAGCAAGAAAAAGGCTCCCCAACGGGGTACTGATCTGTTTTGAAGACTTCGGGTCTGAAACTCAAACGAAAATTTCAGGCGACAGCCGACCCGGTACTTGCGAACTGCTTCTGCTTTGGGCACCGCACAGCAAGAAAGACTGATGTAATGGCGTTGGCTACATGTTTTATACCCCTGACAATCTGACATCATGGAAGAAGAGACAGCATCCGACAGAAATCTGAAGACTCTGGTATTCTGGCCGGCTGAGAGCTACCTGCAGGCAGCTAACCCAAATGTGATGACTGCAACAGTGAAACAAGATCAGAGTGCTTTCCACAACAGCGAGCAACTTTACAGTCATATTTCAGATCCGCTGTTAAAACTGAAAATGTACCTGAACTTTGTCAGTTACCTCCTCAGCTTATTTTTCACCACCGAGTTGCCAGGTGCTCATATTTGAATTTGAGAAAAATCGGCTTGTTACATAAGATAACTAGACTACATACATAAATTCATTATGTGCTTTATTTCTGGTTATATAATAAGCACTAGTTAAATTACCCTACTCTATCATATAACTGCTCAGACTCATTCTACATGATCTGCTACCCTTACATAAAAAAATACAGTGAAGCCCCACTCCCTAGGGAAAAGAAATGTACTCCTTGCTTGTTTCATGAAATTTGAATTTTGCTTGCATCTTCTGAAACATTTCAGCTAGGCAGCTTACAACTACTTCTCCCAGTTACACTCAGCATATTTCTTGCATTCATACCCGAATTAAGTGGGCAGAACTGTATTACAAAGCCCCAAGTGCAGGTGCTACTTAGTGCATTTCTTTACAGAGGATTGAGGATTCTTCTTCTGCAGAGCTTTGTAAATGCTAGCTCATTTCTGACACCAGCTGCACAGCTCTCAACCTCTTCTCAGAAACTAGACACAGAAAGAAATAAGGGGTAATCAGGCATTTTTAAAATATTAGAACCGTTAACTCTATATGCTGACAGAACAATGAGTTAGATTTTTTGGAAGTAAAAGTAAACCGCTCTTATCCTCAATTTGTCAAGTGTAATTCACTACCTTCTTTTATCTTATTATTTATTGCCAAAGAAAATGTGTGAGGATGCAGCGGTGTAGTAAAGTTTCCATAAATGAATGCAGACATTTGTGGTCCCGGTCGAAGCACCACCTAATTTAACTATAAAACACTATCAAATTGTGGCAAGCTGAAATATTTAATATAAACATTTGCGGTACAGAAACTCAATAGTTAAATGATAAAATGTAGCCATAAACAGAAACTAAGATCTTCGCATTTTTTAACTGAGTAGTTAACACAGATTAATTAGAATTAATATTGTTTGCAGATCAAACCACCAACATAGGCACAGATCCTGCAAAAGGATAAAATATATATATATATATACACACATATATATATATACACAAACACACACTGGATATAAAAAGTTTACATATCCCTGTTAAAATGCCAGGTTTTTGTGATATAAAAAAATGAGATCAAATTATTCCAAAACTTTTCCCACCTTTAATGTGGCATATAGCCTATATAATTCAATTGAAAATCTGTTAGGGGAAAAGTATAAAAAATAAAAAACATACAATACGCTGGTTGCATAAGTGTGCACACCCTTAAACGAATACTTTATTGAAGCATCTTTTGATTTAATTACAGCAGTCTTCTTGGGTAGGAGTCTATCAGCATGGCACATCTCGACTTGGCAATATTTGTCCACTCTTACTTGCAAAAGTGCTCCAAATCTGTCAGATTGTGAGAGTATCTTTTGTGCCCAGCCCTCTTCAGGTCACCCCACAGACTTTCTATTGATTTAGGTCTGGAATCTGGCTGGGCCATTCCAAAATTTTAATTTTCTTCTTTGCCCAGCTCCAAGGTTCTCAGTTCCGGGCTCCGATCCTTCTTTGGGCAGGCCTGCCTTCCAGACTATGGGGAGAGCCCTGGCCTCTTGTAGGCTCACAGCTGGCTCCATCCCATTCAGAGTGTCACATCTATGTATCCTCTTGGCCCACAGCTGCCCCAATCTGCTACACAGGGGCAGCGGGCACAAAAGCACTCTGGCAAGCCCATCTCCAGAGTAGGAGCTGCTAGGAGACTCAACTGCCAGAGCACCAGGACCTGTAGATGGCACCAAGGAAAAAAACAGATGATCCAGGGATCCCAGAGCTAGCAGCCAAGTCATGGTCCCATGGGTGGGTCAGCTCCGACAGAGCCAGCGACCAGAGTGTTTTGGAACCAAGGTAAGGTCCACCACTGGCACTGGGAACATCAAAGTAGAGGGCTCCAAGACCTGCGGAGATGTTGGAGGAAGTTAAGTGGGAGTCCTTGGAGAGTAAACCTCTGCTCTGGATGGGAGACAAGTCCTAGATGAAGCAGGGAGACCTCTGGCTGCGAAAAGCTGATCCACTAATCTGGACATCAAGATCCGAAAGGCTCCTGGAACGGATGGACATCAGAGGGCCATTCTTGCCTTTCAATGAATGGGCTTAATTGCTGACCCAAGAAGGGGTCTATAGATGGGGAGTACTTGGTCTTGAATGTACTCTCGACCTTCAGCACCGTGGTCGGTTGACCAATACCTTGCTTTGTAGGGGAGGAAGTAACCAGTATGCTAGGGGAAACTATTGTTGGTGCCGTAGGAATTTTTGAAGTTTCAGCAGTCTTCAGCACCATGGGAGACGTGACAGGCTTCAGTGCCGCAACAGTAGTAGTTGGTGTCGATTCTGGTATCTTGGGCCTCAGTTCCAAATGAGTCATCACCTAGCACTTAGCAGATTTTAATTCCTGTAGTTTAGTAGATACAGGAACTTAATGACTCCTTTTCTTGGGCTTTTTTTTGGGAGATTGATGTCTCTGCCTCAGACAAAGCCTCACCAAAAGGGCATTTTAGCAGCCCTTTGAGGATAGGTTTGCTGCACCTCTCTGCAAGGGTTCGAGCACTGAAATCCTTTCAGAGATCATACAGCAGTTGAATTTCCAAATGTGGCACCCCCAAACCAACACAAGATATCCATCTGAGTTGGGCATCTTCCTGCCACATTCCTCACATTGCTTGAATCCTGTGA
>NC_056743.1:1805149406-1805154406 GCF_019279795.1 Protopterus annectens | reverse complement strand
TCATTACTGTATTTGTTGTGTTGCTATATATGTTATTTTGTTTTATTGTGTTGTATATTTGCACATGAAATTGTTTTGGTTTATGTATATTGTTGTGCTTATTCTGTATATTATTGTGTATATATAACTACAATATGTGTGTAGCATTCATTTTGGTTTTTGACAACACATTATGTTATGCTGTATTTCTGTTGCATGTTTGTATGTTTGGTATGCATCTGTAGGTAAAACAGACTTGCATGGTGGTTGTATATGTAGTGTGCACTGTTACATGGTTTTCTTTCTTTTTGTTATGCTAGAATAGACATTTATAAATTATAGCCACAACACCATACAGATGTATGAATGTTTTCACATGTAATATATAACATGCATTGCTGCATAATAGTGCAAAGACATATCTACAATATGTAGTCAGTCAACATGAGTATTGTATGTATAAAATACAGTATTATTATAAAATATTATACATATACACATGCATTTGTATTATATGTAGAGGTCACAAATCAGTTGCATATAACACTGACATAAACTAATATATATACATATGCAGATAGATATATATGTTTTGTGTTGCAACTGTCTGTAGTAATTATTATATCACATAAATGCTTCATGTAATTGTTTCAAAAATCTCCTTTCAGGTCAATAAAATATCATAAGACACATGGTATTATACCTTTGATTCTTATGAAAGTGTATGTGCATTACCAATATAAAACATGTAAAATGGTAAAATGTGCTGCATTAACAGTAGATACAATCTTATGTTCCCTTTCTGTGTAGTACATGCAGTATGATAATTTTCATATTCTGTTGATTAAGTCCGCTAGGGAACTTGTCAGCATGCTGAGTAAAACCTCATATTAAGATGGCAAATGAACCATCTTATGCTGCACACGTACAGATATCACAGTTTATGACAGGTTATGAAAATGTGTTTTTCATATTTTGGCAAACTGTGGTAGGGAAAGTACAGTTGTGTACACTTACATAAATGTAGATGTTAAAGTGTATTCACTGTTGCCGTCATCACATTTGGGTTATCCCTGCCTGGGTAGCCCTCAGTCAGCCCGAATACCATAGGCTTAGTATTTCTGCGTCGGTTGTTGTCACTTCAGGACAGTCACCAGTAGTAATAAAATAAGGCAGCCAACGCCATTACATCAGTTTTCCGTGCCCTATCAGGAGCCCACAAGTGGGAGTCAGGATATGGTGGAAGAACCCCACCAGTAGAAAGTAAACACCAAAAAAGTTCCTTGTAAGGAGAGAGGGAGGGAGAGAGAGAGAGAAAAGGGGGAATGGAAGGAGGGAAACCAGGACTGCAACGGTGAATACACCAACATCTACATTTATGGTAAGTGTACATAACTGTACTATGCTCTTCATGTTTCACTGTTGCAGTCATCACATTTGGGTTGATTCCCAAAGCTGAAAAGGGTGGAGGCAGTCAAGAAAACTGGGGGCTGGCTAGGATGCCCTGCAAGACTGCAGTGGCAAAGCCTGCCCTGAATTTGGAGAAGACAGGCAGGTGGTAATGTTTGGTGAAGGTATGAACAGATGTCCATGTTGCAGCCTCCAGGATGTCCCCTGTTAGGGACTCCTCTGAGGAAAGCTGCAAAGGTTGAGGTTGCTCTAGTAGAGTGAGTCCTGACCCCCCCCTAGGAGGTTTCCCGTGTTATTTGTAGAAGAAATAGATGCAGTGTGCTATCCATTTGGAAATAGTTTAGATATGGCTTTGCCCTCTGCCCCTGCAGCAAAGTTGACAACTTATCGGTCTTTCTAAATGATTTAGTCCTGTCTAGATAGAATCTGAGCTGTGTGCACATCTAGAGAGTGCAGTATCCTTTCCCCCTTGTTTTGCAGGTTAGGGAAAAGGTGGGCAAATTAATGGATTGGTTGAGAGACACACTGGACACCACTTTTGGCATGAAGGATGGGTTAGTCCTGAGGGAGACCTTGTCAACATGGAAAATGAAGGGCTCTACAGCCATTAGTGCCTGTAGCTTGGATACTCTTCTTGCTGAAGTGATGGCCAGAAGCAAGGCTGTCTTCCATGAGAGAAACTCTACTGAAGCTGCTGGCTCAAAGTGGGGCAGGGTGAGCTTTTCCAACACAAAGTTTAGGTCCCAAGCTGGGGTAGGTGCTCTTTTGGGTGACCTCAAGTTGCTAACCCCTCTTAGGAACTACTTGAGAGGGTGTGAGAAAAGAGGTTGCACATTGCTGAAATGAGCAGAGATAGTAGAGGCATGAATTTCAAGAGAGGAAAATGACAGACCACTGTGTAGTAAAAGTCAGCTAGGTAATCCAGGATAAGAGGTAGGGAGGGCTGTGCTGTATCAGTTCCCTTAGGCTGGATCCAGGTGCAGAACCTTTTCTATTTGTCAGCATAAGATTTTCTAGTGCTAGGGCATCTGGCCTCATATACATCTAGAACCAGATTACTGAGATTGGCAGCTTGTACACTCGTTGGGGTACAAGCCAGGCTGCCAAATTGAGGGTCTGCAATTGGGGATGCATGAATTTCTCCTTCCCTCTGGGTCAGGAGTGTTGATATCCGAGGGAGATGCCATGGTGGCAGAGGTGACAGGCAGCGCAGCAGTGGGTACTAGTGCTGGCGTGGCCAGTCTGGGGCAATCAGGATTGTCCTCTTTCCTCCCTTATTTTGAGCAGTACCCTGGTAATGAGAGGTAGTGGGGGAAATGCATAAACCTAGAGGTTGAACCACTGGAAGGATAGAGCATCCACTTTACAGGCTCTGCAGTGAGGCTCCCTGGTGCAGAACTTGCCGAGATGATGGTTAGAGTGGAAAGCAAACAGGTCGACCTTCGGGGTGCCCCATTTCTGAGTTATACGGGTGAATGTTCTTTGGTCTAGCTGCCATTAGTGTGGGTCCAGAATATTTCTGCTTAAGTTGTCTGCAAGAGAGTTTAGAGAGCCTGGCAGGAATTGTGCTAACAGGTGTAGTTGCATGGCTGAGGCTGTGCGCCAAAGGGTTACACTGAGCCTGCATAGAGGGTAGGAGTGAGTCCCTCCCTGCTTGTTGATATACCACATCACAGTGGTGTGTTTTGATCAGTAGAGCCCCTGGGGACAGAAGGGGTCTGAAAGCTGTCAACGCGTGCTGGACAGCTAACATCTCTTTTTGATTGATGTGCAGATGTATTTGATGCAGGCTCCATTGGCCCTGAATGCACCTGCCATCCAGGTGTGCACCCCAGGCACAGTGATGTGTCTGTGGTGAGGATCTGGGCAGCATGCGGTTGTGAGAAGGGTAGTCCCTTGTTGTGGTAGCATGCTGCTGGCCACCAAAGAAAATCTTTCCTTAGACAAGGTATCATTGGTACAAGTGTTTTCATGTCTTAAGAGTGTTGACAAAGGCTTTTTAGGTATCACTGAAGTTTCCTCATGCAGTCTGGCATATGGAATGAGTAGAATACAAGAAGCCATCAACCCCAGAGCTTGAAGGATTTCCCTTGTGGATAACAGAGGTCTGGTGGCTATTTGAGAGAAATAGGCTGTCAGATAAGTTTGCTTTTCTGGTGTAAGGAATGCCATCTGGGATGCTGTGTCCAGGCTTGCTTCTAGGAATATAATTTTTTGGGTGGGTACTAGTTTGGATTTTTCATTGATTGTGTACCCTATGAGGTTAGCGGGTCCTTTAAAAGGCCAGGTGCTTGAGCAGCTTTTCCTGTCTGCCTGAATTAGGCAGTCATCCAAGTATGGGTAAATTTGAATATTTCTTTGCCTGCAAAAAGCAATGGTGGAAGCAAGACATTTTGTGAAAACTCTGGGAGCAGTAGATAAGCCACAGGGAAGCGCAGAGAACTGAAAGTACAGTGATCCTGCCCTGAAACATATATACTTCCTGACTGATTCCCTGATTGGGATATGGAAGTAGCCCTCTTGGGTCTAGGGTGGCTCGCCCAGCATCCTTGGTGAGCATAGGTAGTAGTTACTGGAGAGTGAGCATTTTGATATCAACATGAAGGTGTTTAGAATGGATAGAGGATGGGGCATCAGGTGCCCCCTTTTCTGGGTACCAGGAAGAGCCTGGAGTAGAAACCTTGGCCTATCTGTTCTGCAGGAACGTGCTCTATTGCCCTCAGAGAGCAGGGAAAGGACTTGCTTTTTGGACTCTGCCCACTGGTTTGGAGGAAGATCTGGGAACTCTTTTGGGGTTGATCGTGTATGGAAAGAAAATTTGTATCCCTGGGACACTGAGGACCCAGCGGTCGTTGGTAATGGTGGCCCAGGTGCTTGCGTGGAAGGCAAGTTTTCCTCCCAGGGGCAAGTGCAGGTGGGCAGAGGGAGGGACAGAAGGAGGGGGTGGAAGTGTAGAGTCATTGTGAGTTACCATGAGGGGGTGGCTTTGCACTCCTTGGTTTAGAAGTGGAAGTACTCCATTGCTTTGATCGCTGCATTCCCTGTGGCTGTTGTCTGGGGGGGGGGTCTGCTTCCCCAGGGTCTGGGCTGAACTGACCTGGAAAGGGCAGGAAAGGACCAGTGCTTGGAGGGCCAATACCTACTGAACCTGGGTGGCTGGACCTGCAGAAATCCTTAACTGTCTGCACAGATTTAGCCTTTTCTTCCATCTTTAAGACCTCCTCTGCCTTGGTGCCAAATAAATTGTTTTTGTGCAAGGATGCAGTCGAATAGTTTCGATGTGACATGGTCTGGCAAGGGATGTTCCTTAAGCCAAGCATGCCTTCTAAGGACAGAACCGGTGACTGCTGCCCTGCAAGATGCTTCTAGGGCATCAAAACCACAGTGTAAGGTGTGCTTAGTTACTCAACTTGCATAATGCAATAACTCTTAACTATGTTCTGCACAAGCAGGAAATTATATTTTTTTTGAGGAGTTCAATGGTATGCTGCTGAAATTTTAGCATATGGAACTGACAATTTAGTGCTTCAATAGCAAGAGTAGCAGAGATGTATACTTTTTTACCCCATCTGTCTAATGCTCAGAAGTTTCTTTAATTCCTTTAGGCCCTT
>NC_056743.1:1805011906-1805144406 GCF_019279795.1 Protopterus annectens | reverse complement strand
CTGATTATCTTGCTGGGTGAGCAGGTGAGGAATTTGTGGTAAAATCCACGGTGGGCCATGTTCCTTAGAATTGGATACCAATGCTGGCGTGGCCAGTCTGGTGCAATGAGTATCATTTGTGGCCTCTCTAATCCAACTTTCAGCAGTACCTTTGCTAGAAGAGGCAGTGGAGGAAAGGCATACACTTAATATTTTCCAACTGAATGAGAGGGCGTCCACTTTCCAAGCTTGTGGATGGAATGTCCTTGTGCAAAATTTTTGGTAGTTTTGGGGGCTTGCAAACAGATCTATGTCTGGGCGTCCCCATTTTTGAGCTATCATTGCAAATACTTGTGGATCTAGTTTCCACTCGTGTGGATCCATGATGTTTCTGCTTGGGTCGTCTGCCAATGCGTTTTTCTTTCCTGGCAGGAATTGTGCTTGTAATTGAACCTGGTAAGACAGTGCAGTGTTCCACAAGGTCATTGCTTGCCTGCATAGAGGGTAGGAATGTGTGCCCCCTTGCTTGTTTATGTACCACATTACTGTGGTATTGTCCGTCTATTAGTTGCCCTGGGTGTAAGAGGTCCTTGAAAGCTGTTAGGGCATTCTGTACTGCTAGCATTTCTTTTTGATTGATATGCAGATGCCTGTGATCTGTAGTCCATTTGCCCTGAATGCACTGTCTGGCCATGTGTGCTCCCCAGGCATAGTCCGATGCATTCGTTGTCATAGTTTGCCTGGCTGTGGGCAAGGTGAAAGGCTGACCCTTGTTGAGGTGACATGCCTGTGCCCACCATAGAAACTCCTGTTGAAGGCAGGGAATGAGTGGTATCATTGTTTCCAAGCTGCGGCTGTGCTGAGTCCACACGCTTTTCAGGAACCAATGTAATTTCCTCATATGCAGTTTTGCAAATGGTATTAGTAGAATGCAAGATGCCATGAATCCCAAGGCCTGCAGAATTTTTCTTGCAGGGAGTTGGGTCTTTGTTGCATTATTTTGAAATATTGAGTCAGCTGTTGCTTGTCTGGCGTGAGATAAGCCATCTGGGCCGTTGTATTCAAGCTGGCAACCAGGAATATGTTTTGTGAGGGCATTAGTTTTGATTTCTTTTCGTTTACTGTGTACCCTAGGCAACTTAGGTGTTTGACAAATGCCAGATGCTTTAAAAGAATGTCCTTGCTTTCTGCTTGAATAAGGCAGTTGTCCAGGTATGGGTATATTTGAATTCCTCTGTCTGCAGTATGCAATTACCGGTGCCAGGCATTTTGTGAAGACCCTAGGCGCAGTAGATAAGCCAAAGGACAGTGCAGAGAATTGATAATGCGTTGAACCTGCAATGAAGCGGAGGAATCTTCTGCAATTTTGTTTGATAGGGACATGCAGGTATACCTCCTTGAGGTCCAACGTTACTAGCCAAGCATTCTTGCCCAGCATGGGAAGAAGCTGCTGTAGTGTTAGCATCTTGAATTTTGGTACTTGCAGATAGGTATTCAGAATTGAAAGATCCAGAATGGGTCTCCATGCTTTGTCCTTTCTTGGGTCTAGAAAGGGTCTTAATCCTTGTCCTTGCTCCTATGTAGGTACCTGAATGGCTCATGTCCATGAGAGCTTTAATTTGTTTTTGTGCCTCTGCCCATTGATTTGGTGGCAGGTTTGGCATTCCTTTTATCCTTGGTAAGGTATGAAAGTGTAATCTGTATCCTTGAGAGACAATGTTTAGGACCCATTTGTCTTTTGTGATGATGTGCCAGTTGTCTGCAAAAAATGCTAATTTCCCTCCCAAGGGAGCTGCCAGGAGAGATTTGCTTGGTAGTTTGAGGATTGAGTCACTGTGTTTGTCTTCTGCTAGCTTGGGGCCTATCTTCTCCTCCTTTCTGGGTAGCAGTACCCCATTGGCGAGGTTTGTAAGGGCCTTGTGACTGACCTCTGCCCCTTGGGCGTCTATTTGCCCCTGTGTGATCTGTCAGAAGCTAGAAAGGACCAGTTTTTTGTTGGCCAATTTCTGCTGAAACGAGGGGGTTGTACCTGCAAAAAATCCTTGACCATCTGCATAGACTTTGCCTTATCCTCCATTTTCTTTAAACCCTCTTCTGCTTTGACACCAAATACATCCTGCTGTAAAGGTGCACCCAATAATTTTGCTTTAACATGATCAGGAAGGGTTTTGTTCTTTTAACCAAGCATGTCTACGTATGACAGAGCCAGTAACAGCTGCTCTACAAGAAGCTTCCAACTAATCAAATCCAGATTGTAAAGTGTGTTCGCCCACCTGTTCAGCTGCATGCAACAGATCCTGCATTTCCTTGAATTCAGACTGTTCAGTATGTGCTCATTTTTTGTTTTAATTGAGACATTAGTAATTGCTGATATTTCAGCATGTGAAACTGACAATTTAGTGCTCTCATAGCCAGAGTTGCTGAGGTGTATATTTTCTTTCCCCATCTATCTAGGGCTCTGGAATCCCTTTCAGAGGGCACAGGATTTTTAGCCATAGAAGCTTTGGCTCCCTTAGGACCCTGGGAAATTGTTTCTGGGTCAGCCACAGGGCTTTTATAAAGGAATTTGTGAGAGTCAGGTACTCTGTAGTATCGGTCTGGTTTGGCTGGAGCAGGAGGTAGAAAGTCTGGATTTAAACTAGACTCCAAGTAAACATCATCCACAATATCTAAAACTGGAGGGATAGCAAGTGGTCTGTGCTGGGGTAGTAAAAGGAACTCAGAGCCTTTTCTTAGAATCAGAGCAGTCCTGGCCTTCCCAGTGGAAATGTTCCCTCATGGTATGCAAAGTTTCCCCAAAGGAGTAGTCTTCAGGGGGAGATGCTGAGGGAATAGAGTCTTCAGCATCAGAGTCTTCAGCATCAGAGTCTTCAGCATCAGAGTCTTCAGCATCAGAGTCTTCAGCATCAGAGTCTTCAGCATCAGAGTCTTCAGCATCAGAGTCTTCAGCATCAGAGTCTTCAGCATCACAGTCTTCAGCATCACAGTCTTCAGCATCACAGTCTTCAGCATCACAGTCTTCAGCATCACAGTCTTCAGCATCACAGTCTTCAGCATCAGAGTCTTCAGCATCAGAGTCTTCAGCATCAGAGTCTTCAGCATCAGAGTCTTCATAAGATGGAAAAGTGTAATCCTGTTCCTCAGAAGAATTTGAGGAAATTGAAACCTGGTCAGAGGAAGCATAATCCTCCTCTTGTCTTGGTCTTTTATCAGGAGGGGGATGGGAACCCCTCATTAGGGTAATCAAATGTTCAGCTATCTTAAGTATCTGTTTCTTAGGCATGGGGCCTTGAACTGTAGACTGATGTACAGTCTTAGGTTTTAAAGGAGTTTTAAGCTTAGCATAAGATTTAATGGCGAGTGTAGTCTGTCTGAAGACACCTTCTGCAACTTTTAGTTATGTACTTACCATGACTTCGGATGTATGGGATCCATCTCGCCTACATTCACAACAGATGGGTTCGGAGCCGATCCATCGGCCCGACTCGCAACCAATACACTAGCACGAAGTCTCTCATTGGCTGGGCTACTCCCTATCCCAGGATGCACTACACCTGCTTCCCCAGATCTTGTTTGTTCGCTTTCATACATCCATGCAAACACAGAAAAACTAGTAGTCACTATAACCAACTAAAGTTCTTCAAGATCGCCAAGAAAAAAGGGACTACAGCTCCTCTAAATCTGAAATGGAAGGGGAAGGAGGGTGGTATTTATGAATGAGCAGATGGATCCCATACATCCGGGTTATGGTAAGTACATAACTAAAAGATGTAATGGGATCCTATCTCGCCTACATTCACAAATAGATGGGACAGCCCCTAGCACCTACATCCCGGTGGCTCATTGGAACACACTCCTGAGAACTGTGGAACCAAAGGAAGCTCTGCCTCGAGAAACCACATCCAATTTGTAATGAGAAATGAAAGTGTGCGGAGAAGTCCAGGTTGCCGCACAAATATCATCTATTGATAACTTGGAGTGAAAAGCTACGGAAGTAGCCATTGCCCTGGTAGAATGAGCCTTGACTGGAAAGGGAAGGTCTTTGTTAGCCTGTGAATAAATAAAAATGATACAATCTTTAATCCATTTAGATATGGAGGTTTTTGTTACTGGTTGACCCAATTTGTTCACTGCAAAGGAAACAATTGATTTGATTTCCGCGTTTGAGCGGTTCTATTCAAATAAAAACACAGTTGTCTATGTACGTTCAATTGATGCAAAGTATATTCTGCGTTATTAGAGAATTCTGGAAAAAAGACAGGGAGTTCTATAGTTTGTTGAATACAGAAAGAGGAGGCCACTTTTGGTATGAATGCAAGGTTTAATTTCAATGAAACTCTATGCTTGTGAAAAATCAAATAGGGAGGATCAGAACAAAGAGCTTGAAGTTCTGAAACTCCTAGCAGACGCTATGGCTACTAAAAAGGCCGTTTTCCAAGACAGAAATTTTAAATCACAGGTAGCAGCTGGTTCGAAAGGACGGGCAGTTAGGGCAGCAAGAACCATATTCAAATCCCAAGGGGACAGGATGAGATAAAGGAGGCCTAAGGAGCCAAGCCCCTTTAAGGAAAGCCTTACAAAGTTTGAGAGACATCAAAGAAGGTTTAAATGAAGCATGAAAATTAGAGATCGCCGCTAGCTGAACCTTAATGGTAGAAACTGAAGAGCCCGACTGAAAAAGGGAGGCCAGAAAATTCAGAACCTCCGATACTGGTGCAGTGAGAGGATCTATACCCTGTTCTTGAGCCCAGAAGGCAAACCTTTTCCATTTACTGGAATAAAGTTTGATGGTGGAAGGTTTATGAGAAGAAGACAGTATGTGGACCACGTCCGGCGAAAGAGCATGGTCTCGGACTAAGGATGGAAGTGGAGTAACCATGCTGCCAACTTCAGGGACCTGAGAGACGGATGACGGATGAGTCAACAGGTCTGGCACCGGATCCAGAAACCATGGACCTTCTATCGCATGCCTCTGTAGGAAAGGAAACCAAACTTGACGAGGCCAGTGCGGGGCAATCAAAATCATCTCGCTCTCCATGTAAATGGCCTTCTGTATCACCCTCGGTAGGAGGGGGAACAGAGGGAAGGCTGAGAAGACCAGGGGCCAAATGTGAGTCAGAGCTGCCCTGGGAATCTGTCCCTGAGAAGGGAACAGTGTGAAGAACTCTCTGCATTTCGCATTGTGAGGGCTGGCAAACAGGTCGCAGCAAGGAAGACCCCATCTGTCAAGATTTTCGCAGCTATACCCTGGTTGAGGGACCACTCGTGGGGTAAAAGAATGGTCCTGCTTAATCTGTCCGCAATCACATTGGACTTCCCGCATGCGCTGCCATTAGAAAGCGGTTGGTAGCTACCGCCCAGTGCCAAAGACTCATGGCTTCTCTGCACAGTGGGTAAGACCTGGTTCCACCTTGCTTGTTTATGTACTCACACCACCGACATGTTGTCGGATAGGATAGCAATCGGGCCTTGTGGGAGAGCGTGATGGAGAGCTTGGAGTACCAATAGTACCGCCTCATCTCCAGGACATTGATATGCAAATGCGCCTCCTGGATCTGCCATGTGCCTTGACTGACCTGTCCAGGTAATGACCCCCACCCTACCTGGGAGGCGCCCGTAGTCACAGTGGCAACGGACATTGAGGTATAAAGGGTCGCCCCTGGTCGAGATTTGATTGGAGAAGCCACCAATGCAGATCTCGACGGCAACTTTCCGTGATTATGATTAAGTGGTTCAAGGGAAGTTCCTGATAAGACCATTGAACCGACAGTAGCCATTGTAAAATTCGCATGTGAAGTCTGGCCAAGGGAACTAAAAGTATGGTCGACGCCATCGAGCCCAACAGTTGTAGGATCCGGCGGGCCGGGCTCTTAGTAGGGAAGACAGGATTTGACTTGATCTTGTAGGACCTGAATTCTTGCTGCCGGTAAAAGGCGCATTCTTTTGTGTCTAAGTCTGCCTATGAAAGTAATACGCTGAGATGGCTGTAGTACAGATTTTTGCAAATTGAACGTGATCCCCAAGAAACGGCCCAAGGTGAACGTGGCTCTGAGCGCTTGGAGTAGTAGATGCTCGGAGGTGGCAGTAAGGAGCCAGTCGCCTAGATAAGGAAACACCTGGAATCCCAGACTTCTCAGGTGAGCAGTTACCACTGCCAGACACTTGGTGAACACCCTGGGGCTGTGGTGAGACCAAAGGGCAGTGCTCGAATTGAAATGACTGACTCCGGCGAAGCGTAAATGTCTCCTGGACTCTTGAGCTATGGGAATGTGATAGTAAGCGCCCTGGAGATCTAGGAGCACATCCATGCATCTTTTTCCAGCAAAGGAAGAATAGATTGAAGAGTGACCATTCGAATTTGGACTTCTTTACTAAACGATTCAATGAACTGAGGTCCAAAATGGGCCTGAAGTCCCCTGTCTTTTGGTACCAAAATAATCTTGAGTAAGTTCCTGATCCGATCTGGTCGATGGGGACAGGCTGGATGGCTCTTTCTAGCAGCTTTGAAACCTCTAATGCTGCCTGATCCCGCTGACTGGGTACGTCCGGGATTTCCCTTAAAGAAAGGGGGTTTGTTGAAGGGGATGATATAACCTCCGGTAATGACGAAGCACCCACTGATCGCTTGTTATGGATTCCCAAGCTTGTGGGTGCGCCGAAAACCCCGACTGGCTCCGGAGTTGCACAGTCGGGCAACAACTCAGGGACGCTGGTTGTATGAAGAACCACGAAAGGAATCGCGGTCTCCAGAATTACGGGGCCTCTGCCACCTCTGGGGCGGCCTTCCAAAATCCCCTGCCTCTGGAGGGGAATCACTGGGTGGAGTAGGGAAAGACTGAGATTTTCTAAACCACATTTTCCCTCCTCTCCGAGCCTTGGGTAAGGCCTAGAAGGAGCGGAAAATCGGCCCCAACGGCAGTCAAAGTCTTGCCCTCCTGCTCGCACTGAAGTTAGTGTCCTTCACCTTGGGTCCAAACAAAGATGACCCATCAAAGGGGCATCGGCGAAGGAAGACTTGAAGGCCTCCGCGAACGAACACAAGCGTAACCAGGCTTGTCTCCTGAGGGCAACGCCTGTTCCCGCTGATCTACTCGCCCCTGCGGCCGCATATGAAATGAACCTCATGGACGAGTTAACAATAGAAAAAAGGGTAGTCATTCAGCGCCAACAGTCGGGCCAGCGCCTCAGGTAGGTTACCAACAAGAGAGTCATTTAGCTCTTTGAGAAGGTCCCTTTGGAGCCTCGTAAAATGACATAAGTAGTTCAGCGACCGTAAGGCAAAGGCCGCTGAAGACAGGGTACGCCTGCATCTATCCGCACTCCTAGAATCCTTATTAGGAGGATGAACAGACGAAGCCTCTGCCACGCCCTGCTGTGTGGCAGAAGCCACCACCAAAGCATCTACAGTCACACCCTTTGTGAGAAACTCCTTCTGGGGGCTGACAAAATTTATTGGGCCTCGCAGGCACCGTTCCACAGAATCAGGGTGTTCGCCCTTCGAGAAACCAAATCAAGGAGTTCATCGGCGGAGACACCCAGGAGGCAGAAGGCTGGGCCCCAAAGGCCTTGAGGAAGACTGACTCCTCAGCTGAAGGGTTTTGGCTTGCCAGTCACCTCTCTGTCTCAGAATCTCCAAGATATCCTGAGAAGGAGCATCATCCGAAGATGATTTGGGACCCTTCTGCGCCATCGAGGTCAGTATCCGGCGTAACAGACTCATCTTGGGAGTCTACGTGCCTCTTACAATTTTTTCCGTGGGGGTTCGTCCGAAGCAGTTTGGACGGACCACCTGGAAGAAGGAACCCCGATGGGGTATCCTCAGGCCCTGGGGCCCCGCTGCCGGGAGCTGCAACACAACAGAGGCACCAGTCTCCAAATCTAGGGACGGTGAGGTAGAATCTGCTGAACCGGGCAAAGGCATGGCTAGCGCAGCTCCTCATGGCCTCAAAGGCCGGACCTCCAGAATCCAAGGAGGTCACTGGTCTAGAGGCCACGATGGCACTTGAATTCCAGCAGCCGGTGCTCGAGAGGAAGACTAGGCACCAAGCACCCAATCCCAAAGTGTTCCCTCGGGCCCGGCTGAAGAGGTCGTCGCAGTACCAAACCCTGAACCGCAGGACAGGGTAGGAAGCACAGTCGGAACAGAGAGACCTCAAGGGGTCTCTGCTCCGGACCGTGAGTGGCTCGGGCTTTGTTCCCACCACCACCGACTCCAACGGCCCGAGGAGGTTGGAGGAGGAATCGAATGTTGGAGGGGGATCGGCCCAGAAGCTAACCAAGCTGGAGCCGAGACCAATTTAGTAAACACTGGAGATTGGAATAGCCTCTGTAAAAACCCTATCTAGGTCCGGAATCAAAGTCTCAAGGATTTAGAGGAGGTAGACAATCGAGAAAGACTTTCCTCTACCGGCTCCGAGAGAGAAGGGACTGCCCGGCTCGAGGCGGCTCCCAATGCTATCGGCGCCGACTCCCACCACAGCATGGACCACCATCGGGCACCTGATGAGCCTTCGGAGCAGAGGAAAGGAAGAGTCTGAGCTGCACACTTCCACCGGCTCAAGCCATTGGAACCGGCGCGGAGGTGATTCACCTCGATACTCCAACTTGCGTGCTCCGGAAGGCAATGGAGCAGAGGTAGGAGAGTATCGAGGCAGACCTTCGACCCTCTGCCCCGAAGTCAGTGGAGACGCGAGGAAGAAGGTCAATTTGTCTTTTTAGAAGTCGGCTCCGACGGACTTGCGGTCGGAGCTAACGATCTTTTCTTTGGAAGCAACAGTAGATCTAAGGCTTCCTCAAAAGAAGGTTTGACAAAGCCCTTTCAATATTAATTTGTTCTTGCGTTCTTGAAGAACTCTAGATGAGAACGCATGACAGACGCTACTAAGTCTCTTGCAGATGTTTCTCGTTATCCCAAACAATAAACACATACTGAATGACTGTCTGTAATGGATATTTTATATTTGCACAGAGTGTGTTTTAAAACCTGACTTTGTTCCTTAGACATGATACAGGCCACAACAAGTACAAACTCTAAGGAAAACTTACTCTACCACAACAAGTATAGCACTATACACAAAATGCCAGCCAACTGAAAGTTAAGGCTACGAGACACCACTGTACCATAGCGAGTACCATGGTATAAAGTTTACCTCACAACAATTTGAAAAGTTAAACGCCCAAAGCCCTCTAATTTAAACGGCTGCCCAAAAACAACTAACCAAAAGTTAATAAAAACTAATAGCACTCAAAGGTAGGGCAAAGGCCCTCCTAACTAAACGGGCCTTACCCGACTGAACAAATTAAATTTTTGGAAACAAGCACTCAACAAAAACAATAAAAATAGTAAGTAATAGTAAGAAATAGCTGTTAAAACAGCTGTTTGGTTAATATAGACAAAATTCCTAGGTCAAGGACCAATAAGGTAAAAGAACCACTTCGCAAAAGCTCCAGCCAAGTCGAGACCACATCCAGCTTGTTAAGCGGCAAACGAGATCTGGGGAAGCAGGTGTAGTGCATCCTGGGATAGGGAGTAGTCAGCCAATGAGAGACTTAATTGCTATGAGTGTATTAGTTGCCAGTGGAGCCGATGGATCGGCTCCGAACCCATCTGTTGTGAATGTGGCTGAGATAGGATCCCATTACATCCGGTGTTTCCACTGCACGGGGGCTACACTTCCTGCTCCGGTGTTGGAAGATGGCTGCGTCGGCCTTCGTGGAACTCCGCTGAGAATCCACAGCTGTCTGGGGTTCCAGTTCTCTTGATAGTCAGGGGCTGCGTGAAGCGCCTCACTGAAAACCGGGAGAACCGGCAACAGGCCCAGCAGAGGCCTCGGAGACTGGCTTGTTCCTAGGCTGCCTGTCTTTATCCTTGCGTTTTTATATGTATGTCAGTGCGTCGGCTGCTCCGGCATGATAATTAAATTTCCTACCAAAGTAATGTTGTGTGGCCAAGTCAAAACGGCGTTTGATCTGTTCATTTATTAAACTCTCTAGCACAAAACCTGACAACCTGGTGACGTCGTGTGGGTCTAGGCCTAGGCAAGGAATACAACAGGAATGGAAGTCGCCCATGAGGTGGTTTGCTTCCAACGAGAAATGCAATTGTTAGCTTTTTCTGACATCGGACTGGAGACAAAGAAAAGGTTCTAAACGAGTACTTAGCTTTATCGAAGACTTTGGACTGAAATTCAAATCGAAAATCTCAGGTGTCGGCCTGACCGGCATCAGCGAACTTCTACTTCTCGCTTCGGGCACCGATGTGGCAAGAAAAGACTCAAGAAAATGGATTGGATGCCTCATATACCACCTTTCGCACACTGACGCCAGTGGAAGAAGCTGACAGCAACGATACCAGACCAAGACTTTGGAGTCAGGGCGTGGGACGCCCTGGCGGCAGGATAACCTAGTGTGATGAATCCCAAGGCCTGCAGAATTTTTCTTGCAGGGAGTTGGGTCTTTGTTGCATTATTTTGAAATATTGAGTCAGCTGTTGCTTGTCTGGCGTGAGATAAGCCATCTGGGCCGTTGTATTCAAGCTGGCAACCAGGAATATGTTTTGTGAGGGCACTAGTTTTGATTTCTTTTCGTTTACTGTGTACCCTAGGCAACTTAGGTGTTTGACAAATGCCAGATGCTTTAAAAGAATGTCCTTGCTTTCTGCTTGAATAAGGCAGTTGTCCAGGTATGGGTATATTTGAATTCCTCTGTCTGCAGTATGCAATTACCGGTGCCAGGCATTTTGTGAAGACCCTAGGCGCAGTAGATAAGCCAAAGGACAGTGCAGATAATTGATAATGCGTTGAACCTGCAATGAAGCGGAGGAATCTTCTGCAATTTTGTTTGATAGGGACATGCAGGTATACCTCCTTGAGGTCCAACGCACTAGCCAAGCATTCTTGCCCAGCATGGGAAGAAGCTGCTGTAGTGTTAGCATCTTGAATTTTGGTACTTGCAGATAGGTATTCAGAATTGAAAGATCCAGAATGGGTCTCCATGCTTTGTCCTTTCTTGGGTCTAGAAAGGGTCTTAATCCTTGTCCTTGCTCCTGTGTAGGTACCTGAATGGCTCATGTCCATGAGAGCTTTAATTTGTTTTTGTGCCTCTGCCCATTGATTTGGTGGCAGGTTTGGCATTCCTTTTATCCTTGGTAAGGTATGAAAGTGTAATCTGTATCCTTGAGAGACAATGTTTAGGACCCATTTGTCTTTTGTGATGATGTGCCAGTTGTCTGCAAAAAATGCTAATTTCCCTCCCAAGGGAGCTGCCAGGAGAGATTTGCTTGGTAGTTTGAGGATTGAGTCACTGTGTTTGTCTTGTGTTTGTCTTCTGCTAGCTTGGGGCCTATCTTCTCCTCCTTTCTGGGTAGCAGTACCCCATTGGCGAGGTTTGTAAGGGCCTTGTGACTGACCTCTGCCCCTTGGGCGTCTATTTGCCCCTGTGTGATCTGTCAGAAGCTAGAAAGGACCAGTTTTTTGTTGGCCAATTTCTGCTGAAACGAGGGGGTTGTACCTGCAAAAAATCCTTGACCGTCTGTATAGACTTTGCCTTATCCTCCATTTTCTTTAAACCCTCTTCTGCTTTGACACCAAATACATCCTGCTGTAAAGGTGCACCCAATAATTTTGCTTTAACATGATCAGGAAGGGTTTTGTTCTTTTAACCAAGCATGTCTACGTATGAGAGCCAGTAACAGCTGCTCTACAAGAAGCTTCCAACGAATCAAATCCGCATTGTAAAGTGTGTTCGCCCACCTGTTCAGCTGCATGCAACAGATCCTGCATTTCCTTGAATTCAGACTGTTCAGTATGTGCTCATTTTTTGTTTTAATTGAGACATTAGTAATTGCTGATATTTCAGCATGTGAAACTGACAATTTAGTGCTCTCATAGCCAGAGTTGCTGAGGTGTATATTTTCTTTCCCCATCTATCTAGGGCTCTGGAATCCCTTTCAGAGGGCACAGGATTTTTAGCCATAGAAGCTTTGGCTCCCTTAGGACCCTGGGAAATTGTTTCTGGGTCAGCCACAGGGCTTTTATAAAGGAATTTGAGAGAGTCAGGTACTCTTCTGTAGTATCTGTCTGGTTTGGCTGGAGCAGGAGGTAGAAAGTCTGGATTTAAACTAGACTCCAAGTAAACATCATCCACAATATCTAAAACTGGAGGGATAGCAAGTGGTCTGTGCTGGGGTAGTAAAAGGAACTCAGAGCCTTTTCTTAGAATCAGAGCAGTCCTGGCCTTCCCAGTGGAAATGTTCCCTCATGGTATGCAAAGTTTCCCCAAAGGAGTAGTCTTCAGGGGGAGATGCTGAGGGAATAGAGTCTTCAGCATCAGAGTCTTCAGCATCAGAGTCTTCAGCATCAGAGTCTTCAGCATCAGAGTCTTCAGCATCAGAGTCTTCAGCATCAGAGTCTTCAGCATCAGAGTCTTCAGCATCAGAGTCTTCAGCATCAGAGTCTTCAGCATCAGAGTCTTCAGCATCAGAGTCTTCAGCATCAGAGTCTTCAGCATCAGAGTCTTCAGCATCAGAGTCTTCATAAGATGGAAAAGTGTAATCCTGTTCCTCAGAAGAATTTGAGGAAATTGAAACCTGGTCAGAGGAAGCATAATCCTCCTCTTGTCTTGGTCTTTTATCAGGAGGGGGATGGGAACCCCTCATTAAAGTAATCAAATGTTCAGCTATCTTAAGTATCTGTTTCTTAGGCATGGGGCCTTGAACTGTAGACTGATGTACAGTCTTCTTAGGTTTTAAAGGAGTTTTAAGCTTAGCATAAGATTTAATGGCGAGTGTAGTCTGTCTGAAGACACCTTCTGCAACTTTTAGTTATGTACTTACCATAACTTCGGATGTATGGGATCCATCTCGCCTACATTCACAACAGATGGGTTCGGAGCCGATCCATCGGCTCCGACTCGGCAACTAATACACTAACACGAAGTCTCTCATTGGCTGGGCTACTCCCTATCCCAGGATGCACTACACCTGCTTCCCCAGATCTTGTTTGTTCGCTTTCATACATCCATGCAAACACAGAAAAACTAGTAGTCACTATAACCAACTAAAGTTCTTCAAGATCGCCAAGAAAAAAGGGACTACAGCTCCTCTAAATCCGAATGGAAGGGGGAAGGAGGGTGGGTACTTATGAATGTAGGCGAGATGGATCCCATACATCCGGTTATGGTAAGTACATAACTAAAAGATGTAATGGGATCCTATCTCGCCTACATTCACAACAGATGGGACAGCGTCCCTAGCACCTACATCCCGGGTGGCTCATTGGAACACACTCCTGAGAACTGTGGACCCAAAGGAAGCTCTGCCTCGAGAAACCACATCCAATTTGTAATGAGAAATGAAAGTGTGCGGAGAAGTCCAGGTTGCGCAGCACAAATATCATCTATTGATAACTTGGAGTGAAAAGCTACGGAAGTAGCCATTGCCCTGGTAGAATGAGCCTTGACTGGAAAGGGAAGGTCTTTGTTAGCCTGTGAATAAATAAAATGATACAATCTTTAATCCATTTAGATATGGAGGTTTTGTTACTGGTTGACCCAATTTGTTCACTGCAAAGGAAACGATTTGATTTCCAGCTTGAGCGGTTCTATTCAAATAAAACACAGTTGTCTATGTACGTTCAATTGATGCAAAGTATATTCTGCGTTATTAGAGAATTCTGGAAAAAAGACAGGGAGTTCTATAGTTTGTTGAATACAGAAAGAGGAGGCCACTTTTGGTATGAATGCAAGGTTTAATTTCAATGAAACTCTATGCTTGTGAAAAATCAAATAGGGAGGATCAGAACAAAGAGCTTGAAGTTCTGAAACTCGCCTAGCAGACGTTATGGCTACTAAAAGGCCGTTTTCGAAGACAGAAAAATTAAAACACAGGTAGCAGCTGGTTCGAAAGGACGCGCAGTTAGGGCAGCAACAACCATATTCAAATCCCAACCGCGGACAGGATGAGATAAAGGAGGCCTAAGGAGCCAAGCCCCTTTAAGGAAAGCCTTACAAAGTTTGTGAGACATCAAAGAAGGTTCAAATGAAGCATGAAAATTAGAGATCGCCGCTAGCTGAACCTTAATGGTAGAAACTGAAGAGCCCGACTGAAAAAGGGAGGCCAGAAAATTCAGAACCTCCGATACTGGTGCAGTGAGAGGATCTATACCCCGTTCTTGAGCTCCAGAAGGCAAACCTTTTCCATTTACTGGAATAAAGTTTGATGGTGGAAGGTTTATGAGAAGAAGACAGTATGTGGACCACGTCCGCGAAAGAGCATTGTCTCGACTAAGGATGTACGTGGAGCAACCATGCTGGCAACTTCAGGGACCTGAGAGACGGATGAAGCCGCCCTGACTGATGAGTGAACAGGTCTGGCACTGGATCCAGAAACCATGGACCTTCTATCGCATGCCTCTGTAGGAAAGGAAACCAAACTTGACGAGGCCAGTGCGGGCAATCAAAATCATCTCGCCTCCATGTAAATGGCCTTCTGTATCACCCTCGGTAGGAGGGGAACGGAGGGAAGGCGAGAGAAGACCAGGGGCCAAATGTGAGTCATAGCGTCCTGGGAATCTGTCCCTGAGAAGGAACAGTGTGAAGAACTCTCTGCATTTCGCATTGTGAGGGCTGGCAAACAGGTCGCAGCAAGGAAGACCCCATCTGTCGAAGATTTTCGCAGCTATACCCTGGTTGAGGGACCACTCGTGGGGTAAAAGAATGGTCCTGCTTAATCTGTCCGCAATCACATTGGACTTCCCCGGCATGTGCGTTGCCATTAGAAAGCGGTTGGTAGCTACCGCCCAGTGCCAAAGTCTCATGGCTTCTCTGCACAGTGGGTAAGACCTGGTTCCACCTTGCTTGTTTATGTACCACACCACCGACATGTTGTCGGATAGGATAGCAATCGGGCCTTGTGGGAGAGCGTGATGGAGAGCTTGGAGTACCAATAGTACCGCCTCATCTCCAGGACATTGATATGCAAATGCGTCTCCTGGATCTGCCATGTGCCTTGGACTGACCTGTTCAGGTAATGACCCCCACCCTACCTGGGAGGCGTCCGTAGTCACAGTGGCAACGGACGTTGAGGTATAAAGGGTCGCCCTGGTCGAGATTTGATTGGAGAAGCCACCAATGCAGATCTCGACGGCAACTTTCCGTGATTATGATTAAGTGGTTCAAGGAAGTTCCTGATAAGACCATTGAACCGACAGTAGCCATTGTAAAATTCGCATGTGAAGTCTGGCCAAGGGAACTAAAAGTATGGTCGACGCCATCGAGCCCAACAGTTGTAGGATCCGATGGGCCGGGCTCTTAGTAGGGGAAGACAGGATTTGACTTGATCTTGTAGGACCTGAATTCTTGCTGCCGGTAAAAGGCGCATTCTTTTGTGTCTAAGTCTGCCTATGAAAGTAATACGCTGAGATGGCTGTAGTACAGATTTTTGCAAATTGAACGTGATCCCCAAGAAACGCCCAAGGTGAACGTGGCTCTGAGCGCTTGGAGTAGTAGATGCTCGGAGGTGGCAGTAAGGAGCCAGTCGTCTAGATAAGGAAACACCTGGAATCCCAGACTTCTCAAGTGAGCAGTTACCACTGCCAGACACTTGGTGAACACCCTGGGGCTGTGGTGAGACCAAAGGGCAGTGCTCGGAATTGAAATGACTGACTCGAGGCGAAGCGTAAATGTCTCCTGGACTCTTGAGCGAAGGGAATGTGCCAGTAAGCGCCCTGGAGATCTATGGAGCACAGGCATGCATCTTTTTCCAGCAAAGGAAGAATAGATTGAAGAGTGACCATTCGAATTTGGACTTCTTTACTAAACGATTCAATGAACTGAGGTCCAAAATGGGCCTGAAGTCCCCTGTCTTTTGGTACCAAAATAATCTTGAGTAAGTTCCTGATCCGATCTGGTCGATGGGGACAGGCTGGATGGCTCTTTTCTAGCAGCTTTGAAACCTCTAATGCTGCCTGATCCCGCTGACTGGGTGGTACGTCCGGGATTTCCCTTAAAGAAAGGGGTTTGTTGAAGGGGATGATATAACCTCCGGTAATACGAAGCACCCACTGATCGCTTGTTATGGATTCCCAAGCTTGTGGGTGCGCCAAAAACGACCCCCGACTGGCTCCGGAGTTGCACAGTCGGGCAACAACTCAGGGACGCTGGTTGTATGAAGAACCACGAAAGGAATCGCGGTCTCCAGAATTACGGGGGCCTCTGCCACCTCTGGGGCGGCATCTTCCAAAATCCCCTGCCTCTGGAGGGGGAAATCACTGGGTGGAGTAGGGAAAGACTTCTGAGATTTTCTAAACCACATTTTCCCTCCTCTCCGAGCCTTGGGGTAAGGCCTAGAAGGAGCGGAAAATCATGCCCCAACGGCAGTCAAAGTCTTGCCCTCCTGCTCGCACCGAGTTAGTGTGTCCTTCACCTTGGGTCCAAACAAAGATGACCCATCAAAGGGGGCATCGGCGAAGGAAGACTTGAAGGCCTCCGCGAACACAAGCGTAACCAGGCTTGTCTCCTGAGGGCAACGCCTGTTCCTCTGCTCTACTGCCTTCGGCCGCATATGAAATGAACCTCATGGACGAGTTAACAATAGAAAAGAGGGTAGTCATCTGCGCCAACAGTCGGGCCAGCGCCTCAGGTAGGTTACCAACAAGAGAGTCATTTAGCTCTTTGAGAAGATCCCTTTGGAGCCTCGTGAAATGACATAAGTAGTTCAGCGACCGTAAGGCAAAGGCCGCTGAAGACAGGGTACGCTTCCTGCACCTATCCGCACTCTAGAATCCTTATTAGGAGGATGAACAGACGAAGCCTCTGCCACGTCCTGCTGTGTGGCAGAAGCCACCACCAAAGCATCTACAGGCACACCCTTTGTGAGAAACTCCTTCTGGGGCTGACAAAATTTATTGGGCCTCGCAGGCACCGGTTCCACAGAATCAGGGTGTTCCCACGCCTTCGAGAAACCAAATCAAGGAGTTCATCAAGGGCGGAGACACCCAGGAGGCAGAAGGCTGGGCCCCAAAGGCCTTGAGGAAGACTGACTCCTCAGCTGAAGGGGTTTTGGCTTGCCAGTCACCTCTCTGTCTCAGAATCTCCAAGATATCCGAGAAGGAGTTATCATCCAAGATGATTTGGGGACCCTTCTGCGGCATCGAGGTCAGTATCCGATGTAACAGACTCATCTTGGGAGTCTACGTGCTTCCTCTTACACAATTTCTTCCGTGGGGGTTCGTCCGAAGCAGTTTCGGACGGACCACCCGAAGAAGGGAACCCGATGGGGGTATCCTCAGGCCCTGGGGCCCCGCTGCCGGGGGCTGCAACACAACAGAGGCACCAGTCTCCAAATCTAGGGACGGTGAGGTAGAATCTTGCTGAACCGGCAAAGGCATGGCCAGCGCTCCTCATGGCCTCAAAGGCCGGACCTCCAGAATCCAAGGAGGTCACTGGTCTAGAGGCCACGATGGCACTGGGAATTCCAGCAGCCGATGCTCCGAGAGGAAGACTAGGCACCGAAGCACCCAATCCCAAAGTGTTCCCCTCGGGCCCGGCTGAAGAGGTCGCAGTACCAAACCCTGAACCGCAGGACAGGGTAGGAAGCACAGTCGGAACAGAGAGACCTCGAAGGGGTCTCTGCTCCGACCGTATGGCTCCGCTTTGCTCCACCACCACCGACTCCAACGGCTCCGAGGAGGTTGGAGGAGGAATCGAATGTGTTGGAGGGGGGATCGGCTCAGAAGCTAACTGAGCTGGAGCCGAGACCAATTTAGTAAACACTGGAGATTGGAATAGCCTCTGTAAAACCCTATCTAGGTCCGAATCAAAGTCTCGATGATTTAGAGGAGGTAGACAATCGAAAAGACTTTCCTCTCGGCTCCGAGAGAGAAGGGGACCGGCTCCGAGACGGCTCCAATGCTATCGGCGCAGACTCCACCACAGCATGGACCACCATCGGCACCGAAGGAGCCTTCTTCGGAGCAGAGGGGGAAGAGTCTGAGCTGCACACTTCCACCGGCTCCGAAGCCATTGGAACCGATGGAGGTGATTCACCTCTCGATACTCCAACTTGCGGCTCCGAAGGCAATGGAGCAGAGGTAGGAGGTATCGAGGCAGACCCTTCGACCCTCTGCCCTGAAGTCAGTGGAGCCGAGGAAGAAGGTCAATTTTGTCTTTTTAGAAGTCGGCTCCGACGGACTTGTCGGAGCCAACGATCTTTTCTTTTTGGAAGCAACAGGTACATCTAAGGCTTCCTCAAAAGAAGGTTTGATAAGCCCTTTCAATATTAATTTGTTCTTGCGTTCTTGAAGAACTCTAGATGAGAACGCATGACAGACGCTACAAGTCTCTTGCAGATGTTTCGGCCCCAAACAATAAACACATACTGAATGACTGTCTGTAATGGACATTTTATATTTGCACAGAGTGCATTTTTTAAAACCTGACTTTTGTTCCTTAGACATGATACAGGCCACAACAAGTACAAACTCTAAGGAAAACTTACTCTACCACAACAAGTATAGCACTATACACAAAATGCGCCAACTGAAAGGCGCGAGACACACTGGCGCGAGTACTGGCGAAAGTTTACCTCACAACAATTTGAAAAAAGTTAAACGGCCCAAAGCCCTCTAATTTAAACGGGCTTTGCCCAAAAAACAACTAACCAAAAGTTAATAAAAACTAATAGCACTCAAAGGTAGGGCAAAGGCCCTCTAACTTAAACGGGCCTTACCCGACTGAACAAATTAAATTTTTGGAAACAAGCACTCAACAAAAAACAATAAGAAATAGTAAGTAATAGTAAGAAATAGCTGTTAAAACAGCTGTTTGGTTAATATAGACAAAAATTCCCTAGGTCAAGGACCAATAAGGTAAAAAGAACCACTTAGCTCCAGCCAAGTCGAGACCACATCCAGCTTGTTAAGCGGCAAACGAGATCTGGGGAAGCAGGTGTAGTGCATCCTGGGATAGGGAGTAGCCCAGCCAATGAGAGACTTCGTGCTAGTGTATTAGTTGCCGAGTCGGAGCCGATGGATCGGCTCCGAACCCATCTGTTGTGAATGTAGGCGAGATAGGATCCCATTACATCCGGTGTTTCCACTGCACCGGGGTCTACTTCTGCTCCGGTGTTGGAAGATGGCTGCGTCGGCCTAGTAGACTCCGCTTGAGAATCCACAGCTGTCTGGGGTTCCAATTCTGCAGTAGTCAGGGGCTGCGTAGGCGCCTCACTGAAAACCGGAGAACCGGCGACAGGCCCAGCAGAGGCCTCGGAGACTGGCTTGTTCCTAGGCTGCCTGTCTATCCTTGCGTTTTTTATGTATGCCAGTCGTCGGCTGCTCTGACGGCATGATAATTAAATTTCCTACCAAAGTAATGTTGTGTGAAGTCAAAACGGCGTTTGATCGTTCATTTATTAAACCTAGCACAAAACTGACAACCTGTGACGTCGTGGTCTAGGCCTAGGCAAGGAATACAACAGGAATGGAAGTCCTTATGAGGTATTTGCTTCCCACGAGAAATGCAATTGTTAGCTTTTCTGACATCGGACTGAGACAAGAAAAGGTTCCCCAACGGGGTACTTAGCTTTATCGAAGACTTCGGACTGAAATTCAAATCGAAAATCTCAGGTGTCGGCTGACCGGCACTTACGAACTGCTTCTGCTTCGGGCACCGTGTGGCAAGAAAGACTGAAGAAAATGGCGTTGGATGCCTCATATACCCCTAGCACACTGACGCCAGGGAAGAAGCGACAGCAACCGATACCAGACCAAGACTTTGGAATTCAGGCCGACTGTGGGACCGCCTGACGGCAGGATAACCCTAGTGTGATGACTGCAGCAGGGTAACACGATGAACATCAGCAGATGAGAAAGTTACCGGTTTGTCGAGAATCGGTAGTGCAAAGTACTTCCCAAAAGCCGGTGCCTGCTCAGCAGCTCCAGACTCATCCAAGGTAGAGACAACTGCAGAATCCTTAGTTGATGAAGAGTTTTGAGGCACACCGGACCCCGAACGGGTCTCGGTAGCTGCCTGTGAATCCACAAAAGCAGGCATCATGGGCTGCGAAAGCACCTCACTGAGGACCGGAGAAATGATGACTAGCTTAATGGAAGAGTCGGTAGGTTTGGACCTGTGCGGTCTGTCTTTATCCTTACGTTTTTTTCGGAAGATCTGCTGTCAGATGGCTTACCGAAGCCATACTGGAAATAGAGGACAGAGTGAAAATATTTAGCTACAGTAAGGGCCAGATGATGTATAGCTCTGGCGTTGAACAAAGCACAAAAGCGACAGCGGGGGACATCGTGGTCTGGGCCTAAGCAAGTGACACAGTAAGAACGAGTCTCTGTGGTAATTGCTTTCCAGAGGAGACAACAGTTAACTTTGACATTGGTTAGAGCAAGAAAAAAAGGATCCCCAGTAAGGTACTTAGCTTTAGAAGACTTCAACTTCAATTTGGAAAACAAAATCTCAGGTAGCGGCCGACCGGCACTCGTGCGACGGGCTCCTCGGCAAGAAAGACTGATGTAATGGCGTTGGTTGCCTTATGTTAGTCCTGAAGCGACAGCAACCGAAGCAGAAATACTAAGCCTCTGGTATTCGGGCTGACTGAGGGCTACCCAGGCAGGGATAACCCGAATGTGATGACTGCAACAGTGAAACACGAAGATCATGCCAACATGCTGAGTAAGACTTCATTTTGAAGGCAGTATTAGAACTTACAAAATGGTAAGCACACTATCTGTATGCTATACACATGTACAGATATCACAGTTTATGGCCTAGGTTATGAAAATGATTTTTTTCATATTTTGCTAAATTACTGCTACGAAAGATGGCAAGGTATCCTTCTGAAGCCACTATTAAAATGTACAACTTCATGTAATACAAATTGTGAGCATCATACATGGACAGATGTCAGTTTGTATGTAGGATTATGAAAACTAATATATTTGCCATATTTCTGTGAATGTTATGTGCAAGGAAGTAAGTCAGGGGTGAAGTGTAATATTCATAGCAGAACAAATACCAAGTTCTGCAAAAATTAATGCTCATATATGACAAGGACAGAAATCAAATATTCTGCTTATTTGTCTCACGGAAATTAGGATATTTCTCATGTCCATTTCTTTGCAAGGGAGCATGGTAATGACACACGATGGATCATTTTGAAGCAGACATTGAACCACAAACTTGTGCACAGATATGTAGTCTCATCTGTTACAGTTGAGAATATGCTTTATATTTCTCAATCTGAAAATTAACCATATTTCTGTGAATATCTCAGTAAAGGGGCATCACGCAGTAATGGTTACAGGTATCATTTTAAAGCTGATATTCAGGCAAATTGCATGAGTCTACATGGTACATTCACCAAGATTTTGTTTTACCAAAAAGGTAAAAATTATACACATCAGCCTTCCTTGGCAAATATTTAATGTCTTAGATACACAAACCAACCTTTACACCACTGGAAAGATCTGTGTCCAATAACTTTTGTATTTACATGTTTAGTCTAGCTCTTATGGTTAAAGTAAAGAGTTGTGAACATTTGTGTTCTGTATGGTATTAGAAATGGATTATCTGAAAAAATAGCTCAGGCTGCACAGTTGTTTCTATGGTGGAAGTAAGCAGTCATTTTCTGTGTTGCTCCAGAACAAACGAGTTAAACAGCACTATCAAATCTTAGCAGTCTAACCTAGTGTAGTGCCAAACCCCATAGACCACCCAAGGACACCCCTGTATAACCCAGTATACAACCTACAGTAGCCAACCCATATACAAGTCAGGACAACATTAATACGCAATTTCCAAATGTATCCATGGCCAGCTTGGTAGAGATGGGCATCCTGGGACAATGTAGCAATTTAAAGTAAAAGTAAGATTCTCAAACAATTTAACTGGATGCAAAAATCTCAAACAAGGTGGTCAACACATGCATATGTACACTTTCCATCACACAGACCAACTTATGGGGAGTGCTAAAATTCAAAGACGTCCATCCTCAATAAGGACACCTATCCTCATGCATGCACCAAAAATTGCCAAACACCACACGTATACACCCAGTGCAGTCCCAAGAGCAAAGCCCACAAGGCAAGTGAATACATTACCCATGACTCTTGTCATAGACCACTGCACAACAGTGATGTTCCACTCACCAGACATCTGGAGCCAGGATCTGACAAGTTATATACATACAATTCACTACTCCACAGGTACTAGGATGATTCAATCATAACCCATGTGGGTGCTAATGGCCAGAGGCATACTAGACTTCAAGCCTACCGAAATAGCAAATAAAACCCAAAGAAACCTAAATGTGTTACTGCTCAATGCTAGAAGCCTAAACAAGAAACTCCATACCCTACAAGTTCTCCTCACTCTGGAGGACTAGGCAAAGACATACATGGCTTAAATCCACAGAAATACTCTGGCAATACAAGGGCTTCAGTGCCTTCCACACATTTAGACCATCTGTGCACAAGCAGGAACAAAAGTGAGTCTCAATCTGCATTAGCAACAAACTCTAGGTTGAGGGCCTGGAATTTATCCATGTGCACATCACAAAATCCCATACCGTATCCTAGCACTAGAAACCCATAGCTTGTACCTAGATCTACTGGAGACACCCGCCATTAAAACAAAATGCCTTATTCATGGAAGACCAACTACCTCTACAGAGACTGGGAAACACACTGCCTCATACTTCCAAGCATGATTCCTGGACTCAGTATGAGAGAGTGCTGCACTCCCACTCTCACATCCTCACTGGTAAGGTTAGACCATAAAGCTGTCTCCTTTGGAATAAAACTTCTGTAACACCAGTAAATTTTAGGTTAGGAACTATTAAAACTCAAACTACAGCTTAAGAGACAGGTTTATCAAAACTCAATGCCTCTCAACCCAGATTTCAAAACAACCCATGCAGAATTCTTCAGAGACCCTGTACAACCATGTAAATGGCTGTACGTACCAGAAGAAATCCCAAAACAAACTCAAAGAAAAACACTGGTGGAATACTAATCTTAATAGGTATCCTTAAAAGAAAAAAACTGTTATGGCCAAAATCAGAAGAGCAACTTCCACAATGGTAAGAGTGCTCTAGTTAAACTAAACAGGAAATAAAATCTCCAGAATGGCTAATTATGAGGTCAAGACAACCTCACAGGCTAAAGACAACCACAAGGCCTACAACCATGTCTGAAACCTCAAAGGCAACAGACATCAGCATGCTGAACTGGTGGTCAATGGTGCTACCTTCATTGAGAACGACATAGCACCCCCCAACTCCCATGAAATGCCTAGTAGTATCCCCCACCCCCAAACTATTAACAGGGAACAGGTCCTGGTGGTACTCACCAAGGCCAAAACAGAAGCCTCAATGGATCCTGACAATATCCCAGGATGATGACCTATCAGGACCACTTGTCACTTTTTAACTAAACCCTCAAAATAGACTATTCCACAAGAATGGAGGACTGCAATAGTTCTCACTTCACAAGGGTGGACATCAACTCCAGAAATTACAGATTAGCCTCTAGTTCTAATTTGCTAAGCCATGGAACAGAACGAATTATGAAAATGATCAGACATGGGCATCCTTCAGACACTGGACCCAGCCCACTTTGGATTAATTTAATGGAAGATTATACCTACTAAACCTGGTGGATTTAGTTGAGAAGGTCACCAAGGCAACAGATGAGGGGAAAAAACTGCCTACCTGGACCTGGCTAAGGTATTCTATTCAATACTCCACTCTGGTATAGTTGACAAACCTACTGGACTGGGCATGAACCCCTACATAAGTCACTGGGTTGCCAGTTGGCTCACACACAGAACCCAGGAAGTCATGATTGGCGATACCATCTCTATTAAGAGACCTGTCACCAGCAGTGTACCTCAGGGCTCTGTGCTGGGACTACTCCTATTTGGCATCTACTTTTCAGAGGTAAAGGCTGACATCAAGGGCCTATGGCTGACCAAGTTAGCAGATGACTGCAAATTGGGAGTCATCACAGATCCCCTCATGACACAAACTTAATATAAGTAGGTCTAACAAAGACAGATAGCTGATGCCAAAGTTGGACAAAATCACTGCCAAGAAATGCATCGTACTGCCAACTGCTACCCATGCTAATTATTCCATAATCAGGGATCTGGGAAGATAATGTAGACAGTAATCTGGTCTTTGACCAAAATGTGGCCAAGCTAGTAAGAATCATTTATATGTCACTCAGCTTATAAGGGCATGGCATCCAGGTCCAATAAGTCATAGCATTGCATTATTTGGTCGTTATCAGAACCATCATGGAGTACAATGTCCCTTTGGCATGCATCTGAACAGACATATGTAACAGATGGGATGCCCACAAAGGTTTCTTACTAGGAGAAAACAGGGAATAAACACATTGTCCTTAAAGTCGAATCTCTATACTGGCTACTGACAGGTAATTATGCCTGGCATGCAAGACATCCTCAGATCCAGCTCTAATGAACCTTTTGCACATTTGCAAAATGAACAGCATCAGAATCACAAGATCAAGAGCTTTAAATTTTGCTTGTGGCAAATGAGATGTTGGCGAGACTTGCATTTCAGATGATCACCATACTCTGGAACAGGCTCCCCATTCATGTGGAATGTCCATCCTTAACTCTATTTAAGTGCAACCTTAACTAATGGATGGGAAAATCTGAAATTCACTAGGGGGAATGGCCCGCACGTCTGACAGCTTGGGCATTACTGCCTGCCTCTTAAACCCCCCCCACAACCTCTAGAAACTTTGTAACATACTCCCTCCTAATGAATACCCATGATACATAGGGATACCTGGGTTGGACTGTACAAGCTTGGCTTAAAGGCCCTGGAGTTAATTAGCCCAGTATGAAACTACAAACTGATGAACCAAATCATCTAAAATGGGCACAGTGTCAAAAACAGTTGTGCATCTCAGAGCTACTAAATGTGTAAAGGGAACTGCCAGTCACTCCTTTTTAACAGCTTCTTTGGCAGATCTAAATCCAGTATGATCAACCCTGCACATCTTGCTAAAAAACCCATAAACCAGAAACTCTGTCCCAATAAATCTTATAAAAGAAAGTCCCCAAAGTCAAAGTTGTAGCTACCCAACTGCAGCAAGTAAAGAAGCCAGAACAGAAAGCTACCCCAAGCAGTCAAACTCATAGGGTAGGGCATGCATTTAAACACAGAATCACTGACCATTAGAAAATAAGTTGTTCAGTTACAGGGAACAAAGGCACAACTGTCTTAGGAGGCTAATTAACCAGCTTCAAACACAAGCGTGCAAATGCACAAAAATCAAACTGAAGGGGATATTTCATATTTTTGTGGCACCACAGAAAAATTCAAGTAATGTACTCACTACATGCATCTGTGTTGCCCATTTTCCTTCTTCCTCAGTTTATGGGTTTTGTATGTGATTCAGCCAATCTCAGATTCTTGGATCACTCTCCAGAAGGCAAAAATACTTTCAATAATCAAAATAAAAAACAGAAAAGGCCTCAAAAAGAATAGCTGTGTAAAATCTGACCATAACTATAGATGTAGTTTTCTATATGCTGCATTATTCATAACATGGAGTCCACCTCCAGTTGACTCGTATGTCCGGCCATTATACCAAACTTAAGATGCTACTGCGAAGGTATGTGCGACGGCCAACATGCATCGGCCATAAAAGGGACATCTAGTATAAAGCAGATGTCAGCGCACACCTACTTCACAACTGAATGCCGCCAAGCAACAGCCTGAAGGAAGTAACCAAAAACTAGGGATCAGGCCAAGTATCAGGGGGAACAATACTGCAGCATATAGAAGAGGAAGTCTATGGTTATGGTAAGATTTTACACAATCCTATGTCCTATTCATATGCTGTAACATTCATAACATGGAGAATGACAAAGCTCATGCAGAAGGATTCTGAGAAGGAGCAGATACATTTTCCATAAACCCATGGAGAATAGCCCTGGCAAATCCAGCTCTGGACCTGGAAAGGATATCCAATTTATAGCGTTTCGTGAAAGTATGAACAGATGACCAGCTATTGCCTCCAAAATGGAAGCAGCATCCAAACCTTTAAAGAAGGTGCCAGGAAGACAGCCCTAGTGGAATGTGTTTTAACTGGGGGTGGCAGATCCCTCCCATTAGCTGTGTAACAAAATAATTGCTTTAGAAATCCAGGATGAAAGTTTGCTTGGAAACGAGGCTGTCCCAGGGCCTTTGGGTGAAGTGTAAGATTTACAGATAGACTTGGTTTTACACAGGTGGTATCTGAGCGGTCTCCTCTTACTAGAGAATTGTGGAGAAGGGAAGAAGGTAGGGAGATTGATAGTCCGATTACAGGCTATCTTATTCACTACCCTTGGCATGAAAGATAGGTTGATTTGTAGAGATACCCTGTCCCTACGGAAAGCGGTGAAAGAGGAGGATGCCATGAGGACTTTTGCATGTTAATAGCCACCAGGAGCATTGTTTTCCAAGTGCAGTGTTGGAGAGAAGACATAGCTGGTTCAAAGGGGGCTATGGTAAATTTTTCCAGTACAAAGTTGAGATCCCACGGAAGAGGAACTGGTTTCTTTGGTGGTCGATTGTGTACAACAGTCTTTAGGAAATGTTCAACTTCCAGCTTGGATGCCAAGGGAGGTGTCATAGCTGAGCATGCTGAAATAGCAGACAAATGTGCCTTGATGGAAGAGTATGGCAAGCCACATTTCATTAATTCACACAGACCAGACAGAACCACTGGTGTGACCACAGTCAGTGGCTGTTAAGTTATTTATTTAAGACCACACAGAAAACCTCTTCCATTTGGAGACAGGATTTTCTGGCCTCCTGCAGAATGTGTAGCACGTCCTCAGTGTAACTGTAAGGGGAATCATAGCCCTATCACCCACAGAGCTAGGTTGAGGGTTGACATTTGTCAATGCATCAGAGTTCCCCTGTCCTGCATGGGTGAGAGAGGGCGAGAGAGCGAGAGAGGCGGCGTAGAGAGCGTCTGAGAGAGAGAGAGACGGTGTGAGAGAAAGTGTGAGAGACGGTGTGAGAGAAAGTGTGAGAGAAAGTGTGAGAGAAAGTGTGAGAGAAAGTGTGAGAGAAAGTGTGAGAGAAAGTGTGAGAGAAAGTGTGAGAGAAAGTGAGAGAAAGTGTGAGAGAAAGTGTGAGAAAGTGTGAGAGAAAGTGTGAGAGAAAGTGTGAGAAAGTGTGAGAAAGTGTGAGAAAGTGTGAGAAAGTGTGAGAAAGTGTGAGAAAGAGAGAAAGAGTGAGAGAAAGTGTGAGAGAAAGTGAGAGAGAAAGTGAGAGAGAAAGTGAGAGAGAAAGTGAGAGAGAAAGTGAGAGAAAGTGTGTGTGTGTGTGTGTAGAAGAGAGATAGTGTGTGAGAGAAAGTGTGTGTGAAAGAGAAAGTGTGTGTGTGTGTGTGAGAGAGAAAGTGTGTGTGAGAGAGAAAGTGTGTGTGAGAGAGCGTGTGTGTGAGAGAAAGTGTGTGTGTGTGAGAGAGAAAGTGTGTGTGTGTGAGAAAGTGTGTGTGTGTGAGAGAGAGAGAGCAAGCGTGTGTGAGAGAGAGAGCAAGCGTGTGTGAGAGAGAGAGAGCAAGCGTGTGTGAGAGAGAGAGCAAGCGTGTGTGAGAGAGAAAGCGTGTGAGAGCGAGAGAGAAAGTGTGTGTGAGAGAGAGAGAAAGTGTGTGTGTGTGTGTGTGTGTGAGAGAGAGAGAAAGTGTGTGTGTGAGAGAGAAAGTGTGTGTGGGCGCGTGAGAGAGAAAGTATGTGTGTGAGAGAGAAAGTGTGTGTGTGCGCGTGAGAGAAAGTGTGTGAGTGTGAGAGAAAGTGTGTGTGTGAGACAAAGTGTGTGTGTGAGACAAAGTGTGTGTGAGAGAAAGTGTGTGAGAGAGAAAGTGTGTGTGAGATAAAGTGAGTGTGAGAGAGTGTGAGAGCGTGTGGGTGTGAGAGAAAGTGTGTGTGAGAGAGAAAGTGTGTGTGAGAGAGAGAGTGTGTGTGAGAGAGAGAGAAAGTGTGTGTGAGAGAGAGAGAGAGAGTGTGTGAGAGAGAAAGTGTGTGAGAGAGAAAGTGTGAGAGAGAAAGTGTGTGAGAGAGAAAGTGTGTGAGAGAGAAAGTGTGTGAGAGAGAAAGTGTGAGAGCGAGAGTGTGAGAGAACGAGAGTGTGAGAGAGCGAAAGTCTGAGATAGAGAGTGTGTGAGAGAGAGAGAGTGTGTGAGAGAGAGAGAGAGTGTGTGAGAGAGAGAGAGAAAGTGTGTGAGAGAGAAAGTGTGAGAGAGAAAGTGTGAGAGAGAAAGTGTGAGAGAGAAAGTGTGAGAGACAAAGTATGAGAGAGAAAGGGAGAGAGAGACAAAGTATGAGAGAGAGAGAAAGTGAGAGAGAAAGTGTGAGAGAGAGAAAGTGTGTGAGAGAGAGAGTGTGTGAGAGAGAGAAAGTGTGAGAGAGAGAGTGTGTGAGAGAGAGAAAGTGTGTGAGAGAGAGAAAGTGTGTGAGAGAGAGAGAGAGAAAGTGTGTGAGAGAGAGAGTGTGTGAGAGAGAGAGAAAGTGTGTGAGAGAAAGTGTGTGTGCGCGTGAGACAGAGAAAGTGTGTGTGTGTGTGTGTGCGCGTGCGTGTGAGAGAAAGTGTGCATGTGTGTGAGAGGTGAGGAATGCATACAGAAACATCCCCTTCCAAGGAAAGGATAGAGCATCCACCTTCCATGTCCCAGGGGATGGGATCCTGGTACAAGACTTGGGAAGCCGTCTGTTCATGGGGAAAGCAAAAAGATCTACCCAAGGAGTACCCAATGGATGGATCAAGTCCAGGAACACATCCCTGTTTAGCATCTATTTGTGGGATTCAGTCATGAATCTGCTTAATGAATCTACATTCCTTCAGTTCAGAATGCGATAGCAAACAGCCTGTAGAGAAATCCAACTTAGCAGTGCAATCTCCTAGTCATGCAGTGCCAGTCTGCACAGGATGTAGAACTTGGTTCCCTGCTTTTTATGTACCAGAGGACTGTAGTGTTGTCTGAACCATCTCAAAACTCCTGGTAAAATCCTGGGCTTGAGCCCTTCATTTCCTTCATGTTGATTTTGATGTGCTCTCTTGACTGAGAAGAGGTCCCAGACATCACTGACCCTCCAATTTCCTAGAGGTGCATCCCATCCTGTGTCAGACGCATCTGTGTACAGATCCTGTGTGGGGGAGGAAGTGGTTGAAGGGACAGTTTCTGCATTTGTTACCTGTGAAATCCACTCCTTTGTCAAACAGGCTAAGATGAACCGTAAACTCCAAAAGGTGAGTGCAGTTTCCAGACTGTCCTCAGGAACCACTGGAATTTCCTCATATGTAGCCTTGCCAAGGGTAACATGGGGATAGTGGAAGCAATCAATCCTAGAAGGTGTAGAAACTTCACCAGCAGTCAGGGATTGAACTGGTATTGGCTTTAGAAAGTATGTGGTGAAGACAGAATCTTCTCTAGGGGTAAAACAGGCAATCATTTTGGCTGTGAGGATCCTGCATCCCAGCAGACATGGTCCCAGAAGGGAGGCAGTGTGGATTTTTGAAGGTTGATAGTAAACACTAGGCCTCTCAGAAGGGACAGTGTAAGCCAAGTGCTCCTGCACCATCTCTGGGGAAGGAGTCTGGACAAGAAGATTGTCCCAAGTATGGAAAATGTCCTGCAGTCTTGCAGAAGGCTATCACTGGAGCTAAACATGAATCTTGTATCCAGTGACACCATGTATGCCTGAGGAAGAATGAGGGGAAGAGTAGGCAGTGTTAACATGCGAAAGGTATGGACATTCAGAAAGGTGTTTAAATGCAACAACTCTAAGATGTCTCAAGGTCCTTTTTTACTTGGAACCAGAAACATTCTGGAGTAAAACCCTTTTCACTTTTGGTTTGGTGGCACCTCTTGGATAGTACCTTGAGACAGCAGGGAGTGCAAGACTGGAGGGAAAAATGCCATTTGGTTCAGAGGGGGTTGAGGGATGTGCCCCTGAAGGATGGAAGGGATTCCTAAACCATGAAATAACTATCTGATGGAGAGGACCCAAGAAAGTACAGTTGTGTACCTACCATAAATGTAGATGTTAAGAGTGTATTCTCTGTTGCAGTCATTACAATTGGGTTATCCTGCTGGCAGGCTACCCGCAGTCGGCCCAAGTTCCAAAGTCTAGGTCCGGCGTTGGTTGCTTTCGCCTCCTCCCTGACGTCATTGCGCCAGGGGTATAAAAGATGCAGCCAATGCCATTTTCTTCAGTTTTTCTTGCCCCAGATGACAGGTGCCCCTAAAATGTTAGGCTAAATTATGCCAAAAAGCATGCATATACAAAAATCAACTTTTCCTTCATCTACGAGCAAATACACCACATAGGTTGTATAGAATAGAGAAGTACAGATAAGTCCCAGCACGGTAAAAGGGGGATGGTGGGAGGGTAACCTGGACTACAACAGTGAATACACTAACATCTACTTTTATGGTAGGTACACAACTGTACTATGTTCATAGTGTTTCACTGTTGCAGCCATTACAATTGGGTTGAATCCCAAAGCTAAGGATGGGAGGCTGGTACTAAATAGGATTAGGAGAGGTTATCAGGCCCTGCAGAACTGCAGTGGCAAAGCCTGAGAGTAGAGAGGCAAGTGATGGTGCTTTGTAAAAGTATGCACTGAACTCCAAGTTGCAGCCTCTAAGAGGTCTTTGGTTGGTACTCCTCTGAGGAAGGCTGCTGAAGTGGCTGATGCTCTGGTTGAATGTGGCCTAATGCCCTTAGGCACTGATTTGCTATGCTGTGAATAGCAGAAACGAATGCAGTGGCCTATCCACTTTGAAATAGTTTGTTTTGAGATGGGCTTTCCTTGTGATCCTGCAGCATATGCTACTAGAAGTTTAGTCTTTCTGAAAACTTTGGTTCTGTCCAAGTAGAAGCGTAGCTGCCTATGAATGTCCAAAGAATGCAGAAATCTCTCACCCTTATTCTGTGGGTTAGGATAAAAAGTAGGCAAATGAATTGTTTGGTTATGGGCCACACTGGACACTACCTTATGCATAAATGTAGGGTTTGCCCTTGGAGAAACCCTGTCAGGATGGAAAATGATAAAAGGTTCCACAGCCATGAGTGCTGTAACTCAGACTCGTCTAGCGGAGGTAATTGCTAGAAGCAGAGCCGTTTTCCAGGATAAGAATTTTATATCCGCTGCAGAGGCTGGCTCAAACGGAGGCAGTGTGAGTTTTTCTAAGACATAGTTGAGGTCCCATGCAGGTATTGGTGCTCTCCTTGGAGGTCTTATGTTTTTGGCCCCTCTAAGGTACTGCCTTAGTAATGGATGAGAAAAATAGGTGGTTCTGTATTGTAATGAGCTGAAATGGCAGAGGCATGAATTTTAATTTATGAAAAGGAAAGGCCTTTATCCAGCAGCTCAGTTAAGTAATGCAAAATCTGAGGAATATTTGGAACAGTCATGTCAATACCTTGTGCCTGGTTCCAAGCACACAATCTCTTCCATTTTTCTGCACAAGATTTTCTGGTGCTAGGCCTCCGGGCCTCCAAAATAACATCCATCACCGCTTTTAGAGAGGGATGTCTTGAATAGCTACATTATTCGCCATGCTGCCAGGTTTAAGGACCTGAGTTGGCTGCGCAGTATCCTACTGTCTTGTTGGGTCAATAAGTGAGGAATTTGAGGTAATGTCCAAGCTGAGCATTGAGACAAGCTCTTTAGGATTGGGTACCAGTGCTGGCGGGGCCAGTCTGGGGCAATCAGTATCATTTTTGGCTTCTCTTGTCTGACCTTAAGGAGTACCTTTGAGAGGAGAGGCAGAGGAGGAAAGGCATATACTGTTAGGTTTTTCCAGCTGAAAGATAGAGCATCCACTTTCCATGCTTGCTTGTGATAAGTCCTTGTGCAGAATCTCTGTAGTTGTCAGTTGTCAGGGGAGGCAAATAGGTCCATGTCCGGGCACCCCCAGTTTCTTGTCATCATGCTGAAGACTTGTGGATCCAATTTCCACTCGTGGGGATCCATTATGTTTCTGCTTAGTTTGTCTGCCAGAGTATTTTTCCTTCCTGGCAGGAATTGTGCTTGCAGATGTACTTGGTAAGTCAGTGCTGTGTCCCACAAGTTCATGGCTAATCTGCAGAGGGGGTAGGAATGTGTGCCCCCCTGCTTGTTTATGTACCACATGACTGTAGTATTGTCCGCCTTTATCAGTAGTTGTCCTGGATGAAGTATATCCTTGAAGGCTGTCAGGGCATTCTGAACAGCTAGCATCTCTGATTGATATGTAGATGCATTTGACTTGGACCATGTGCCCTGAATACATCTTCCTGCCATATGGGCCCCCCAGGCATAATCTGATGCATCTGTTGTCAATGTCTGCCTGGCTGTGGGTAAGGTGAATGGCTGTCCCGGGTTGAGGTAACAGGCTTTGCCCACCATCAAAACTCCTGTTGCAGGCAGGGAATGAGGGTAATTGTTTCCAGGCTGTGGCAATGTTGAGTCCAAACACTATTTGGATACCATTGAAGTTTCCTCATGCAGTCTTGCATATGGAATTAGTAGTACGCAGGATGCCACGAAGCCCAAAGCCTGCAGAATTTCTCGCAGATAACTGGGTCTTTGTTGCCAACATTTTGACATAAGTAGTCGGTTGTCTGGCGTGAGATAAGCCATCTGGGCAGTTGTATTTAAGCTTGCACCCAGGAATATTATCTCTTGAGAGGGTACGAGTTTTGATTTATTTTCCTTTACTGTGTACCCTAGACCTGTTAGCAATCTTTTTACAAACGCCAGATGCTGTAGTAGGATGTCCTCGTCTCTGCTTGAATAAGGCAGTCATCCAAGTAAGGATATATCTGTATTCCTCTGACTGCAAAATGCAATTACTGGTGCCAGGCATTTTGTGAAGACCCTGGGCGCAGTAGATAAGCCAAAGGGCAGTGCAGAGAATTGGTGCACTGAGCCAGCTATAAATCTGAGGTATCTTCTGCATGACTGTCCGATTGGGACATGCAGGTATGCCTCTTTTAGGTCTAAAGTCACAAGCCAAGCTTTCTTGCCCAGCATGGGCAGAAGCTGCTGCAGAGTTAACATTTTGAATTTTGGAATATCCAGGTATGTGTTTAGGATATACATGTCCAGTATTGGTCCCCAGGCTTTGTCCTTTCTGGGTACCAAGAATAGCCTTGAGTAAAATCCTTGTCCCTGCTCTTGCTGTGGTACTTGCTGAATGGCTCTCATGTTCATGAGAAAATTTTGTGCCTCTGCCCATTGATTGCATGGCAGGACTGGCATACCGTTTGGCCTTGGCAGGGTGTGAAAGTGGAACCTGTAGCCTTGAGATACAATATTTAAGACCCATTTGTCTTGGGTGATCATGTGCCAATTTTGTGAAAAAAGTGATAGTTCCCCCCCCCCCAAAGGAACTGCCAGAAGAAAAGTGCTTGGTGCTGGCAGGGGGAAGTCATTGAGACTGTTTCCTGTATGGCTGTGATCTTTCCTCTCCACTTTTGGAGGTCGAAGCACTCCATTGTTTAGGCCTGTATGAGGCTTGGGGCTGTGATCTGCCTCTGGGGTGTCTGTATCTGCCTCTCTGTGGCCTGTCTGACACTGGAAAGGACCAATTCTTTGTAGGCCAGTTCCTACTAAATCTGGGAGGCTGTACCTTTAAGAAATCCTTCACTGTTTGCATAGATTTAGCTTTGTCCTCTATTTTCTTCAACACCTCTTCTGCTTTAACACCCAACAAGGTATCATGTTGTAATGGAGCATCTAATAGTTTTGCTTTGACATGATCGAGCAGATTGTTCTTTTAACTAAGCATGTCTCCTAATGACAGAACCTGTAACTGCGGCCCTGCGGGAGGCCTCTAGAGAATCAAAACCAAATTGCAAAGTATGTTTTCCCACTTGTTCAGCTGCATGCAATAAATCCTGCATTTCTTTGTTTTCTGCACATTCTGAATTTGCCAACATTTTCTGTTTAAGCAGTGACAAGATATTGCTGATATTTAAGCATACGAAACTGACAATTTAAAGCTCTTACAGCCAAGGTAGCAGAAGTGTACATTTTTCCCCCATCTGTCCAGGGCCCTTCAGAGGGAATAGGGTATTTTTTTTTTTTTTTTGAGTGGAAGCCTTGACCCCCCCTTGGGACCCTAAGAAATAGTTTCTGGGTCAGCAGCACGGTTTTTGTAAAGAAATTTATAACAATCAGGAACCCTGTAGTATCTGCCTGGCTTAACAGGAGCTGGTGGTAAAGAGTCAGGAGACAGACCGGACTCTGAAAATACATCTACAATGTCTAAAACGGGAGGAATAGCAAGGGGCCTGTGCTGAGGTAATAAAAGGAAGTCTCCAAGCCTTTTCTTGGATTCTGAGTAATCTTGGCTCTCCCAGTGGAAATGCTCCCTCATAGTATGCAGGGCCTCCCCAAAAGAATAATCCTCAGGAGGAGAGGCTGAAGGGATAGATTCTACAGCATCAGAATCCTCATAGGGAGGAAGGGAATATTCCTGTTCAGAAGAGGATTCAGAGGAAATGGAAACTATCTGAAGATTCATATTCTATCTCTTGCCTATGCCTCTTATCAGGAGGGGGATGGGAACCCCTGATCAAAGTAATTAGGTCTTCAGCCATTTTAAACATCTGTTTTTTAGGCATGGAGGCCTGTCCAGGAGAATGCTGTATTTGTTTGTCTTTAGAGCTGCTTTAGTCTTTGCCTTTGTAGCTGAAGTCAGTTTTACATACAACTGTGTAGGTCTGAAAACACCCTCACAAGCCGAAGCCTGTTCAGCGGCTTCGGACCCATCTGAGGGAATAGTTTGAGTGTCCAATACCTTGAGTTTCCAGTGGCCTAGTTGGCTCCACGTGGGAGTCTGAAGTGCCCTGTGGCTCTGAGGTAGTGGGCGTCAGGGGCTGCAAAAGCACCTCACTGAGAACCGGCGACAGGCCTAACAGAAGCCTCATCGTTTTGGGCCTCGGATGCCTGTCCTTTTCTTTGTGCTTTTTATAAAGTCCAGTAGTCGGCTGTTCCGACGGCATTATATAATTGAATCTTCTGCCAAAGTAATGAAATGCAAAAACGTACCAACACTTAATAGTGCATTGGTTAAATCTAGCACAAAACTGACAACTAGCAATGTCGTGGTCAGGGCCTATGCAAGGAATACAGTAAGAATGAAAATCCTTATGAGGTATTTGCTTCCCACAAAAAATACAATTAACTTTTTCTGACATCGGTCTGGAGCAAGAAAAAAGTTTTCCCAATGGGGTACTTGGCTTTAATGAAGACTTCTGAGATTTTCAAAGGGACTTGAGATTTTCAAAATCGAATTTCAGATCCGGAGTCTGCCGACCGGCACTTGCCAACAGCTTTTGCTTCAGTCTTTCTTGCCGCGCGGTGCCCGAAGAAAATGGTGTCAGCTGCATCTTTTATACCCCTGGCGCACTGACGTCACGGAGGAGGTGACAGCAACCGACGCCGGACCTAGACTTTAGAACTTGGGCCGACTGCATATAGTCTGCCAGCAGGATAACCCAACTATAATGACCAACAGTGAAACACTATTAACATCCCTGGGTTATCAGTTTTCAAACTGGGAAGGAGAGAGAGAGAATTTGGAGAAACAAAAACGTGCTTTATATCTTGTAGTTCCCTTCCCCTTTTCTGAAGAGCTTTAAAAAGTTCTGCAACTGCAGTGTCAAATAAGGCCTTATTGTCCAGGGGAGCATCCATGAGCTTAGCTTTGATGTCATCAGACAAAGGCTGTAATCTAAGCCATGAATATCTCCTTAAGACAGATCCTGAAGCTGCTGCCCTAGCCGAGGCCTCCACTGCAGTGTGACTACATTTGATGGAATGCCTGGTAACCTGGCTATAGGTACTTGAATGCTAAAAATCTTGGCCTTATTTGGGGAATCAGGAAGCTTTGACAGGAATTTAACAGCATCTGCCATAAAAACCAGGGAATATCTGGCCATGTGGGTTTGATAATTCATAGCTTTGAAAACCAAGGTGGCAGGTCTATATACTTTTTATCCAGCCTCTCTCCACAATCTTACTCCTTAGAGGGGTGGCAGGGATGTGGAGGGTAAAAGTTTGTATGTTTTATCTGCTGCCACTGAAATAAAAGGGTCAGCTGAAGGGGCCTTCGAGGAACTTGGCATTCTCAGGCACCTTATAAAAGCTGTTGGGGTGTTTGGGGGCTTGTGGTTGAGAATCTGGGGACTTGGAAGCTTTCAGCATCAAAGAAAGCAGGCAGGACACCGAGTATGGCAGAGGGATTGGGGCATTCTATCTGTAAGAGGTCGCAGTATCTCTTTTGGGTCTCAGAGACCTGACAGCAGTCCCACTTAAATAAATTTCATCTGAACAATAGTCTCCCCAATAGAAATATCCTCCCCAAGGGAATCAGTGCCATTAGATTTCTCCTCTGGGGGAGCATAAACCAGAGAAGCAATCTGAGAGGAGTATGCCAGGGATTCATCCCCAGAGAAGTCCTCCTCCTCAGGAAGAAACTTCCTCTACAGGTCTTTTCCCAAGAGTAGATGGAGGGAGGGCCTGGACTGAGTCTGGAGTGTGGCACAAGGCTATAATGGCATTAGAGGCCCTGAGTAAAGGCCTGCCAGTCAGGGGTTTGATCAGAGGGCAGAACCTGATACCCCAAAGAAACATGCTTAGCTTTTTCTTTTTGGGATCTCTGACATAAGATACAGAGTAGGAGGGCCTGACATCAGACTACATTCCACGTCAGAGAACATCCTCTTGAAAGACTATCTGGATTACACCGTGTAGTCCTTCAGATATAAAACACTGTTCCCCCTGGTGCTGGTTCAGATGCCTGCAAATCCCTCTGCAATGCACCTAGACTCCTTAACAGCTTCCACTGGTACTTGAAGGAGACTCATTTCTGAAGCGGGTTCTGCGATTTCATCAGCCTCTGGATGCCCGGAGTAGATGGAGCAGCAGTGGGATCAGGCCAATGCTTCTTGGATTGCAGCTCTTCTGAAGGGCCAGATGTCGGAGCCATATCTTGAGTGAGGTGCTTAAGACGCCAATTCTGTAGGTATAACCTAAGGCACAAAAGATGTCACCTAAGAGTTTTAGGAACAAAGCTCCTCACAAATATTACAGGATGCATGTTTATTCCGCTTGGGCCCAGAACACAACCAAAGTTCATGGGTGTCTGTGGAATCTGCCTTCCACACCGACACATGCACTTCCTAGCCGACATTAACTCAAGAAAATCATCACAGTAACCAAATTAGAAACAAACCCCCCCCAAGGGGTACTTAACTGTAGCATTAGTGAAGCATAAAGGCAACTTTCTGAACTGAACGATGACTGGAGCTGGCAGTCTAACAGGCGGCAGAAAAGTTCTGAGGTAAGTGCATGCAGATGTCCACTTTACACCCTACATCCCTTTATGGCAGACTTATGCTGGTTGATGCGGGCGTGCCAAATACCTTAGCATCTTAACTTTGGTATAATGGCTGGATGTATCAACCGGAGGCAGACTCCCTCATGTTATGACTACTGCAGCATATGCATAGGACATCAATGGTTCCCATATACCTCATCAGGTTACTCCCAAAAGATTAGGATAGAGGGAAAAGGGTGGGGAGTTGAATGAAAATGGACAATACAGACTCTTGGTTATAGTGAGTACAAAACTAATGTTTGATATTTTCAGTCATTAACCTTATGGGACAGTCGCCAGCTACAATAAAATTGTGTGGCCCTCATGGAATATTCTGGAGAACTGCAGAGCCAAAAGCAGCCCAGTTTTTGGATATAATGTCCAACTTCTAAGGAGCAATAAAGGTACGAGTACAGGACCAAGTGCCCACAGCACAAATCAACTGAAGCTCTGTCCCAAAAGACAGATGTAGCCATGGATCTAGTCGAAACAGCCTTTGGAGATTTAGGCATGGACAATCCTTTTAGAGATTATACAAAGGCAATGCAATACGTTATTCTTTTTAGCCAAGTTAACTTTAGATGCTTGTTTTCCCTATTTTTTTTCAAATATAATTTTTATTGCATTTCACTTCTATTTAAATACAAGAAAAGAATGACAGAGAATATACATACAAGCTACTTGGACTATCAAGTTTCAGTCATCCAAATACGATATACATAACAAATCATCAATGTTAGGGTAACAATTATACATAATTGTCTAATAATCAAGCTGCTCTTAATGAGTTGTAAAACAGACATTTACATAAAGATAGTATACAACATATTGAAAATGTGACATTAAAACATTGCAACCAGATATTCTAGTCTAAACAAACATTCTGTCTTGCACTATGTACAATATATACACTGATGTCACCTTAATGTTCATCTTGTACGTTTGCCATGACCTGTACACTGTTAGTGGGTATTTCTATAACTGCCTTTAGTTTCCCTTAATTATGTAAAGTAATATTGATGGCAAAGTCCCTTGGTCATAAATCAATTTTGTCCTAGGATTTCTAAAAGCGTTTTCCAATGTTTGACAGTAAGATAGTTTTTTTGCCTTCTTGTAATTAATTTGCTGGCTAATAAGTATTTTATAACCATTCCTTTAAATTCTTCCCATGTGATTTTACTTCTAACCAATTTTGGGCTACATATGATTTGATCATTGCACATGTGACTGTATTTTCTTATGAGAAATTATTACGGAATACATGTAAAATTGCCATTTTCCATGACGGTAGATTTGGTGTATCCCTTTTTTCCAACTTGGTTCTTGGCGAACACCACAGCTTGTAAACATTTTTACAGCTCCAAAAAATATGAAAGGTGTCAGCAACACTGTTTTGGCATATGGTACAATAAGGGGAGTGGGAGGGATTAATTTTGCTAGTGTGATATGCATTGTTACTAATCATAATTTGGGTATAAATTAGTTTAAGGGGAGTTAATTTCAAAGTTCAATAGCATCAAATTTTTGTTCCGTTACCTTATTTTTCTCTTCCCAAAATTGGGAATATAGAATTGCATCTTGATATCTAATTTTTGTTACTTATCTATATGTATTTGATAACATTGTAGATCTCGACAGTAGCAGGTTAATAATTTGTTGATATACCTGCATGTCTTGGTTGTCTATTTTGACATTCAAAGTAATTGTGTTGATCAGGTATATTAATTGGTTGATTACGGTATCAGCTTTTATTTACTAAGTTTTTGTCTAATATTGTCAACTGAGAAACTTTTGATCTGGTATAGGTCCCATACAGTGAATTTTAATTTTTGGATACTGATTCATGTTTAATATAGTATTGTTTAATTTAATATTAGGATTAAGGTGTACTGGCTGTCCCAATACCAAAGTATCTAAGATTTAGGAAGGCTACCAGCTTTTGAAATATTACTGTTTCGTATTATGGGATGAACCTTAAAATGCTTTAAAGTCTTAGAATTTAGAAAAGGTACTGCTCTAGGGTTTAAATTGCATGAGATTAGATGATTGTAATATATTTTAATCCATAGTGGATACCATGCTTTGTTGGGTGGTTCAAAAATAGAAGTTATGTTCTTACCATAACGTTCCATGTTAGTTGTCTTCTTCTCGCCTTCTTCTTGCTGGATGGGTTCGGAGCCGACCTCGGCTCCGACTCGGCCACTCTAAAAGCTCGAGAGTTGGTTCCACCGGCTCGAGGCTCCCCTTATATCCCACAATGCTAGGCGTGAGTTAACTCAGATCTCGTTTGTAAGCTAGACCCAGCTTATACTAGTAACATAATAACTATAAACAAAGTCCACCTCTATAAACCAGGGAGAAGAGAAGGGTGACCTGCATCCTGATCCAGGAAAATATGCACAGTAGCATATACCTAAAGTAAGAGGTGGTAGAAAGAGAGGTCACAATCAACACTCCTCTAGGTCTGTCCAGGCCAGGGGGAAGGAGGGTGGGACGCAAGAAGGCGAGAAGAAGACAACTAACATGGAACGTTATGGTAAGAACATAACTTCTATATGTTAAGTTGTCTATCTCGCCTTCATTCTTGCTGGATGGGACCGCGTCCCTAGCACCTTGTTCCGCGTGGCCTAACGGAACAGACTCTTGAGAACAGTGGAACCAAAGTTAGCTCTATGCCTAGAAGCTAAATCCAACTTATAATGAGAAATGAAAGTGTGAGGAGTAGCCCAAGTAGCCGCTGCACAAATGGTGTCAATAGGCAGTCTGTCTTGGAAGGCTATAGAAGTAGCCAAAGCTCTGGTGGAATGGGCTTTAGGTTTGTTAGGCAGCTTTTGGTGTCTAATTTCATAAACAAGGGAAATCAGAGATGTTAGCCATCTAGATAATGATACCTTTGAAACTGAAAGTCCCTTTCTGCCTTCTGCATAGGAGACAAACAGCTGGTCAGATTTTCTGAATTGTTTGGTTCTATCCAAATAGTACCTTAACTGACGAACATCTAGCCAATGCAATTTTTGTTCAGATCTATTGGAATATTCTGGAAAAAACACAGGGAGGTCAATGCTTTGATTTAGGTTAGACGCCGAGGCTATCTTAGGCAAAAAAGACGGGTTGGTTCGTAAAGATACCCTGTCCTTATGGAACAACAGATAAGGTCGACAGCTGAGTGCATGAAGTTCTGAAACTCTTCTAGCTGAAGTAATAGCTACCAGAAAGAGAGTCTTCCATGATAGCAATTTTAAAGAACAGGAGGCTGCAGGTTCGAAAGGGGGAAGAATCAAAGAACTAAGAACTAAATTTAGGTCCCAAGGAGGAGGAGGATTTCTTATAGGAGGTCTGAGTAGAAAAACTCCTTTCAAAAAGGCTTTGCAAAGCTTGTGGGACATTATGGCAGACTCTGAAATACCCACATGAAAGTTGGAAATAGCTGCCAGTTGAACTTTAAGAGTAGAAGGAGATGAACCTGCATGGAAGAGTTCAGCTAGAAAATCAAGGACCATTTGGATGGAAGCAGTGAAAGGATCTATGTCCCTTCCTTGAGCCCAATAGGCAAAACGTTTCCACTTACTCAAATAAATCTTTCTAGTGGAAGATTTATGGGAAGCTATCAAAATATCTCGAACAGAGTGAGATATTTGAGGAAGCCTGGCTAAGGTTGGAATTGGAGGAACCAAGCAGTGAGGTTCAGAGAGGAAGGAGCGATGAAACTGACCCGACTGATGGATCAAAAGATCTGTAACTAGGTCCAGATGCCAAGGTCGCTCCAACAGAAAATGATGCAGAAAGGGGAACCACACCTGTCGAGGCCAGTAAGGAGCAATGAGGATCAACGAGGCCTTCTGAGCGATAGCTTTCTGTATCACTTGAGAGATTAGTGGGAAGGAGGAAATGCATACAGAAGCCCCGGGGCCAAACTTGGACTAGAGCGTCTCTGCTGGGCTGGCCTGGTAAAGGGAATAGGGTGAAATAATCTCTGCACTTGCTGTTTTGGGGAGTAGCAAAAAGGTCGCAGCACGGCTGACCCCACTTGAGAAAAATTTCTCACAACAGAGTCTTTCAGAGACCACTCGTGAGGCATGAGGATAGCTCTGCTCAACTTGTCCGCGATTTGATTGGACTTCCCGGGGATGTGCGTTGCTATCAGAAACCGCTGAGAAGAAATCGCCCATTGCCACAGTCTGAGTGCTTCTCGACACAGGGGGTAGGACCTGGTTCCGCCTTGTTTGTTGATATACCACACTACAGACATTGTCCGTCTGGATTGCCATCGTTCCCAAGGGAAGAGAGTCTTGAAGGGCTTGCAACGCTAAAAGCACTGCTCTCATCTCTAGAACATTTATGTGCAAGTGGCATTCTTCTGGTTGCCATGTGCCCTGGACAGTTCTGCCCTGATAATGCCCCCCCCACCCGATCAGGGAGGCGTCCGTTGTCAGTGTAGCAACCGGAGGGGGGGGAACAAAGGGTCCCAATAAGAGCTGAGGGGAAGACATCCACCACAGAAGATGATTCCTGCATGTTTGCGTGATCATAATGGTGTGGGACATCGGAAGTTGCTGGTATGACCATTGTGTGAAGAGCATCCATTGAAGGATTCTCATGTGGAATCTGGCTAATGGAAGCAAAGGTATGGCAGCCGCCATAATCCCTAATACTTTCAGAACTAACCTGGCTTTGACTCTGTTGCTGCTGAAGATGAGCGAGACCAGTTTTTGTATGTCTGTTATTCTCTGATCTGTTAGCCTCGCAGACATGTTGACTGTCTAGAATTGCGCCTATGAAGGTAATAACACGACAAGGCGACAAAACAGACTTTTCACAATTTATTGAAATGCCTAAGTTTTGACAAGTGCGAAAGGTGTAGTCCCTGGCTGTGAGAAGAAGATGCTCGGTGGGAGCTGTAAGGAGCCAGTCGTCCAAATATGGAAACACCTGGAATCCTTGACGTCTCAGGTGAGAAGCTACCACTGCCATACATTTGGTAAACACCGGGGCAGTGGTGTGTCCAAAGGGCACGGCTCTGAATTGAAAAGGACTGGTTCCCAGCCTGAAGCGGAGAAATCTTCTGGAGCGCCTGTTCATTTTATATGATAGTACGCATCCTGAAGGTCTATGGAGCACATCCAGTTTTTTCTTCCCAAAAGGGGAAGTATGGACTGTAGCGTGACCATCCGAAATAGTGTTTTCTTGACTGACTTGTTCAAGATACTGAGATCCAAAATTGGTCTCCAGTCCCTGTTTTTTTGGAACTAAAAAGAACCTGGAGTAGATTCCGGATCCTTGCTGGTCTGCTGGAACTGGTTGAATTGCTCTTTTTGTAAGCAGTTTTGAAACTTCCAAAGCTGCAAGATCCCTTTGAGCGGGTGGAACATCTGGAAGGGATTTTTTTGATCGGTTTGGAATGCAAAGAAAGGGAATGGAATAGCCTTCGGAAATGGACTGTACCCACTTGTCTCGAGTTAGGGATAGCCAGGCTTCTGGGTACAGTGACAATCTTCCCCAGACTGCCTCCGAAGGTGGACAGTCAGGCAACACCTCAGGGATGCTGAAAAGGCTTATCGGAGAAAGTTTCTCGATTGCCCTGGTTCTGCGGACCCCCTCTGCCTCTAGGGCGACATCTACCATTGTTGTTCCCCTCTGCCTCTGGCGGGAACCGACTCTGTCGTCAGGCGAAGTCCCTTGAGATTGTTTTGAACCACATTTTTCCACTTTTCTGGCCCTTGGGGTAAGGCCTAGGAGTAGAAAAACGGACTCCGACGGCAGAAAGAGTCTTGCCATCAGTCTCGCACCTAGTCAAGGTTTCTTTCACTTGAGGACCAAAGAGATGATCCATCAAGCGGGAATTAGTGAACGACGTTTTAAAAGGGTCCGCAAAGTTGCATAACCGCATCCAGGCATGCCTACGTAAAGCCACTCCTGTTCCTGCGCCCTGCTCGCTCCATCAGCCGCATAAGAAAGGAGGCATGGAGGAGTTAGCTATGGAGTTCAGGGTAGCCAGCTGAGTGTTCATCTTGTCTTGAAAACCCGCAGCTGTAGGATCCTTCAACATATCACTCGCTTCTTTGATCAAGTCCCTTTGAAGACGAGTAAAATGGCATAGGTAGTTCAGCGAACGCATTGCAAAGGTCGCTGACGAGAACATCCGCTTCCCGTACCTGTCCATGGACCTAGATTCCTTGTTAGGTGGATGGACAGGCACTGAAGGATCAGCTAGTTCCTTCTTAGTGGCAGCAGCAACCACCATAGCATCCACAGAAACTCCTTTTTGTCAGAAACTGTTTATCTGCTGGTGCTGTAATGAATTTTGAGGGACTCCCGGGAGTGGGGTCCACTGAATCAGGAGCCGTCCATGCCTTTTTGCTACCCCCTGCATGAGGGGGTCAAGGGGAGACACCCAGGAGGTGGAAGGGCGAGCCAAACGCCTCAAGGTACACAGATTCATCCTCCGAAGGGTTGAGGGCTGGCCAATTTCCCCTCTGCTTAAGGATTTCTAGAATGTCTGCAAATGAGACATCTTCAGAAGGGGAACGGGGGGAACCCTCGGAATCCTCTAAATCTGTGTCAGAGGTGACGGACTCAGGTGAGTCTATGTGTTTCCTCTTACACTTTCTCTTCCAAGGGGGCTCTTCTGCCAAATCAGGAGAGGCCTCGAAGAGGATGAGATCCCACAGGGGATTCCTGAGGAGCTGGCTCTCTGCGGTCCGGGATGAGGGAGTGAGTCGACTTGACCTGAGGCACCGAGAGGGAGGGGCGGACGGAGCAGACTGTGGAGTAGAACCAGGTTCTAACACACTCCGCATGACCTCGAGCACCCCTGTCAGGCAGAGCCAGAGGTCCCGCTCCGAAAGCTAAAACCTCCCTCGGCACCGACAGTGATGGCTCCGAGGCCGATGTCGAGCCGAACTCACCAGCGCGAAGCCCGAGAGGGAGAGCGGGTCGGACAAGGGTCCGATGCCACTCACCCCTCGAGCCGATGATGGAAGTCCGGCGCCGAGATTCTTCTAAGGAAGAAATCGGAGCCGACGATGGAGCCGAAGACAATTGTATCGGCTCCGACGCTACCACAGTCTCTGTTCCGAAACGCCCCGGCCACGAGCTCAACGGAGTCGGAGGAGGAACATAATGAGGGACAGGGTCAGGCATCGACTGATGAGTCGGGCTCTGAAGCATTTGGGCCAGTGCCTCGGACTTAAGAAGTCGACTCACTACCCTCTGAAGGTCATGGTCCGACAGCCTCGACCTAGAGGAGTGAGATCTATGGCTCCGTTCAGACAGCAGAGGAGATGCTGGAGCCGAATGAACGGAGCCAAGGGACGGTGATCTAGACCTCTTTCTAGATGTCGGTTCCGAAGGTCTGGTCGGAACAGACACAGGAATTTCCAATACCTCGGCTCCAGCCGGAGCCGAGGAAACCACAGAAATTGTAGACTGAGACTCATCGGCTCCAGCAGGAGCCGATGTAGACGGAGGTTTCGTAGCCTTAGGTCTCGGCTCAGTAGCTGGAGCCGAGGACCTAGAAGCCTTGGAGGGCTTTCCCGAAGAGACAGTAAGGGAACCCTCAGGCTTGAGTAAACCTCTCAAAATCAGTTTGTTTTTTCTTTCCTGCAGGACCCTGGGGCTGAAGCCGTGGCATACAGCACAGGAGTCCTGCAGGTGCAAAGGTCCCAGGCAGTAGACACAAGAAGTGTGACCGTCTGTCAGAGACATTTTCTGACAGCACGAGTCACACTTCTTGAAGCCTGAGACCTTTGAGTCTTTAGACATTTTAGAAAGTGTAATCACACACACCCAGTCAAACACACTGATTACACCCTATCCTATTTTAAACTCAAAAAAAATAAAACAAACTACCAAAGTTTTAAAATTCTGAGAAAACACACACACACACCACTAGGGGATGGAAGAAAAAAAGGCCCAAAGGCCCGAGGGAAGAACTTATACGTTCTTGTGGAAAAAAAATGGGATTTTAGAGAGAAAGGGGGAGAAAATCCACTAAACTAAGGGAAACTGTTAAAATTAAAACTAAAGGGGTTTAAGTATACTAAATTTTACTCCAAAGTTACTCACCAAGAAGCCGGTAGAAACCAAACACCTCGATCGCTGTAGCGGCAAACAAGATCTGAGGTAACTCACGCCTAGCATTGTGGGATATAAGGGGAGCCTCGAGCCGGTGGAACCAACTCTTGAGCTTTTAGAGTGGCCGAGTCGGAGCCGAGGTCGGCTCCGAACCCATCCAGCAAGAATGAAGGCGAGATGGACAAAGTACAGTTTTGTACCTACCATAAATGTAGATGTTCGAAGATCCACATTGCTGCAGTCCTAACACTTGGGTAGTCCGCTGTCCACGGTCGGCCCGAATATCAAAGTATAAGGCTGACGTCGGTCAGGGCGCATTTAACTGACGTCAGGACGTCAGGGTACAAATGCGCATGACCGGCGTCATATCCTCAGTCTTTTCTTGCCCCAGATGTCAGAAGACCTTAAAAAGAAAGGTCAAAACCAAAAGACAGCAAACAAATAACCAACCACCCTTGCACTAACTATATGTACAATAGTTATAATACACACAATATGTACAACCAAACCCACACAACCACCTCCAAGTACAGAGGGGAAGGAGGGAGGAGTAAATTGGACTGCAGCAATGTGGATCTTGAACATCTACATTTATGGTAGGTACAAAACTGTACTATGTTCTTCATCTCACATTGCTGCAGTCCTAACACTTGGGTAGAATCCCAAAGCAGAGATAAGGGAGGATGGCTAACTATAAGGAAGCAGGAGCTGCCAAAATGCCCTGCAAAATCGCAGTGGCAAAACCAGCCCTGGACTTAGAGTAAAGTGGCAGGTGATAATGCCTAGAGAAGGTATGCACAGAACTCCAAGTAGCTGCCTCTAAAATATCCTTGGTTGCCACTCCCCTCAAAAAAGCTGTGGAAGTGGCAGTAGCCCTAGTGGAATGAGGCCTAATCCCAGCTGGAACCTCCTTGCCATGATGGGAATAACAGAAAGCAATGCAAAACCCAATCCACTTAGAAATAGTTTGTTTAGAGACAGGCTTGCCCTGAGAACTCAAAGCAAAAGAAACAAACTGCTGAGACTGCCTGAACCCTTTAGTTCTGTCCAAATAATAAATCTTTTCCCCTTTATTTTGGGGATTTGCATAAAAAGTAGGCAAATGAATAGTCTGGTTTAAAGCCACACTAGAAACCACCTTAGGCATAAAGGAAGGATTAGTACGTAATGATACCCTATCCTTATGGAAAATCAAGAAAGGCTCAACTGCCATAAGGGCCTGCAATTCAGAAACCCTTCTTGCAGAGGTAATGGCCAATAAAAAAGCAGTCTTCCATGATAAATATTTCAACTCAGCAGTAGCTGCAGGCTCAAAAGGTTGTAGAGTGAGTTTCTCCAACACAAAATTGAGATCCCAAGCAGGAGTAGGAGCTCTTCGTGAGGGTCTGATATTCTTTGCCCCTCTAAGAAATTGCTTGAACAAAGGATGAGAAAACAATGGCGGGTGCATAATCATAGTGAGCTGAAATTGCTGCAGCATGAACTTTAATAGAAGAGAAGGACAAACCTTTGTCCAGTAACTCCGTGAGATATTGAAGAGCCACACTTAAATTAGGCTCAGAAACATCAAAATCCTTAGCTGCACTCCAAAGAAAAATCTCTTCCATTTATCTGCGTACACTTTCCTTGTACTAGGCCTTCTAGCTTCCAAAATCACATACAAAACATGTTGTGGAAGATGAGACCTTTACGGTTCAAAACAGAATATGCCAGGCTGTTAGGCGAAGAGAGTGAAGTTTGACATTGAGCAAATGGCTGTCTTCCTGTGACAACAGGTGTGGAATCGAAGGCAAAGGCCATGGAGGCTTCCGTACTAGACTTTTCAGTAATGGGTACCAGTGCTGTCGAGGCCAATCTGGAGCTATTAAAATCATCCTTGGCTTGTCCTGTCTGGCCTTCAGAAGTACCTTTGGGAGGAGAGGCAGAGGTGGAAAGGCATACACAGGAAGATTGCTCCAATTGAAAGAAAGAGCATCCACTTTCCAGGCTGTGGGATGAAACCTTTTTGTGCAAAACTTTGGCAGCTGATGGTTTAGTGGAGAAGCGAACAGATCTATGTCTGGAGTTCCCCATGACACTGTCAATTTCTGAAATACATGAGGATCCAATTTCCACTCGTGGGGATCCATAATTCGTCTGCTCAACACATCTGCTAAGGAGTTCTGTGCTCCTGGCAGAAACCCTGCCTGAAGATTGAGCTGTAAACTGAGAGCAGTCTCCCACAAAATCATTGTTTGCCTGCACAGAGGATAAGAATGCGTTCCCCCTTGCTTGTTGATGTACCACATGACAGTTGTGTTGTCTGTTAGAATCAACACCTGTCCTGGAAGAAGGAATTCCTTGAAAGCTAGTAATGCAAACTGGACTGCTAACATCTCCTTCATGTTGATATGTAGATGTTGTAGTCTGACAGGCCACTTGTTTTGTATCCATTTTCCATTCAGATGAGCTCCCCAAGCTTTGTCTGAGGCATCTGTCGTTAAAATCTGACTTGCCTCTGGCCGGGTCACAGAGAGTCCCTTGTTTAGGTGACATTCCTGAGCCCACCATAAAAATTCCTTCTGAATGCAAGGTATTACTGGAATGACAGTGTCCAGATCCTGGCAGTGCTGTGTCCATACATTTATGAGATACCATTGTAGCTTCCTCATATGCAGTTTGGCATTGGGAAGCACCAGAATACAAGATGCCATGAACCCTAAGGCTTGAAGGACTGTCCTTGCAGTCAGCCCGGACTGATGAGATAGTTGATGGAAGTAAAGGGATAGACTTTTGTTTGTCCGGGGTTAAAAAGGCCATCTGGGCTGCTGTATTCAGTCTCACACCCAGAAAGCACATGTCTTGAGAGGGTACTAGACTGGACTTTATTTCGTTCACAGAATACCCTAGGCATCTTAGCACTGCTATCACATACTCCAAATGACGAAGAAGCTCTTCCTTTCCTTGAGCCAGAATCAGGCAGTCGTCCAAATAAGGATAGATCTGTATTCCTTTTAGTCTGAAGAAAGCTATCACTGGAGCCAGAACTTTTGTGAACACTCTGGGCGCAGTAGATAAGCCAAAGGGCAATGCAGAGAACTGATAGTGAGAAGTCCCAGCTCAGCAGATACTTTCTGCAACTGAGTCTGATAGAATATGAAGGTAAGCCTCCTTGAGATCGGGGGGGAGGGGGGGGGGGGGGGGGGGGGGGCCCCCCCCCCCCCCCCGGCTATGGGCAAAATGGCAGCCGCCATAATTTAAACTTTCAGAACTAACCTGGCTTTGACTCTGTTGTTGCTGAAGATGAGGAGACCAGTTTTGTATGTCTGTTATTCTCTGATCTGTTAGCTCAGACATGTTGACGTGTCTAGTTGCGCCTATGAAGGTAATAACGACAAGGCGACAAAACAGACTTTTCGCAAATTTATTGAAATGCCTAGTTTTGAAATGGAAAAGGTGTATCCCTGGCCTAGAAGAAGATGCTTGGTGGGAGCTGTAGGAGCCAGTCGTCCAAATTTGGGAAAGGAATCCTTGACGCTCAGGTGAGAAGCTACCACTGCCATGCATTTGGTAAACACCGGGGCAGTGGTGAGACCAAAGGGCAGGGCCCTGAATTGAAAATGACTGGTTCCCAGCCTGAAGCGGAGGAATCTTCTGGGGCGCCTGTTCATTTTATGTGATAGTACGCATCCTGAAGGTCTATAGAGCACATCCAGTTTTTCCCTTTCCCCAAAAGGGAAGGATGGACTGAGGTGACCATCCGAAATCTTGTTTTCTTGACTGACTTGTTCAAGATACTGAGATCCAAAATTGGTCTCCAGTCCCTGTTTTCTTTGGAACTAAAAAGAACCTGAGTAGATTCCGGATCCTTGCTGGTCTGCTGGAACTGGCTGAATTGCTCTTTTGCAAGCAGTTTTGAAATTTCCAAAGCTGCAAGATCCCTTTGAGCCCGGGGGAACATCTGGAAGGGATTTTTTGATCTGGTTTGGAATGCAAAGAAAGGGAATGGAATAGCCTTCGAAATGGACTGTACCCACTTTTTCTTGAGTCAGGGATAGCCAGGCTTCTGGGTACAGTGACAATCTTCCCCCCCTGCCTCCGAAGGTGGCAGTCGGGCAACACCTCAGGGATGCTGAAAGGCTTATCAGAAAGTTTCTCGATTGCCCTGGTTCTGGACCCCTGCCTCTAGGGCACGCCTACCATTGTTGTTCCCCTCTGCCTCTGGCGGGAACCGACTCTGTCGTCAGGGAAGTCCCTTGAGATTGTTTAGAACCACATTTTTCCACTTTTCTGGCCTTTGGGGTAAGGCCTAGAAGGGGTAGAAAACGGACTCACGGCAGAAAGAGTCTTGCCATCAGTCTCGCACCTAGTCAAGGTTTCTTTCACTTGAGGACCAAAAGAGATGATCCATCAAACGGGAATTAGTGAAAGACGCTTAAAGGGGTCCGCAGTTGCATACCGCATCCAGGCATGCCTACGTAAGGCCACACCTGTCCTGGGCCCTGCTCGCTCCATCAGCCGCATAAGAAAGGAGGCATGGAGGAGTAGCTATGGAGTTCAGGGTAGCCAGCTGAGTGTTCATCTTGTCTTGAAAACCCGCAGCTGTAGGATCCTTCAACATTCACTCGTCTTTGATCAAGTCCCTTTGAAGACGAGTAAAATGGCATAGGTAGCTCAGCGAACGCATTGCAAAGGTCGCTGACGAGAACATCCGCTTCCCATACCTGTCCATGGATCTAGATTCCTTGTTAGGTGGATGGACAGGCACTGAAGGATCAGCTAGTTCCTTCTTAGTGGCAGCAGCAACCACCATAGCATCCACAGAAACTCCTTTTGTCAGAAACTGTTTATCTGCTGGTGCTGTAATGAATTGAGGGTCTCCTGGGAGTGGGGTCCACTGAATCAGGAGCCGTCCATGCCTTTTTTGCTACCACCTGCATGAGGGGGTAGGCCCCATAAGCAGCAACGAGCCAGACACCCAGTTGAGGGCTGGCCAATCCTTGGATTTCTAGAAAGTCGCAAATGATCTCAGGGACGGAACCCCGCCACTTCAAGGTACACCAACAGGAATTCCATTTTCCTCCCCGGGGAAAGGGGTTTGGGGGGGCCCCCGGGTCCGGGATGAGGGGAAAAGATGAGCCAGAATCAGGCAATCGCCAAATAAGGATAGATCTGTATTCCTTTTTGCCTGAAGAAAGCTATCACTGGGGCCAGAACTTTGTGAACACTCTAGTAGATAAGCCAAAGGGCAATGCAGAGAACTGATAATGAGAAGTCCCAGCTCAAAACAGATACTTCCTGCAACTAGTCTGATAGGAACATGAAGGTAAGCCTCCTTGAGATCCAAAGTTACCATCCATGATCTTTGCCCAGCAGAGGTAAAAGGGTGTAACCCCAAAATTTTGAACTTGGGAATGTCCAGATAAGTGTTGAGGATAGATAAATCCAAAATTGGTCTCCACGTGTTCCCCTTCTTGGTACTAGGAACAGGCGAGAATAAAATCCTAGGCCCACTTCTGGCAAGGGACCGGCTGTATGGCCCCTATTTGGAGAACAGAGAAATTTGTGTGAGCCTCTATTCTTTGTTGAGGAGGCGTCTGGCATGCCTTTGAAAGGAGGCAAGGTATGGAAATAAAACCTGTAACCGGGGGTATGATATCCAATACCCATCTGTCTTGGGTAATTAAACTCCAATTTTCTTTGAAAAAGGGCCCAAACCCTTTCCCCCCAAAGGTGCTGCCAGCAAAAAGGCTCTGGCAGCTGAAAAGGTAGGTCATTGGGTCTGTTTACAAAGGACTGACCCCTGCCCTCACCAAGACTGTGCAGGGAACTCCCTGTTCTAGGCCTGAAAGAGCCCCGAGCTCTGCCCCCACCACGCCCAGATCTACCCCTAGACTGGGAATCATAAGAAGGATTCCACCCCTTAGAGGCCAATTTCTACTAAACTTTGGAGGCTGAACCTGCAAAAATCTTTAACAGTCTGCATAGACTTAGCCTTGTCTTCCATTTTCTTTAAGACTGCTCAACAGGACCAAACAACACTCAGATTGTAAAGGAGCATCAAAATCCTTGTTTTAACATGTTTAGAAAATTCTGATCCCCCAGCCAGGCCCTAAGAACCCCAGTGGCAGCCACCCTAGCGAGGCCTGTACAGCATCAAAACCACATTGCAAAGAATGCTTACCCACCTGTTCAGAAACATGGACTAAATCTTGCAACTCTTTACAATCAATACCCCGCCAGAGCATCAAACCCTTTGACCTTGTGAAAGGAGAAAGGGTATTTCAACATGTGAAACTGGCAATTCAAAGCCCCCATAGCAAGTGGAAGAAGTAAAACTTTCTTTCCCCATCTATCCAAAGGCCTCTTTATCTGAGGAACCGGATTTTAACAACAGAAGCCTTAACACCTTAGGCCCCCGACTAACAGTTTCTGGGTCTGCCCTAGGACTCTTAAAAGATACTTATGAGCTTCAGGCACCCTGTAATACCTATCCGGTTTAACAGGAGCAGGAGGCAAAAAAGGAAAAAAATCCCGGATATAGCCAAAGGCATGCTGGGGAAGCCTTTCTGGACAGGAACCCCACATCTTCCGATCCTCCGAAGGTGGACAGTCGGGCAACACCTCAGGGATGCTGGAAAAGGCTTCATCGGAGAAAGTTTCTCGATTGCCCTGGTTCTATGGACCCCCTGCCTCTAGGGCTTATCGCCTACCATTGTTGTTCCCCCTCTGCCTCTGGCGGGAACCTGACTCTGTAAAGGCCAGGCTTAAGTCCCTTGAGATTGTTTATGAACCACATTTTTCCACTTTTCTGGCCCTTGGGTAAGGCCTTCAGAAGAGTAGAAAACGGACTCCGCACGGCAGAAAGAGTCTTGCCATCAGTCCGCACCTAGTCAAGGTTTCTTTCTTCAACTTGAGTGACCAAAAGAGTTGATCCATCAAACGGGAATTAGTGAACGACGCTTTAAAGGGGTCCGCGAGTTGCATAACCGCATCCAGGCATGCTCAGCGAAGGCAGCACCCTGTTCCTGGCGTGCCCTGCTCGCTCCATCAGCCGCATAAGAAAGGAGGCGCATGGAGGAGTTAGCTATGGAGTTCAGGGTAGCCAGCTGATAGTTCATCTTGTCTTGAAAACCCGCAGCTGTAGGATCCTTCAACACATCACTCGCTTCTTTGATCAAGTCCCTTTGAAGACGAGTAAAATGGCATAGGTAGCTCAGCGAACGCATTGCAAAGGTCGCTGACGAGAACATCCGCTTCCCATACCTGTCCATGGATCTAGATTCCTTGTTAGGTGGATGGACAGGCACTGAAGGATCAGCTAGTTCCTTCTTAGTGGCAGCAGCAACCACCATAGCATCCACAGAAACTCCTTTTGTCAGAAACTGTTTATCTGCTGGTGCTGTAATGAATTGAGGGTCTCCTGGGAGTGGGGTCCACTGAATCAGGAGCCGCCCATGCCTTTTGCTACCACCTGCATGAGGGGGTCAAAGGGGAGACACCCAGGAGGTGGAAGGACGAGAGCCAAACGCCTCAAGGTACACAGATTCATCCTCCGGAAGGGTTGAGGGCTGGCCAATTTCCCTCTGCTTAAGGATTTCTAGAATGTCTGCAAATGAGACATCTTCAGAAGGGGAACGGGGAACCTCGGAATCCTCTAAATCTGTCAGAGGTGACGGACTCAGGTGAGTCTATGTGTTTCCTCTTACACTTTCTCTTCCGAGGGGCTCTTCTGCCAAATCAGGAGAGGCCTCGGAAGAGGATGAGATCCCCACAGGGGATTCCTGAGAGCTGGCTCTCTGCGGTCCGGGATGAGGGAGTGAGTCGATTTGACCTGAGGCAATCAAGAGGGAGGGGCGGATTTGAGCCGACTGTGGAGTAGAACCAGGTTCTAACACCATGACCTCGAACGCACTTCTGTCAGGCAGAGCCAGAGGTCCCCGGCTCCGAAAGCTAAAAACCTCCCTCTGCACCGACAGTGATGGCTCCGGTGCCGGCGTCGGAGCCGAACTCACTGGCGCCGAAGTCCGAGAGGGAGAGCGGGTCGGACAAGGGTCCGATGCCACTCACCCTCGAGCCGACGATGGATGTCCGGCGCCGAGATTCTTCTAAGGAAGAAATCGGAGCCGACGATGGAGCCGAAGACAATTGTATCGGCTCAGACGCTACCACAGTCTCTGTTCCGAAACGCCCCGGCCACGAGCTCAACGGAGTCGGAGGAGGAACATAATGAGGGACAGGGTCAGGCATCGACTGATGAGTCGGGCTCTGAAGCATTTGGGCCAGTGCCTCGGACTTAAGTCGACTCACTACCCTCTGAAGGTCATGGTCCGACAGCCTCGATGACCTAGAGGAGTGAGATCTATGGCTCCGTTCAGACAGCAGAGGAGATGCTGGAGCCGAATGAACGGAGCCAAGGGACGGTGACCTAGACCTCTTTCGAGATGTCTGTTCCGAAGGTCTGGTCGGAACAGACAGGAATTTCCAATACCTCGGCCCAGCCGGAGCCGAGAAACCACAGAAAGTGTAGACTGAGACTCATCGGCTCCAGCCGGAGCCGATGTAGACGGAGGCTCAGAGCCTTAGGTCTCGGCTCAGTAGCTGGAGCCGAGGACCTAGAAGCCTTGAGGGCTTTCCCAGAGACAGTAAGGGAACCCTCAGGCTTGAGTAAACCTCTCAAATCAGTTTATTTTTTCTTTCCTGCAGGACCCTGGGGCTGAAGCCGTGGCATACAGCACAGGAGTCCTGCAGAGGTAAAGTGTCCCAGGTAGACACAAGAAGTGTGACCGTCTGTCAGAGACATTTTCTGACAGCACGAGTCACACTTCTTGAAGCCTGAGACCTTTGAGTCTTTAGACATTTTAGAAAAGTGTAATCACACACACACCCAGTCAAACACACTGATTACACCCTATCCTATTTTAAACTAAAAAAAAAATAAAACAAACTACCAAAGTTTTAAAATTCTGAGAAAAAACACACACCACTAGGGGATGGAAGAAAAAAAGGCCCAAAGGCCCGAGGGAAGAACTTATAAGTTCTTGTGGAAAAATGGGATTTTAGAGAAAGGGGAGAAAATCCACTAAACTAAGGGAAACAACTGTTAAAATTAAAACTAAAGGGGTTTAAGTATACTAAATTTTACTCCAAAGTTACTCACCAAGAATCCGGTAGAAACCAAACACCTCGCTGTAGCGGCAAACGAGATCTGAGGTAACTCACGCCTAGCATTGTGGGATATAAGGGGAGCCTCAAGCCGGTGGAACCAACTCTCGAGCTTTTAGAGTGGCCGAGTCGGAGCCGAGGTCGGCTCCGAACCCATCCAGCAAGAATGAAGGCGAGATAGACAACTTAACATTACATGTTAAGATAGTCAGCAAAAGCTGTATATTTCATTGGGACTTTGGAAATATTCATAATATGGTGGTAAGTTCTTTGTGATATTTTATGCAGCACAGGTTCTTACGCATATATCTGAATAGGCTTTGATTGCTTTTTATGTAGATAGCGTTGTTGTGGCATTTTTGTATAAAGCCCTAATGTTTATATAGCCCTCAGGAATACTAAATTTGAGTATATTTAATAAAAAAAAATCAAAATTTACTCTATCACAAGCTTTGGTTGCATCTACTGACAGTGCATAGCTAGGGCATTTATCATTTGCTTTTAAACTAATGACTGAATCAATAGTAAGTGTGTTGTCATATATTTGTCTGTTATTCATAAAGCCTAGTTGCTCAGAAGATATAATGTGAGGTAAAATTTGTTTGATTTTACTAGCTAGTATTGTAAAAAGAATTTTAATATCAATATTTATGAGTGCTATCTGCCTGTAGTTATTTGGGTTTGATGCATCAGATTTGGGTTTTGGTATAAATATAGTTTTTGAGTTATTGATATACAGGTATTTGGTACCATACTTTATGTATCTGTATACTTTCAGTAGTATAGGAGCTAATGGTTTCTTGAAAGTCTTGTAAAATTCCGCCACACAGCCATCAGGCCCTGGTGATTTATCTGGTTTCAACTTATTTACAGCAGCAATGATTTCTTCTACACTTAAGGAAGCTTTAAGATTATTTGTCTCATTCAGTACTGGAAATTGTAACTCTTCGGTAAATTGATGAAATGACTCATTAAACTGGTCTTGGGGGCCATATAGTTTTTGGTACAACTCTACAAAAGCTGCAATGATCTCTTCATCTATCTCTAAAGTTTTGTTATACTGTAGTTGCTTTATTTTGGTAGGAGGATTCTTAATGTTTATGATTCTTGCCAGTGCTTTCTGAGGGCGATTGAGCCTATTCGGCATATTTGTGGAGGAGTTTAATTTCATTGAGTACTGTTGTGTTTGTATTTCACGTAGTTGTCCTTGTAGTGTAACCATTTGACTTTCAAGTACTAGTGAAAAATTTATTTGCAGTTCTGACTATTTAATTTTGATTCTATTAATATGACTTTTTATCAGTTTAATTTTTTTATAGAAAGCAGCTTTTTGAATTAATATACCCCTAACAGTGGCTTTTGTAGCTTGCCATTGAATGTCGTATGGTATATCTACTACTTCTAGGTTGTTATAAGTTTGGGTAAGAATGTCTGATATTTTGTGAAACATCTTTAAACTTTAGTAAGTTGGTATTTAACGCCCAGTTCATAACTGTTTGAGGGTCCTTGCACTGAGATCCCCAACTTTAGTGTAATATTTATCTTTGCATTATCCGATATTGTCCTAGGTTCATTAATGTATGTGACTATTTAATAAGATTTCAGATATTAAAAATACATCTATCCTAGACCAAGACTTAAAACCTCAATGAAGCGTTCGCTACGACTGAATAACCAAAAAGAAATCAAAAGCTTACACTTCTTACTATGTAGTCTTGGGAACCGGTGCACTCCAAGTATACAGCAGAAAAATCCAAAACTAAGAGCGTTCTTTTTTGGATTTTTCTGCTGTATACTTGAAGAGTGCACCGGTTCCCAAGACTACATAGCAAGAAGTGTAAGCTTTTCATTTCTACACCAAGACTTGAGATATGGTGAATAAGTGAATTTACTAGTAGTTATACTATTTCTATAGTTTTCAAATGGGTCAGCTAACTTAAAATCTTCCCATTATTTCAGCTATTAGTGTAGTAAGCTGAACCAATTGCTTGTTATTCTTATTTGTCCTATCAAGTTCTGGATTAATTAACATATTCCAGTCACCTCCTATGATAGAAGTAATTAGGATAGTTCTCTAAGATTCTGTATATCTTGTATAGACAAGTTATTTGATGCAAACATAGGGCATAAACATTTAGGACAAAGTTTTTTTTAAACGGTGGCAGTTTGCAAGTAAAATAACACCATCTACCATTTGGGTCACAGCTACCTTTCCATATATTACCATCAAAAGATTTTTTTTTTTTTTTTTTTTTTTTTTTTTTTTTTTAACTACTATGGCAACTCCCCTAGAAGATGTACTGTCACCAGCAACTATATATTTTACCCATTTTTTTTTGTATCTTTCTCCCATTGCTCTTTCAACATATGCATTTCTTGTATGAAAGTCATCTCTGCCTTAGATTTAAAAATTAAGTGCATTAATAGATTTTTTTTTTCTTATCTTGTAAGCCCTTTACATTACATGTATCCACAGAGATCATCTAAAGGGTATAATACACAGATAGTTGGCTTTCAGAATAAGTGGATATATACAGGGACAAAATAACATTTTAAAATTAGAACTTTTTGTACATATCAATGGTGTGGATATAAGTATGACATCACTCCCTTTCAGAACCCCCCCCCCCCAATGCATACCCACGCTAGCCTATTACCTTAAAACAGTAAAAGGAATATTAACTATAATACAAAAGGTTTGGTTTCTGTCATTCTAAGTCCCAGCAATAAAAACATCACACAACAGCATGCCCACACAAATCATGTATAAAAGATATGCATTCTAATCCTTTGTTTATTTGAAAATAAATAAGCTGAGCATATTTTAACTGAAATTTATATATCTAGCTTGAGGCAAACTGCAATCTAATCAAAATATAGTAAAGCAAACTATCGCGTTTTAATTGTGTTCACACAGAGTAACATACACAACTGATTTTACCTTAATATACTTTTGTCAAACAGTGTTTGCATGTTATATATATATATATATATATATATATATATATATATATATATATATATGAACAGCAGATGCAGGGTGGTATCCAACGAGACGGAGCCCGAATGAAAAAATTTTCTTTACTCAATCCAATGATCAAAATGAAGTACAAATACACAAAGTCACAGTTTAAAAATGATAAAACAACAAGTTGTTGTTTTATCATTTTTAAACTGAGACTGTGTGTATTTGTACTTCAATTTGATCATTGGATTGAGTAAAGAAAGAATTTTTTCATTATTTGGGCTCCGTCTCGTTGGATACCACCCTGCATCTGCTGTTAATTCTAGTTTTTATTCTGCTTACTGAGTTTGTCGATATATATATATATATATATATATATATATATATATATATATATATATATATATATATATATATATATAAATATATGCGCGTGTGTGCGTGCATCTCAATCAGTTCTTTTACTTGTTGGGTCGGCGTTAACTGCTACAGTTATATCCCTGGGTGTCCATTTATGTAGGAATCGAGCATATATACAAAAAAAAAAAAGCATTTAAAAAGAAAATACGAGGGAAAAACAAAGAATCCCTATATATTCTCTGCTGTACAAGACTGGTATACTTACACTTGATGCATACTTATATTTTAAAGTATAAGAAAGCATATTTTAACTCTATGTAAAACACAAACCTAACTACAATGGTTTGCTTTTCCTAGTATGGGCAGAGTATTTATTGCAGCTGCAACAGCTGCTAGTTTCTAACCCAGAAGATTTCTAGTCCAGCTTGTATATATTCAGGAAGGAACAAGAAAAATAAAAAAGCAGCACCTATATATTACCATTTGTACATAATCAATTAACCTGTGGTACTATTTCTAGGCTAGATTTAACCTTCCATACACCATACACACGAGAATCTTCACTTTGAGTCAGGAAAAAGTAAATCCATTCCACAGGTATTCTGTTATGCGAGAGCCTTACTTTGTTTTAATTTGCAAACGCTGGTTTTCTGAGATGTTTTGGGCTTGAATGGATACCATAGTTTTTCCTTTGACCTCAGCTGTGCTTAATTTTCCTGAGTCATGATTGCAAAGGATTCTGGGTAATGTAGTTCATTCACGTGTGTGGAGATGCTCCCCAAGCTGTAGTTGGAGTGCCCAAATGAAAAACAATGAATCCAAGCAGAAAACTGGTATTTTAGGTGTTTTACCTTGTCATTGAGAATAGTATGCCAAAAACACACAGAAGCATATAGTCTTTGTATTAGGTGCCAGTTTGTATAAAAAAAAAAAAATACTTCATGGCAGCTCTTTAAAGGCTGTGAGAAAAGCTGTTTTTGCTTCTTTATTTTTAACTGCATAATACTGCATTGTATTGAAACTGCAGAGTTGCTGGGTATTTCATTTGGAATCTAATGTTTTTGCTTACTAAGTGCAGTATGGTGAAAGCTTGTCTTAACTGTTTTATCTGTAGAGGCAGATCCTGAGCAAAGGTTTATCTTGCAGCCATTCCATAGAATGTTTCCTTTTTTTGCAGCTTGAATTATTTGAGCATGTGCAGCATTTAGAATTCTTACATATATTTGCCTGGGGGCATTCAGGGTCTGAGATTTTTTCAGAGCACGGTGTATTCTTTCAATAACAATTTTTTGGGATAGTTCTTTGTTTTCAAGGAGACAAAATATTTAGGTTCATAGGTTAGTACTAGGCCATCAGCCCTAGGGCCGATACAAGCCTAGCCATAACAATTCCCTGGCTATTTCTTCCCACACTATTTACTTCCCTGGACCCCTGTCTAGCAGGGTGACTGACATGATCCCTGGGGTGAATTTCCTTTCTCCCATCCAATCGTCAAGGTTCCTTTTGAAAAGGGCCAAAGAGGCACTCTGCTTGACATGTATGGGCTATCTACTCCGGAATCTGGGGAGTCTGGGTCAGGAACCTATCCCTCCAGCATGTTGTGTTTATTGTGATGACAAAGGTTTAAGATCCATGGAGCGTGTGGCTCAGAGGAATTGGGATTTCTTTAAGTGTAGCATGTTCAACAGCTCTGGGTTTGACATGGCCTTGTATGTTAAGCAGAGATCGCCTCAGAGTAGACTATATGCGACAAGAGTACAGCTGGAGTTTAAGGTGGTCAGCGTAGGGCATCTGCTTTAGGCCTGTGATTCTTTTAGCGAGGTATTTCTGCAGCCTTTCCAGTTGTTGCAGATGTCTTGAGAGGTACATACCAAACAGGGCGTTGTATTCTATAATGGGTCTAATGAGGGATGAGTACAGTGGGACAATGACCTTTTTTCTGGATGAAAAGCCCTTAGTGATGAGGTGTGCTACATAGGATTTCCTGACTGTTGTGGCGATGTTATCGAAGGTGAGACCACTTGTCCACTTGTGTCCCCAAGTCTCTTATCACACTGTTTAGTGTACTGCCACCTATATGGTAATTCATGGGTACATGTTTTTTTCCCCAGAGGGGATAACTATACATTTCTTGGCATTGAGCTTGAGCTCATGGCTCTGGCACCAAGCATCTGTTTCTGTAAGGCCCTTTTGTAGAGTATCCACATCATTTCGGGATTCAATAATGGCTCCCAGTTTGCAGTCATCTGCGTACTTTGTTAGCTGGAGTCCCTTAGTGTTGGCCTGTACTTCAGAGAAGTAGATGCCAAACAAGAGTGGTCCCAGGACTGAACACAGAGGTACTCCACTTGTCTGGAGCTGGATTTGGAGTCTGCCACTTTTAGTGTGGGTTCTATCAGTAAGCCAGTTAGCAACCCATTGGTTGACGTAGGGATTAATGCCCAGCTTAGTAAGTTTATCTAGGATTCCAGAGTGGAGGATGGTGTCAAAGGCCTTGGCAAGGTCTAGATAGGCTGTGTGAACCACCTTACCCTTGTCCATGACTCTGGAGACTGATTTGAAGATGCTACATTAGCTAGCTGTGACTGTTCATATTTTTCTGGGATGCCTCTGATCAATACATTATTTCTCCTTGCTCTAGCTTCCAGATCAGTTTTTGCATTTCTTTGAATTTTCAGTGATGGAAGAAGCTTTCTGTATTTCTTCTATCTTTGTCTCATTACTCAGTATTCTAGCCTCATTTTTGTCCAGTCTGGTTATTATCCGATCCAAATTATTGCCAAATGCTGTAAGTTTTGAAGAGAAAGATTTTATTTGTTTGCAGAGGCATTAAAGCTTTTAGTTCCTCCAGGTCAAAAGATTGATCAGTTTTTGGTTTCATTTGGTTCTTTGACACTTCGGCTTGAGATCTAGTAGTTTTCTGCCTCTTAGTAATAACTTTTGTCTGGAGAAGCAATTTGGGATAGTCTTGATTTAGATGTGCATGTTTCCATTTGGTCCATTTTTCTTTGTTGTGTGAAAGCTTGCTTTTCTTATTTTTTGCAGCTACTTACTGCTTGCAGGCCCAGGCGCACATGTACAGGAGTCACTGCTTAATCACCCAAATCCAAGGTATGCATTTCTTATTTTTACACTCAGAAGATACAAATACGCTTCACTCAGGTAGTGACTTAGGTTTAATTACGCAGGAGTTGCTTTTTTGTAGATTTACACTGTAGCAGTAGCCTTAGATTTGAATTTAGTAGTTGGAGCAAGCTGAAGTGTGCGCAGTCTAGCTGGCAGCCATCTTAGAATCCCTTGTTTTCCCTATTTTTAGGGACGGGAACAAGCAGCTGATCAGTTTTTCAAAATCCTTGTTCTATGCTGTTTATGTACATTTAAAAGCATGTATTTTCCCTTACTGTCAAATTTTGAAAAAGAACACTGGTAAACTGATTACTTGATTTATGTTGGACTCAACTTTTGTTGAGAAGGGTTCTACACAAGGTCACCCTGTCTTTGTGAAAAAAAGGCAGTCTTGGAGAGTGCCTGGAGTTCAGAAACTCACCTTGCAGACGTAATGGCAAGAAAAACTTTTCCAAGAGAAATTTTAGGCCCAACTTAGCCAAAGTTTCAAAGGGGGATTGGGGACAGGCATCATGTCCTATATGGTAACGACAGCTGCAACCTAGACTTATGGTGGAACATCTGGCACCACCCTGAAAGAAATGAAGCCAGAAAATCTAATATAGCAGGAATCTGAGCTGTAAAGGGATCCAGTTCTCTGTTCTGTCCAATCTGAAAATCGTGAATTAAATCAATCTTTCTAGTAAATTTTGGAGATGAGAATAAAATGAACTGGAGAGGAAAGCTTGGACTGTCTAGCCATCATTAGAACTGGAGAAACCATGCAGATAACTTAAATGTCTGGATGAATCATTCCCGATGAGTGAGTAAGTAGATCCGGACTGGGGTACAGTGTCCAAGCAGGGAAGAGGACTACTTTGCTCCTCAACTGATGTGCTTTCTGGAGAAATGTATATTAAGGGAAGGGAAGGATATGCACCCAGGTGACCGGAGGGGCTAAGTGTGGATCAGACCACTTCTCGACTCCTCCTGAGGAGGAATTAGGGCAAAGAACCTGCTGCACTTGATAAAGGGAGAGGCACAGAGGTCACATCAAGGTTGACCCCAGTGACAAAAATCATTTCCATCACTACAGAACTGAGGCCACTTGTGCAGCATAAGGATGGATCTGCTGAGCTTGTTAGCCAAGACTGGATTTTCCCAGAATGTGCATTGCTACAAGAAAGTTGGAGACTGTCCACTGCCAAACTCCCACTGCTTTTTGGTAAAGGTGAAAAGATCTGGTTCCTCCATTTACTGATGTACCAAACCGCTATCCAGACAGACTATGTCAGTGATCATACCTAGAGAGAGTGCTCAAACGCCTGCAACGCTAATAGGACTGCTCTCATCTCTAAGCTATTCATATGCAAATTGGTCTCTTCTGGGCACAGTGTAGCCCAGAACAATCCATCCCAAGAAATGCCCCCCTCCCCAACCCGACTTGGGAGGAATCTGTGGTCAGCATGGCCTTCAGGGGAGAAAGAAATGGGTGTCCCTGACAAAACTGACTGGATCCAGGAATCTTTGCAGGCTCGCAAAATCTTTACTTCAATGGATGCCGAAGCACTGACCACTGTACTAACAGGGGTCCACTGGAGAATTCTCACGTGAAAGCGAGCCATGTGCAATATTGTGTTTGCAGCAGCCATCGGACCCAAGGTTTGAAGAACCAGTTTAGCAATAGGATAGAGATGGCCTAGAATTAGAAGTTATGTACCTACCATAACGTTCCATGTTAGTGGTCTTCTCTCGCCTTCTTTCTTGCTGGATGGGTTCGGAGCCGGTCCTCAGCTCCGACACTGCCACTTACTAAAGCTCGAGAGCTAATTTTACCGGCTCGAGGCAACCCTATATCCCATGATGCTAGGCGATAACTACCCAGATCTCGTTTGGTAGCTAAAGAAAAATTATGGAATACAGTCCTCCAACTGGAGAGGAGGAGGAAAAAGGGAATAATCCCGCCAAAGAGACCAATCTAATCTAGTGACACTAGTAAGCTATTTAGCTGGAAATGCTAGATCAGGACTCTTCAAGGAAGAGGAACAATCTTCTTGGTCTGTCCAGGCTAGGGGGATGGTGGGCGGGACGCAAGAAAGAAGGCGAGAGAAGACAACTAACATGGAACGTTATGGTAGGTACATAACTTCTCAATGTTAAGTTGTCAATCTCGCCTTCATTCTTGCTGGATGGGACCGCGTCCCTAGCACCTTTATCCTGGGTGGCTCAATGGAACAGACTCGAGAAAGGTGGAACCAAAATTTGCCCTGTTTCTGGAGGCCAAGTCCAATCTAATGCAAAACAAAGGTATGAGGAGAGGCCCATGTGGCTGCTGCACAAATAGTGTCTATTGGTAGTCTAGCTTGAAAAGCTGTAGATTTAGCTAGTGCTCTAGTTGAATGGGCTTTTGGCCTAGAAGTCAACTCTCTACCTCTGAGTTGATAAATGCATGTAATCACAGAAGACAGCCACCTAGATAGGGTTACCTTAGATACCGGAAGGCCTTTCCTGTTCTCTGCATACGATCAAAACAGTTGATCAGATTTCCTAATTTGTTTGGTTCTGTCCAAATAATATCGGAGCTGGCGATGAACATCCAGATAATGTAGTTTTTGCTCCGCTCTATTAGTATAATTTGGGAAAAAAACTGGAAGATCAATAGATTGATTTAAGCTAGTCTGCGACACCACCTTGGGTAAGAAAGGCAGATTAGTCCTTAGAGAAACTGTCTTTGTGGAAGATTAAGTAGGGAGGACAAATGCAGAGGGCATGAAGCTCAGATACTCTCCCAGCAGAAGTAATGGCGACTAGGAAGAGCGTCTTCCAGGAAAGAAATTTCAATGAACAGGAAGCTGCAGGTTCAAAGGGGGGGAGGGGATCAAGGATGTTAAGACTAAATTTAGATCCCACTGTGGTGGAGGGTCTTTGATCGGAGGCTTAAGTAAAAATACACCTCTAAGGAATGCCTTGAAAGCTTATGGGACATGTTGCGGTCCGACAAGCCTATATGAAAATTTGAAATGGCTGCCAACTGAACTTTAACTGCGGAGGAAGAAGATCCTGAGTGAAAAATTTCAGCTAGGAAGTCCAAGACCGAATGAATCAGAGCAGTAAAGGGATCTATATTCCTAGCTTTTGCCCAGGAGGAGAAACGTTGCCATTTACTAGTGTAAATCCTTCTGGTGGAAGATTTAAGGGAAGCTACTATATCCCAGACGGGATTAGAAATCATAGGAAGCCTGGCTAGGGACGAAAGTGGAGCAACCAAGCAGTGAGGTTGAGAGAAGGTATGGATTGGTGCAGCTGCCCCGACTGGTGGGTCAGAAGATCTGGAACCGGGTCCAGATGCCAAGGCTGTACCAAAAGATAACAATGCAGGAATGGACACCATATCTGTCGAGGCCAATAAGGGGCAATGAGAATCATCTTGGCTCTCAAGATGGATGCTTTCTGAATTACTTGTGGCATTAGAGGAAAAGGTGGAAAAGCATAGAGAAGTCCCCGGGGCCAATCTTGGACTAGAGCATCTCTGGGGGGATGGCCTGGAAGGGGGAAGAGGGTGAAGAAGTCTGGGCATTTGCTGTTTTGAGGCGTAGCATAAAGATCACAGCAAGGAAGGCCCCACTTCTGAAAAATCTCTTCAGTCACAGATTGTTTGAGACACCACTCGTGAGGCATGAGAATAGCTCTGCTCAACCTGTCTGCTATGATGTTGGACTTCCCGGGGATATGCGTTGCTATCAGAAACCACTGAGAAGAGATTGCCCACTGCCAAAGTCCGAGTGCCTCTCGACACAGGGGATAGGACTTGGTTCCGTCCTGCTTGTTGATGTACCATACTACGGACATATTGTCCATTTGGATTGCAACAGTCCCCAGGGAAGAGAGTCATGAAGGGCTTGCAACGTTAAAAGCACTGCTCTCATCTCCAGGACATTTATATGCAGGTGGCATTCGAAAGGTTGCCAAGTGCCATGGACCATCCTGCCCTGAAAATGCCCCCCCCCCCCCCGATCAGGGAGGCGTCCGATGTAACCGTGGCAACCGGGGCGGGAGGAACAAAGGGTCTGCCTTGATGGACTTGAGGGGACAATATCCACCAGGACAGATGCCTTTTGCAAGCTGGAGTTATCATGATCTTGTGATGCATAGGGAGTCTTTGAAAAGACCATTGGACGAAAAGCATCCACTGTAGGAGACGCATGTAAAAGCGGGCAAGGGGAAGTGTTATGGCGGCCGCCATAAGACCCAATACTTTCAGGGCATACCTGGCCTGAATTTTGTCGCTCTGAAGAACATGGATGTAGTTTTGAATATCTAAGATCCTTTGATCTGTTAATTTTGCTGAAAGTTGTACGGTGTCCAAATTTGCGCCTATAAAGGTAATAGATTGACAAGGCGACAAGGCAGATTTTTCGAAATTTAGAGAGATTCCTAGCCCTCTGCAAATGTGAATGGTGTAATCTCTGGCTTGGAGAAGTTGATGCCTGGTGGTGGCAGTGAGGAGCCAGTCTAAATATGGAAACACCTGGAATCCTTGACGTCTCAGGTGAGCCGTAACTGCTGCCATACATTTGGTGAACACTCTGGGGGCTGTAGTGAGACCAAAGGGCAGGGCTCTGAATTGGTAGTGACTGGCCCCCAGCCGAAAGCGGAGAAACCTTCTGGAGCGCCTGTGAATTTTGATGTGATAGTACGCATCCTGAAGGTCCACCAAGCACATCCAATTGTCCTTGCCCAGAAAGAGTAGAATGGACTGTAGCGTGACCATCTTGTTCTCTTTACAAACTTGTTTAGTTTGCCGAGATCTAATATTGGTCTCCAGTCCCCTGTCTTTTTCGGTACTAAAAAGAACCTTGAGTAGATTCCGGATCCTAGTTGGTCTGCTGGGACTGGCTGGATGGCTCTTTTTGCTAGCAGTTTTGATATCTCTGGTACTGCTAGTTCCCTTAGACCGGGTGGAACATCTGGAAGGGTTCCTTTTTGCTGAATTGGGGTTTGGCTAAAGGGAATTTTGTAACCCTCTGATATGATCAACTGTACCCATTTGTCTTGAGTAAGGGAAAGCCAGTCTTTTGGGTACAGCGACAATCTTCCCCCGACTGCCTCCGAACGTGGACAATCTGGCAACATCTCAGGGATGCTGGAAGGGTTTGTCAGAGAGGCTCCCTGCTACCCTGATTCTGCGGACCCCCTCTGCCCCTAGGGCGGCGTCTGTTGTTGTTACCCCCTCTGCCTCTGGGGGTAAACTGACCTCGTGCGTCAGGCGTGACTCGAGATTTGCGGAACCACATTTTCCCTCCCTTCTGACCCTTGGGGTAAGGTCTTGAAGGGGTGGAGAAACTGACTCCTATGGCAGAAAGTCTTGCCATCTTGTTCGCATCTGGTCAAGGTGTCTTTCACTTGAGGTCCGAAGGTCGAACCATCAAAGGGAGAATTTGTGAAGGACGCCTTGAAGGGGTCTGCAAAATTACAAAGCCACATCCAGGCGTGACACCTTAATGCCACTCCTGTGCCTGCGGCCCTACTCGCTCCATCGGCTGCATATGAAATGAGCCGCATGGAGGAGTTAAGTTTAGGGTTCCTAGCTGTGAGTTAATTTTGTCCTGGGACCCAGCAGCTGACTGATCCTGTAAAACTTCTCCAAACTCTTTGAGAACATCTCTCTGAAGGCGGGTGACGTGACACAAGTAGTTCAGCGACCGCATGGCAAAGGTCGCTGAAGAAAAATCAGTTTGTACCCATCCATAAATGTAGATGTTAGGATCACCATACAGTTGTGTTCCAACTATTGGTAGTCACATTGTCCAGTCAGTCGATATAGAGTATATATGGGCTGACGCCGGTCATGGCGCATTAGACTGATTTCACGGCAGGTGGGGTACTAATGCTACATGACCGACGTCATATCCTCAGTCTTTTCTGCCCCAGATGTCAGAAGACCAAAAAAACAAGAAAAAAAAACCAAAAACCAAAAACAAACACCAAAAACATATGTATGATACGATAAAATGTACAAGAATATATATAGGTTACTAGTACACACACCCACCCCCTAACACAGAGGGGAAGAGGGAGGGAGGGTGCAGTATATCAGGATCCTCTAACATCTACATTTATGGTAGGTACAAAACTGTATTATGTTCTTTCAGCTCCACATTGTTGCAGCTAATTAGAATTGTAGAACTCAGCAGAGGTAAGGAGGCTGGTAAATCATAAGGAAGCAGGAGCTGTCAACATGCCTTGCAACAAAGCAACCTGCAAACCAGCCCTAGATTTAGAGGTAGAGAGGAAGGTGGCTGCAGAGAAAGTATCGTAGAAACTCCAAGTAGCTGCCCAGAATATCCTCAGTTGCCCTGGAATCCTTGTTAGGAGGATGGATAGGTACTGAAGGATGGCTAGTTCCTTCTTGGTGGCTGCGCCACCACCATGGCATCAACTGGGACACCTTTATGGCTCTTTTGCTAGCAGTTTTGATATCTCTGGTACTGCTAGTTCCCTTGGACCTTGGATGGAACATCTGGAAGGGTTCCTTTGCTGAATTGGGGTTTGGCTAAAGGGAATTTTGTAACCCTCTGATATGATCAACTGTACCCATCTGTCTTGAGTAAGGGAAAGCCAGTTTTTTGGGTAAAGAGACAGTCTTCCTCCCAGGACTGCCTCGAGACAATCTGGCAGCATCTCAGGGATGCTGGAAGGTTTGTCAGAGAGGCTCCCTGCCCTACCCTGATTCTGCGGACCCCTCTGCCCTAGAGGCGGCGTCTGTTGTTACCCCCTCTGCCTCTGGGGGTAAACTGACCTCGTGCGTCAGGCGTGACTCCTTCAGATTTGCGGAACCACATTTTCCCTCCCTTCTGACCCTTGGGGTAAGGTCTTGAAGGGGTGGAGAAACTGACTCCTATGGCAGAAAGTCTTGCCATCTTGTTCGCATCTGGTCAAGGTGTCTTTCACTTGAGGTCCGAAGGTCGAACCATCAAAGGGAGAATTTGTGAAGGACGCCTTGAAGGGGTCTGCAAAATTACAAAGCCGCATCCAGGCGTGACACCTTAATGCCACTCCTGTGCCTGCGGCCCTACTCGCTCCATCGGCTGCATATGAAATGAGCCACATGGAGGAGTTAAGTTTAGGGTTCCTAGCTGTGAGTTAATTTTGTCCTGGGACCCAGCAGCTGACTGATCCTGTAAAACTTCTCCAAACTCTTTGAGAACATCTCTCTGAAGGCGGGTGACGTGACACAAGTAGTTCAGCGACTGCAGCAATGTGGAATGAAGAACATCAGCTTACTGTACCCATCCATAGTCCTGGAATCCTTGTTAGGAGGATGGATAGGTACTGAAGGATTGGCTAGTTCCTTCTTGGTGGCTGCAGCCACCACCATGGCATCAACTGGGACACCTTTTGTCAAAAATTGCCTATCAGGTGGGGCCGTAATGAATTTAGGCGGCCTCCTAGGAGTGGGTTCCACCGAATCCGGGGCAGTCCACGCCTTCCGAGCCACCACATCCATAAGGGGGTCGAAAGGCGGAGACACCCAAGAGGTGGAGAGTCGAGAACCAAACGCCTCCAGGTAAACAGACTTGTCCTCGGAAGGATTAAGGGAAGGCCAGTTCCCCCTCTGCTTAAGGATTTCAAGGATGTCTGAGAAAGAGACATCCTCAGAGGGGGACCTTGAGGATCCCTCCGACTCATCCAAGTCGGTATCAGATGTAATAGACTCAGGGGAGTCTAGATGTTTCCTCTTACATGTCCTCTTACGCGAAGGCTCACCCGACGGGTCAGGAGAAGCCTCGGAAGAGGAAGATATTCCCAGTGGGGAAACCTGAGGCGTTGGATCTCTGGGCCCGGGAGCAAGAGAGTGGGAAGAGACGTCAGCAGGCACTGTAGTGGGAGGAGCTGATGGAAAGTACAGTTGTGTACACTTACCATAAATGTAGATGTTAAGAGTGTCTTCACTGTTGCAGTCATGACCGTAGGGTTCTCCCCTACAAAGCTGACAGCCGACGCCATGTTCTCCAGTTTTTCTTGCCCCAGATTGTCAGGTGTTGCAAAATGAGTAAGATTCCATACCCTGTGCAAATACACCTCAGCAGAAGGGTGAAAAAAGGAACCACACAAAAGAAAAAATAAGAGGGGACAGGAGGGAGGGAAACCCAGACTGCAACAGTGAAGACAAACATCTACATTTATGGTAAGTGTACACAACTGTACTATGTTCGTGTTTCACTGTTGCAGTCATGACTGTAGGGTTGAATTCCAAAGCAGAATAAAAGGGAGGTGGTCATAAAGTAGAGGGGGCAGCTAAAAGGCCCTGCAAGACTGCAGAAGCAAAGCCTGCCCTAGACAGAGTAAAGAGGTAGATTGTAGTGCTTAGAAAAAGTATGCACTGAACTCCAAGTTGTAGCTTCCAAAATGTCCTTGGTAGGAACTCCTCTGAGGAAGGCAGCTGAAGTGGCAGCAGCTCTGGTAGAGTGAGTCCTTATAGTCCCTGGGATTTGCTTTCCATGGTGTGAATAGCAAAATCTGATTCCATGAGCAATCCATTTGGAAATGGTCCGTTTTGAAATAGCTTTACCTTGGGAACTTTAAGCATAAGAAACAAACAATTGCTCTGAAGCATAAGAAACAAACAATTGCTCTGATTTCCTGATGTCCTTGGTTCTGTCCAGGTAAAAACGTAGTTGTCTGTGTACATCCAAGGAATGCAAGATCCTTTCCCCCTTATTTTGAGGAGTGGGGAAAAGTTGACAAGTGAATAGTTTGATTTAAAGCCACTTTGGAAATCACCTTAGGCATGAAAGTAGGATTAGTCCTTAAAGACACCCTGTCTTGATGAAAAATAATATAAGGTTCCACAGCCATGAGAGCTTGCAACTCCGAAACTCTCCTGGCAGAGGTCAGAGCTAACAGGATGGCTGTCTTCAAAGATAAAAACTTGATGTCAGATGTGGCAGCAGGCTCAAAAGGAGGTAAGGTGAGTTTTTCCAAAACATAGTTGAGATCCCAAGCAGGAATGGGAGGAGATCTAGGGGGCCTTAAGTTCTTAGCTCCTCTGAGAAACTGTCTCATGAGCTGGTGGGAAAAAATTGGAGGGTCTGTATTATGAGCAGAAATAGCAGAAGCATGTATCTTTATGGAAGAGAAAGAGACCCTTATGTAAGAGGTCTGTCAGGTAAAGTAAAATCAGAGGAATGTTAGGAAGACGATCTGAATCCTGATCCTGCATCCAGGAACAAAATCCTTTTCCATTTTCCTGCATAAGATTTTCTAGTGCTAGGACGTCTGGCTTCTAAAAGGACATCCATAACCTGCTTGGGTAGGAGAGAATGAATCAAAGACCCTGGATTAACCAAGCCGCCAGGCTGAGAGTTTTGACATGGGAGTGCAGAACCTGACCCTGGTGTTGGGACAGAAGGTTCGGAGTCTGTGGTAAAACCCAAGGGGGCTCCACACAAAGGTTTTTCAGTGTTGGGTACCAAAACTGTCGAGGCCAATTTGGGGCCAGCAAGATCATCATCTTGGGCTTGTCCTGTTTGATCTTTAATAATACCGGAGGAAGAAGAGGAAGAGGCGGAAAGGCATACCCAGAGAGGTTTCTCCAACTGAATGATAGTGCATCCACTTTCCAAGCTAGTTCGTGGAATGTCCTGGTGCAAAAAAATTTGTAGTCGATGATTGAGGTAATTTCTGCATTCCTGCCTGATGGGAATGTGTAAATATGCCTCCTTTAAATCCAAAGTTACCATCCATGCATTTTTGGTCAGCATTGGAATTAGCTGCTGTAGAGTAAGCATCTTGAATTTTGGTATCTCGAGAAAAGTGTTCTAGACTGACAGATACAGAATGGGTCTCCATGAATTTTGCTTCCTGGGGACTAGAAAAAGCCTCTAGTAAAAACCTTGTCCCATCTCTGAAAGTGGAACTAGTTCTATGGCATTCATAGCCAAGAGAGCTTCCACCTGGTTTAAGGCCTCTAACCATTGAGGTTTTGGAAGATCTGGCCATCCGCTTGGTCTTGGTAGGGTATGAAAATGGAATTTGTAACCTCTGGAAACCACATCCAGAACCCACTTGTCTTGGGTTATGAGAGTCCAATTTAGGTGAAAGAGAAAGTTTTCCTCCGAGAGGAGCTTCCAGGCAAGAAGTTCCTGCAGCCCAACAGAGGGAGTCATTGAGTGTTTTCTATGAGCTTGCGACCTGTACTCTCCTCCCCTAGGGGTGGAAGCAGTCCACTGTCTTGGTCTATAAGAGGCTTGCGTTTGAGGCCTTCCTCGGCAACGTCTGTATCTACCCTTCTGAGGCCTGTCTGAATTGGAAAGGACCAATTTTTTTGTAGGCCAATTCCTACTAAATCTGGGTGGCTGTACTTGTAAGAAATATTTAACTGTTTGCATGGATTTTGCCTTGTCCTCCATCTTCTTTATCACCTCTTCAGCTTTAGATCCAAACAAAACATTATGCTGAACAGGAGCATCCAATAATTTAACTTTTACTAGATCTGGCAAATTTTGTTCCTTTAACCATGCATGCCTTCTAATGACTGCCAGAGGCAGCAGCCCTACAAGAAGCCTCCAAGGCATCAAATCCACAGTGTAAACCATGCTTCCCAACTTGTTCAGTGGCATGCATTAAGTCATGTAATTCCTTATCTGCACAGGCGGAAATGGAAGTTAGCTTTTGTTTTAAAACAGACAGGAAAAATTGCTGGTATTTCAGCATATGAAACTTGACAGTTTAAAGCCCTAATAGATAAAGTAGCAGAAGTGCACACTTTTTTGCCCCATCTTTCTAAAGATCTGGAATCCTCCTCAGTGGGAATGTTTTTTTTTTTTTTTTTTTTAGCAGAAGCGGCCTTAACCCCCTTAGGACCTGAGAAATGGTTTCAGGGTCAGCAGTAGGATTCTTGTATAAAAACTGGTGGGAATCAGGAACCCTATAATATCTGTCTGGCTTGCCAGGAGCTGGAGGAAGAGTCAGGAGTTAAGTTAGCCTCCGAAAAAGCATCATCCACAATATCCAAAATAGGGGGAATAGCCAGGGATCTATGTTGGGGAAGAAGAAAATCCCTTGGTCTTAGATTCAGAGTACTCCTGTCCTTCCCAGTGAAAATGTTCCCTCATTTCATGCAAAGTTTCCCAAAAAGAGAAATCCTCAGGGGGAGAAGCTGAAGGAATGGATTCCTCAGCATCAGAATTCTCATAAGAAGGGAAAGAATATTCCTGGTCAGAAGAAAAAACTGAACAGAAGCCTGATCAGAGGAGTCATAATAAACTTCCTGACTTGGCCTTTTATCTGGAGGGGGATGTGAACCCCTAATCATAGTAAGTCCTCCGCCATCTTAAGTAACTGTTTGAGACTTGGATGCCGGATCAGAAGAGGCCTGGGCTGCAGTCTTTGATTTGGAAGTTGCCTTTGTCTTTGGCTTTGCCTTCATTAGAAGCTGAGAAGGCCTGAAAACCCCTTCGGAAGCCGGTACCTGCACAGCAGCTCCGGACCCATCCGAAGGAGCATTGTCCGAAGGTCCTGCAACAGAAATATTCAAATGCCTAGTCGGCTCCTCGTGGGAGTCCGTTTCGGCCATCGGTTCCGAAATGGCCGACGACAGGGGCTGCAAAAGCGCCTCACTGACGACAGCCGAACCTGAAGCTGGCTCTGCTTGTACAACACTGTCTGATTTGGACCTCAGAGGCCTGTCTTTATCCTTGTGTCGTTTGTGAACTCCGGTAGCCGGAACCGTATCAGACATTTTATAATTAAAATGCCTACCGAAGTAATGAAATGCAAAATCGCACCTTCGTTTAATCGTACGTTGATTGAATCTAGCACAAAGCCAACAACTAGCTATGTCGTGGTCAGGGCCTAAGCAAGGAATACAGTAAGAATGAAAATCCTTATGAGGTATTTGCTTCCCACATGAAATACAATTATTAACTTTTTCCTGACATCGGACTGGAGCAAGAAAAAAAAGTTTCCCCAACGGGGTACTAAGCTTTGAGTAGAAGAAAGTCTTCGGACTGAACTAAGTTTATAAAAAATTGTCAGGAGTCAGCCGAACGGCACTTGCGAAATGCCATCACCGCACGGCAAGAAAGACTGGAGAACATGGCGTCGGCTGTCAGCTTTGTACTCCTAGCACTCTGACGTCAGGGAGCATGGCTGAACAGCAGACGCCGGACCCAGACTTTGGGATTCTGGCCGACCGGGGACTGCCTGCCAGCAGGGGAGAACCCTACAGTCATGACTGCAACAGTGAAACACGAACATCTGACCGTTGACTATGTCCTGGGGCTAGTACACTCATCACCTCGAAGGCTCCCCCATCAGAGAGGCCAGAGGGCTCCCGCTCCAAAGTGATAGGAACCCCAGGCCGCACAGACAGGGACGGCTCAGAGGCCGATGTCGGGGCCGGACAAGGGTCCGATGCCACTCGCCCCCTCGGAGCCGGCGAGAGAGACCAGATGCCCGGATTCCACCAATGAAGGCATCAAGGAGATCGGAGCAGAGGACGACGGAGCCGAAGGGGGAGGTATCGGCTCCGACGCCACAACAGTCACGGCTCTGAGGAGCTCCGGCTCCGAACTCTGTAGGAGAGCCGAAGGAGGAATAATAGTTGGATGTATAATAGCTACCATCTGATGAGACGGGCTATGGAGCATTTGGACCAATGCCTGAGACTTTAATAGCCTAATCACCACTCTCTCAAGGTTGTGGTCAGAAAGCCTGGATGACTGAGAAGATCGGCTCCGATGGCTCCGGTCTGAGAGCAAAGGTGATCTCGGAGTCGAATGGATAGACTGCAACGAAGGGGATCTTGACCTCTTTCTGGAGGTGGGTGGAGCCGAAGGAGCCGAGGATATGTCGGCTCCAGCCGGAGCAGACAGTGAATGCAAGGATTCAGCGGTATCTGTGCCGAGTGGAGCAGATACTGGAAGCTGTGACACGGAAGGATCGGCTCCGGCCGGAGCCGATGGCTTTGCTGGCTTCGAGGGCTTCCCCGGAGCAGACTTAGTCAGGGAGCTCTCAGGCTTCAACAAGCCCCTCAATATCCTGCAGGACTCTTGGGCTGAGGGCTAAATGCGTGGCACACAGAACAAGAGTCCTGCAGGTGCAGAGGTCCCAGGCAGTAAACACAAGAAGTGTGACCGTCTGTCAGACATTTTCTGACAGCACAAATCACACTTCTTGAAGCCTGAGACCTTTGTGTCCTTTGACATAAGTGTCGAGGGAGCACCAAAGTAAAAAATACACAAACACCCAATCCAAATATAAAAAATAAAACAGGGATACCAACACACCCAAACACTACACAGTATCCCTGATAGAATTAGGAAAGGGGGAGGCTTAAGGCCTAACCTAGGGGAAGGGATATATAACTGGGATAAGGGGAACCACTAATGGGAATAGGGTTTAAAATTAACCGTTACCAGTTAAAACAATAAAAGGAGTGGAACCAAGACAAAAGGGAGTGACAAAGTCTGAAAATTGAAAACTTACCAAGAGCCGGTAAAAACTCACCTCGCAAGCGAAAGCGGCAAACGACATCTGGGGAGTTATCGCCTAGCATCATGGGATATAGGGTTGCCTCAAGCCGGTAAAATTAGCTCTCGAGCTTTAGTAAGTGGCCGAGTCAGAGCCGAGGACCGGCTTCGAACCCATCCAGCAAGAATGAAGGCGAGATTGACAACTTGACATCTGTCTGATATGCAATCGCAGGGAATAAATTCTGCTCTGGGGTAAGGGGGTGGTAAAAAGACAGACAAGCCAGAACTGAAGGCCTTTAAGAACACAATTTCTCTAGGGAGGGCTTTGGGAGGTGCAGCCACCTTTTTTGGCACAAGATCTCTGAAAGGTTTCTGAAGGAGACATCTTCAGGTGGGGACTCAGGGGTCCCCTTCGTCCTCAAAATCTGTGTCCTCTGTCAAAGATTCCTGAGGGGAATACAAGTGCCTTCCTCTTCCAAATTCTCTTCCAGAGGACCTCTTCAGTGGGATGTTCTGGAGAGGTATTGGAAGAGATGGAGTTCCTGAACAAGAACTGTCTGGAAGCTCTTACAGGCTTGGCTGTCCCTCTGGAGAAGGGCGACTATAAATGGAGCTCAAATATGTTGGGGATGGGTGGGTACAGAATCCAAGGAAGAGAGGATTCTCTGGGACGGAAAAAACCTCGCCACTACCTCAAAGTGAGAGTATCCAGGAAAAATAGAAACCTACCTCGCCAGAGCCAAAGCTCAGCCAGTCCTCCACCCCTCCTGGATCTCCCCTATGAGGGGAGACTGATCCTAGCTGTCCGGCATTAAGGCACCTAGGGGAAGCACCTGCTCCAAAAACCTCAGAGTGGCCCAGATCTAGTACTGGGAATTGCATTAAAACATTTTTAATATGGCAGGGGTTTTCCCCAAATGGGAAATGATCTGCCCAGTGAAGGAATGATGCAAGCAGGCCTTCAAAGCCTGTAGAAGAACGCTTTAATGGCGTAAAAGATCTGGGAGAATTTCGTACCCAAACCTATCTTTTTAGACAGCTCAGCTCAAGCTCACTAGCGGTTTTGGCACATGGAAAGTGCCCTGAAGTTTTGTAAAATGTTAACTACCGAGGCAATTTCCAAGGGGACTTTGCACCTCAGACAATGATGTCCATCTTCACATTCTTTCCAATCCTACTAAGAGGAAACTGCGCAGACAGGGTTTAAGGGTAGATACCTGGAAAACCAACTACTAAAAGCGGCGATCCTTTGAGTAGTGCTCCAAGGATCACTAGTCTAGGCCTACCGGAATGGAAAACAGCATGGAAAAAAAACAGCATCTTGATTGTGACCTTGAAGTAGACCCAACTCGGACAAAAGGGAAATTTAGTGCAACTCAGACATAATACATTTAGACATGGAGGTGAGGAAGAGGCACAGCCTCTCTTGCAAAACAGCTTGAAAACATCTCATTTCTTTGAGATTAGTGCCGGTCATCTGGTTTGGTGGGATCCTAAAAGGTCAGTAGACCAAGCATTAGGGATCTAGGCTTGTTATTTCAGAGACCCAGCGTTTCCATCACAGATTGCTCTACTACAATTTCAAAAACTCAGTCCTCTTTACTTGGGCTGACAAATATACAGCGCTGCTGGTCCAATGACCAAAGCAGCTGTGCTGGAAGACTTTAATTACATGACCTGAAACTGTGGGTCATGGAACTCCCAAACAAATCAAACAAGAGTTAATACTGGTATTTGTGAAAGCATTTCTGCAGGCTGGCTTTGCCTTCTGTACCCTAAACCCTGCTACTTGCCTAACTCCAGGGTACTGCAAACTCTGCCTTCGTGTATAGCCTCATAATTCAGTTTTCTCATTTTTTCAAATATTGCATTTAAGGTAATCAAAATATCAACAGGCACACTGGATTGCAATGGACATTTCAAATATGACAGTAACGGGAATGTAGTGCTTACCGTCCCCCCTCAGAGATTACAGTAGCCTCAAAGATGGCGAAGTTCACAGGGTATACAACAGAAAGTAGAGATTCAGCTCAAATCAATCTGAAACAGCAATGAGAAGGTCCTCTAATCCTTCCATCCTCTTGTCCACTGTAGATAAACAGGAGACATCAGCATCACTGATGTCTACCACTAGCTATCAGAGACCTACAGAAAGCTCAACTATGGAGCCTAGCCCCTGCCAGACAAGATTCTAGGAGCCCCAAAGACAGGCAGTTTTGGAGTAGGAGAATCTTTGTAGATACGGTTGACAGCAGCCACCAAAAAAGAACTAGCCGAACAGAGTTCCTCTGTCCACCTTCCTATGACAGACTCGGAAAGTAAGTTTCCACTTTGGTGACCTTAGCCTAGTGGTCACTTAACTACAAGGAAGAATAGCATCTGGAGAGACTAAGCAGCCCTCTTGAACTGGGTCATGCAAAAGGACAGATTAATACAGTCCAGAAATTTCAACCTGGCACACCAAAAGCAAAACCCCTCTACCTGCTTTGGAACACTCGTCTTCAGATCAGATGAAAAAGGAGCTGCAAGACTATGCTTACTAATGAGCCATATCTTGGCATTTCACTTGTGCGTCCTCCCAATCATGAATGGGGAAATTTGTTCATGCCTTGCCTCTTCCACTCAAACACTTGCTGAAAGGGATCCCTTTTTAATGTGATAATTACATGGGTGGACTGGTCAATTACAAGGTAAATTTATACATGAAAACTAAAAGGAAAAATATATGCAAAGTATTAACATTTTCATATGACATGTCCCTTGTGTTACATCCTTTAACTCTTCCGGTTCTTCTTTGTAAAATAAAAGGTAGTATTTTGATGAAAGCATGAACATTTGCTGGATGAATGTGATCAAGAAGGGATCTTTTACAGGCAAGTGTGAGCATAGTACAAGATCGCAGGATGGAACTTACAAATGGTGGTCCAAGTTTAGAAAGATTTTTATTCTGTAGTATTTAAAATTGTGGGTTGGAGACTGGGACATTGCTTAAGTGGTTTCTTAAATGTGAGATTTATTTGTTTTACATTTGTTGAGCGGGCTAGTCCAACTGGATATATGTCCATTTTCAGTAGAGGCCCAGGGAGAAAAGCTCCAAAGAAAGATACATTATGACAATGTACAAGGTTAAAATACAAAAACAGTGTTTGTAAGGTTACAATCAAGTTAACATAGCAGTAGATACAAACATTTTACAGTTTTACAAGACAAATATTTACAATAATATGGGACAAGATATTCTCATGAGGTAGATTAATCTTAAAGTTTACAATTTCCTGAGAACGTTAACACAAGAGTATTGATAACATGTTGATCAAGATATCCATACGAGGTAGAACATCACAAGTGGGTTCGATATTCTTCGAAAGTTTGCAGAAAGAGCATTAAATTATAATTAGAGGAGTTAGGAGAAACTTAGTCGCTAAGGTAGTAGGTTAGGCAGGGTTAGTGCAAGGGCATAGCCAGTGTGTTCTAACGTATATTTTGAGTTTTTGTTTGAAGTGGGGTAGGGAAGGAAGAGATATAAGATCACTAGGTAGAAGAGTCCAGTATTTCCCTGTTGTGTTAGTATAAAGAGAGTTTCCTGCCATGCTGTTAGACTTACTAATACTAAGTAGAGTTTTGTTAGCAGAGCGTAAGGTATTAAGATTTTTATACGGAGTAATGAGGTTTGAGAGTATAGGGGTGTTGTTGGGCTGGTTGAGGATCTTATGAACAATGGTTAGTTGGTTAAAATAAAGCTGATTTTGCAGTTCAAGCCATCCTAGTTTTAGATTCTGGCAGTGATGAGTTCTAAAGCGATTACCAGTAGCAAATCTGGCAATGTTGTTGTAAGATGAAGTGAGTTTAAGATGATTCTTCTTGGCTAGGTTGGTGTAAATTGGTGAGGCATACAGGAGTGCTGAGATTAGACGTGAGTGGGCAATAGTAGTTCTGGCTGTTGGAGTGAGAAAATATTTGATCCTGTATAGGGAGCCCATTTTTTTGTTGACTTTTTATGGTGTTATTAATATGGTTATCAAAGCTGAGGTGACAGTCTATGGTTATTCCTAGGAGCTTGGTGGAAGAATCAGGGGATATGAGGGTGCCATTGTTAGAAATGACAGAGAAATCTAAAGGCATGGATTTACAGGTGGGTGTAAAGAGAAGCTTTTTTTTTGGGGATTCAAGAGGAGGCAACGTTTTGTGAACCAAGTCTCAACTATGTTAAATATTTTCTGAGTTAGGGATTGTAGTTCAGATGAAGATTCAGCTGCACAGATTAAAGTTGAATCATCTGCATATTGTATGCATGTTGCCTGAGGAATAGCTAGGTAGAGATCATTGATAAATATTGAGAATAAGAGGGCCTAGGATGGAGCCCTGCGGGACACTGAGTGAGACTGGAAAGTGGGATGATAGTTTATTCTCCCAGAGCACAGCCTGCCTATTGCTGAGGTAAGAAGTAAACCATTGTACAGCCAAGGTATCAAGAGAGTGATTTCAGAATATTTATAAGTAGAGAGTGGTTTACCATATCAAATGCTTTTGAGAGATCAATAAATAGAGAGGAGGAGAGAATATTGTTATTACGGTTTTTGTTAATGGTATCAGTAAAAGATAAGAGGGCAGTAGTAGTACTGTGGAATGGCCTAAAGCCATGTTGGCTTTCAGCAAGTATGTTGTGTTGAATTAAATGGTTTAGAAGCTGATGGTGAATACATTTTCCATTATTTTTGCTAAGGAGGATAGTAGGGCTATAGGTCGATAGAGTATTCATTTGAGTTGCCACCTTTGTGTAGGGGGATAACATGTGAGATTTTCCAGATGTTAGGGATGCTTCCCTCGTTAGTAGTTCTATTAATCAGGATGGATATCGGGTAGGCTACTTCTTTAGCTGCTTTTTGCAGGTATTCGGCTGGAATCTGGTCAGCAGGAGGAGTACAAGGCTTACGTTTTAGAATGAGTTTATAGATATAATTTGTAGAGGTGGGTTGAAATTGGAAGGAAGGAAGAGAGCTCGGAGAAGATTTAAGAAGACTGGCTCTATCAGGAGCTAGTTGACTGAGTAGAGATTGGATAGCCTCTGTGAAGAAGGAATTGAAAGCATTGGCAGTTTGGATAGGAGTCTCATGTGTTGCACCTGTTGGGGTTGGTGTTCTGAAGTGACCTGGATAGAGGAGTCTATTGATACTTGCCCAGAATTTTTGAGGATTGTTTTGGTTTGTTTGCTGCATTTTACAGTAGAAGTTTTTTTTTGTCAGAGGATATTTTTTTTGTCATGTTTCTCATATGTCTAAAGCTTTGTTGATCAGATGTACTTTTGGTAGTTCGCCACTTGGACCAGGCTTTATTTCTGAGGAGGATTTTTTTCTTGGTTTCATTTGTAAGCCAGGGGGCAGGTTTGGACCTAGTTCTGATAGTACATTTAGGAGCGTGGTGGTCTAGGATTTCTAAGAACTTGGAGTTGAAATAATTGACAGCCTGCTCAAGTGGGAGGGTTTTTAATTGAGACCAATCACAGGCACTGAGGTCACTCTGAAAAAGGGGTTGGTTAAATTGCTTGTTGGACCGTATAGTCCTATATGAAGTTAAGTGAGAGGTATTAAACTTTTGCCTGATTACATAAGTCAGGGAATGGTCACTTACATCAGGGAGGATACCAACTGTATAATTTTGGTGGTAGTTATTAATAAGGATCCAATCCAAAGTGCTCTCTTTTTTGTTTGGTTTGTTTATTCTTGTTGGGGAGGTAATGATCTGAGAGACGCCCTGAAGGTTAATGTGAGAGGTACGATGATCAGTATTTATGTTCTTCCAATCTATGTTAAAAGTCTCCTAGGATAATTGTTTCTTGTGGGAAGGATCTCGAGATCCAGCTCAGAATATCTTCTAGAATGCTGATATTGTTTCCGGGAGGTAGGTAGATACAAAAGATATACAAGGATTTACTAGAGTTGAGCTGTAATTTGGAAATAAGGACTTCAGCATGTTTGTGTTTTGGTGGGATATAGGGTATAGAGGTGACTTGTAGTCCATCTTTGAAAAGAAGTGCTACTCCCCCTCCTTTTCTTTTTATACGGTCAAGTCTAAATGTTATAGCCTGGTGGGATAATTTCATTATCTTGTGTTTTAGGTTTAAGCCAAGTCTCTGTCAAACAAAGAACATTGAAAGAGTGTATATCCAGGAGAGCATGAAGATGGGGAACTTTATTTATACTTCGGATATTGAGATGTGCAACGAGGAGAGAGTTGGGGTGCTTGTTGGGGATGAGGGGAAGAGGGATTGTTGGTGAGATGTCCAGTGGATAGGACATTATGTGGGCCGGGATTAGGATGCATGTCTCCATCCAGTAAGCAATGCTTTTTTAGTGAAAGTAAAAGAATGTATGTTACTACTTTGGTAGCGGAATTTCTTTGTTGTAAGGTTGTTGTATGTAATGTGGGCAAGTCTGTGGTATTTAGCTAGTATGTATCTAGGTGTGGATGTAATAGTGATATTAAGGGTGAATGTGAGTATGTGGGACTGTTTTCTTGGATGGTTAGGATGAGAAGTATTTGGGTGTTCATAGGAGGTTAACAGATATGCTGAGGTTAGTACAGATGTGAGTGTGGCACAGTAGTAGTTTAGTTAGGGTTGAGGTGGTTTTAGTAGACATGATGGTAGAATAGGTAAGGGAATATGAGGTTGTTTAGCAGAGGTATGGGTTAGGAGGAGAGGAGGAGTTTGAGTTGAGATTATAATTATTTAGGGGTAGATATTGGTTATGTGAAAAGTAGGTGTGGTTCAATTTACTAGGATGGTGGCACCATCGGATTGGTTGTGTTTAGGAGGGTGTGGCTATAGAAGTATATGTTTAGGGCCAGTGGGGGTGGGTGGGAATTGGGGGTAGGGGAGCGGAGTGAGCCCACAGGGCGAACGGAGCGGGTTAAGACAAGAGAAGGAAGAAGCATATGAGGAACAGAGAAAATTGCTTTGAAAAAAGGTAAGTAATGTAGGTACAACGAGAGGTATGCTGAGTGGTGGGAGGGATGATAGGAGAAAGGTGCTAATATAGTAATACAACTTCGTGAACTGAAGAGAAGCAAAGTATTGGACAAGGAAACAGAGGAATGTGGTATAGGGTAGAGGGATTGGTAGAGCTGGGCAAGGATGCCACCTAGTGGCCAAAGACGGTAATTACAGAGGTAGATTATAAGTGGGGGGAAAGTCTGGTCAAAGGAGGGCAGGAGAGGATAAAAATGGAAACTATTTCAGAATGTTGTGGGGAAAAAATACAAACTATAAGGAAATAGCTGCAGGCAGTCCTGGCTTAGAAGCAACCTTAAACCACCTACAAGTAATTAGTCCTGCTCTATACACTTCTAAAAATGTAGGAAATTAATATACTTTCTTGCTTCCCTTATCACTATAAGGGAACAAGGGTAGGAGGCACTGATGTAGCTGCTGGTAGGAGAGGGTCCTTAGTCTTCAGGCAAAAGGAGTAAGGTGTCAGAGGCAGGAAATATTGATATTAGAGAGGGCAGTTAAGGATGCAGGGGGCCAGGGACCGATAGCAGCTAGGGCTCTTAATATAGTATGCTTATGTAGTTCTGTTTGGTATACAGGGGTTGGAAAAAAAACTACGTAACATTTGTTTACTGTAATGATATTCACATTCTTAGCAAATGGCCGTAAATGAGTGCATCGACTGGAAAGATTAATGAAAAGTCTGTACTGTGCTCCTTTTGGAGTGACTGGATTGTGCAGCTGTTCAAATTTAGGGAGTAACATTTTTTTATTCTTCATTAGTAAGGTGGTTAAGCAAATTGATTTCCCCCCCAGTGTGACTGCTGATTACAGATGGACCCCTCCCCCCATATTACAGACTACATTACACACACATACATAATATATATAGATATCTATATATATTATGTATCACACACACACACACACAGTCTTACTTCAAAATCTGGAATTACTGAAAACTCTGTCATATGGTCGAGACCATATAGAGTTTTGCAGAAACAAAATTTCGAAGTGAAAAAAAAAAAACAGTTTCTGCAAGGGGGCAAGCCCCCCTGCACCCCTCACGTGCCCTCAGACAACCCCTACTTAAAATATACCAACTCAGATCACGCTACAGTGGGGGAAAAAGGAAATCCCCCATTCCACGCTGTATGCAGAAGTGCAGAAAAAGATGTTCTGTACTTACCATAAGGTTCCATGCAAGTTGCTCATCTCGCCTTCATTCTTCACTGATGGATTCACAGCCTATCCCTGGCTCCGGGTCTGCCAACTGCAAAGCTCGAGGTCTTCAAATAGCTCGAAGCCAAGCCCCTATCCCATGATGCACCTAGAGTTACCTCAGATATTGTTTGCTGCGTATAATACTATAGGTCATTCTTTCACTCCTAAGAAAGGATATAGAAGGACTGAGCAACCAAGATGGATCCAGCATCTCTTGTCATCTAACAGCCCAGGAGGGGTAGGAGGGAGGGAAGTAAGAATGAAGGCGAGATGAACTGACATGGAACGTTATTAGTAAGTACACAACTTAATGTGAAGTTCTATCTCGCCGTTCATTCTTTACTGATGGGTAGCGTCCCAAGCACCATCAATATCAATCTCGGGTGGCTCATGGGAGTACATTTCTCAGGACTGTGGATCCAAAGGAGGTCCTGTCCTTGTAGGCCTTGTCAACTTTGTAATGAGTGATAAAGGTATGAGGTTTTGACCAAGTGGCTGCTGCGCAAATGTTCTGAATAGGAAGTCTGGCAGAAAAGGCAGATGTAGAAACTGCTCTGGTTGAGTGAGCTTTAATTTTGTGGTGCAAAGGCATATTAGCAGCTGAATAAGCAAAGGTGATACAATCAGATAACCATTTAGACAGTTTTAGCCACTGGTCTACCCTTCCTTGAGTCTGAAAATGAAACAAAAAGCTGGTCTGATTTGCTGAAATCTTTTGTTCTATCCAAATAAAATCTGAGTTATCTGTGAACATCAAGTTTGTGCAGCATGTACTCTAAATTGTTTGAATGGTTGAGAAAGACTGTCAAATCAATAACTTGGTTGAGATTGGATTCAGTACAAAACTTTCGGCAAGAATGAGGGGTTTGTTCTAAGTGAGACTGTCAGCATGGAATATCAAATAAGGAGGCTTGGATAAAGCCTGAAGCTCCGACACTCTGCGGGCAGAAGTAATAGCTACTAAAAAGATGGTTTTCCATGACAAACTTGAGGTCACAAGAGGAAGCTGGTTCAAATGGCGGAAGAATTATACAGGAAAGCATAAAATTTAGATTCCATGGAGAACAGGGAGATTTCACAGGTAGTCTAATATGAAAGGTCTCTGAGAAAGGCTTTGGATAACTTGAGACATTCAATCCTTCAAATCCCAGATGAAAATTAGAAATCGCAGCCCAGTTGAACATGAACTGTTGCTGCTGCAGCTCCTTTGTTAAAAATCATAGCCAAGAACCTTAAGATTGAGGCCATAGTGGCTTGTTAAGGCTCAATATTGTTCTTAGATGCCCATATAGAATTTTTTTTTCCATTTGCTAAGATATAGCTTCCTAGTACAAGATTTATGACCGGATAAAAGGATTTTTGTCTCACTGGAGAGGTTATGGAACCTGGCTATGATGGGAATTGGATCAGCCAAGCTCTCCGCTTCAGGGACTGCAGAGAGAGATGAAGTCCCAGTCCCCCCCCCCGAGTGCATCAGAAGGTCCGGAACTGGGTCCAGAATCCAAGCGTCCTCCAAAAGATTAAGTTGAAGGAAGGTAAACCAAATCTGACGAGGCCAATTTGGGGATATGAGAATGATGATCCTTCCCGGGATTTTTGCTTTCTGTAGAACCTTGGGTATAAACGGGATGGGTGGAAATGCATAGAGGAGACCCAGAGGCCAATCGTGTAAGAGTGCATCCCTTGGGGCTTCTCCCGGAGGGGGAATCAGGGCAAAGTAGCTTCTGCATTTTGTGTTCATGTGACTGGCAAAGAGGTCGCAGCAAGGCTAGCCCCACCTGCGGAATATCCTGTCTGCTTTTTCTTTGAGGGACCACTCGTGGGGCAACAAGATTGCCCTGTTCAGCTTGTCTGCTATGTTGGATTTCCTCAGGATGTGTGTTGCCAACAGAAAGCGCTGGGTGGAAACAGCCCACTGCCATACTCAGAGCCTTGCGACAAAGGGGGTAGGACCTGATTCCTCCTTGCTTGTTCAAATACCAGACCACAGACTGGTCTGTCTGAATCACAATCGTACCCACAGGAAGAGAGTCGTGAAAGTACTGCAACGCAAAAAGTACTGCTCTCATCTCCAGGACATTGATATGGAGATGTGTCTCTTGATCGGTCCATGTGCCTTGGGCTGTCTTTCTGTGAAAATGCCTGCCCCCCAATCACTGAAGCATCTGTGGTCAGTGTGGCCACTAGAAGGGGTAGTACAAATGGGCAACCTATCGTGACATGAACTGAGGTCAACCACTGAAGAGCCTTTTTGTAGGCATTTGTGATTATAGTGTAAGACATGGGAAGCTCGTGGTAAGACCATAACAGCCATTGTAGTATCTGCATGTGCATATGAGCTATTGGTATGGCTAGAATTGCTGCTGCCATCATGCCTAATAATTTCAGAACTTCAGATGCTGGTTGTCTGTATTTGGATATCAGAACACGGACATGCTGACGAAGAAAATCTTTCTATTGGAAGATTTAGTGTGGTTGTGGTGCCCAGCTCTGCCCCAATAAAAATGATATGCTGCGATGGCTACAAGGTAGATTTTGCTGAGTTGATTGTAATGCCCAGTTGATTGCAGAGTGACAGAGTGTACTCCCCCGGCCTGAATGAGTTGATGCCTGGTGGTGGCGGTAAGGAGCCAATCGTCTAGGTATGGAAACACCTGGAATCCTAGACGCCTCAAGTGAGCCGTGACCATTGCCATGCATTTGGTGAACACTCTGGGGCTGTAGTGAGACAAAGGCAGGGCTCGAAACTGGTAATGATTGGCTTCCCAGCCAGAAACGCAGATGATCTCTGGATGACCTGACCACTTTTATGTGGTACTACACATCCTTGAGATTTATGGAGCACATCCAATTGTCTTTCCCCAAGAAGGGAAGTATAGACTGAAGCATGACCATCCAGAACTTTCTTTACAGATTTGTCCACTCTGCTGAGGTCCAATATGGGTCTCCAGTCCCCAGTCTTTTTTGGAACCAAAAAGAATCTTAAGTTCTGGATCCTGTCTGGTCTGCTGGGACTGGTTAGATGACTTTCTTAGCAACATTTGGACCTCTATTGCTGCCTGTTCCCTGTAACTGGGTGGAATGTCCGGGATTTTCCTTATGGTTGGAGGAGGTGTGACAAATAGGATGAAGTATCCTCTGGAAATGACACTTTGTATCCAGACACCTGGCTCAAAATAACAAAAAAGACAGCTGGGTACAAAGATAAGCGACTCCCGACTGCCTCCAGAGAAGGACAGTCGGGCCTTCTTTCAGGATCACTGTTAGGGCTTTTCAGAGAAGTGATCTGTCGCCCTGGTGTTGCGGAACCCCCTCTGCTGCGAGAGCAGCATCTTTCACTATTGCCCCCTCCTCTGCCTCTGGAGGGGGGGTATCACCACGTGTGCCCTGAAAAAGCTCCTTGGGCTTTTCGGAACCACATTTTCCCTCCTCTTTGACCCTTAGGGTACGGTCGACAGTCTTTCTGTCCTGCTCACACCTGGTTAAGGTTTCCTTCACTTTAGGCCCAAAAAGGGACGAGCCATCAAAGGGAGTATTCACGAAGGATGACTTGAAGGGATCCGCGAAGGAACACATGCATCCAGGAGTGTCTCGTAAGAGCAACTCCTGTACCTGCTGCACTGCTTGTTACATCGGCTGCATATGAGATGAGACGCATGGATGAGTTTACTATAGAACTGAGGGTAGCAAGCTGAGCGGCAACTTTGTCGGTAGCTCCTGCAGTTACGGTACCCTGAAGAGCATCTCCTAGCTCTAAGATCTCTTTGTAACCTGGTAAAATGGGTTAAATAGTTGAGCGAAGAGAAAGTCGCTGAACCAAACGTGCACTTCCCATATCTATCCATGATCCTAGAGTCTCTGTTAGGAGGCTGGATAGATGAGGAAGTCTGACATTTCCTTTTTGGTGGCTGCCACCACCATGGCATCAACTGGAACACCTTTTGAGAACAATTTGTCAAGGGGGGCAGAATTGAACTCATTAGGCCTCCTAGGTACAGGCTCCATGTTATTCAGAGACTCCCACGCCCTTCGTGAGACCAGCTGCATCAGCTCATCGAAGGGCGGAGACACCCAAGAGGTGGAGGGCTGACACCCGAAAGCCTTCAGGAGAAGACTCCTCCGCCGTAGTGCTTTTGGACTGCTAGTCAACCCCTCTAAGGATTTCAATGAAAGATCTTCAGAGGGGGACCCTTCTGACTCATCTAAGTCAGTATCCGATGTTAGACTCCTGAGGGGAGTCTAAATGTTTCCTCTTACACAACCTCTTCCTGGAAGCCTCATCAATGGGAGCTTCTGGTGAGGCCTTGGAAGAGCAAGGGCCACCCAATGGGGCTTCCTGTGGCTCTGGGTCTCTATGCTTGGTCAGGATTGTGCGAGGCAGAAGCAGACAGGTGCTTTAGGGGAGGAGGAAGCCAGACCTGAGGTCGAGGATGTCTTAGACATAACTCTCCTCATGGCATCGAAAGTGCCTCTGCTCCAATGAGAGGGAACCAACGGATCCAAAGAAACAATACCCCCGGCACCGGGACAGTGGGCTTCAAACCAGAGGTAGGAGCAAAGCTCATCCGAGCCGAAGCCCCGAGAGGCAGAGTCGAAACCAAGTCAGTCGATCCTCCCCAGACCCGACCAGAGAACGTCAGCTCAGAGTCCTCGATCGGCACAGAGGACAGAGTGCATGTAGCAGACCACACTGGAGCAGGCGCAGGCTCCAAGGGTTCCACTATCAACCAGTCTGACTCCTCTGGCTCTGAAGAGTCAGCATGGCTTGGAGGAAAAGTTTGAGCTGGTGCAACGGTCTTCGGCTCCAAAGCCAATTGGGTCAAAGCTGATAAAATTTTTGCCAAGGCCGGTGCCGATAACAGCTTCCGCACCACACGATCCACATCCAGATCTGAAAGGCTGACTGACCGAGAAGAGCACACCAAAGGTGGTACATACTGTAGTGATGGACTCTTAGGAGCTTCGGACACTGGTTCCAAGACCGGAGACTGGCTCCAAAAGGAAAAGACAGTCAAGTTCTGAAAGCAGTGGAGCCAAAGTCGAAGATTTCTTAGAGTCTGAAGTCTTAGAAGACTGAGGACTTGCTGGATACATCTTGAAACGACCGTTTCAACAACCCTATGTCAATAAGTTTTCTTTTCCTTTCCTGTAGGACCCTTGAGGAGAAGGAATGACATATAGCACAGCTACCTTGTAAATGCAGGGCTCCAAGACAGTATACACAATTTATATGGCTGTCTGTTAGACACATTTTGGCCACACTTTGGGCACATTTTGAAACCAAACTTGGGGTGCTTGTCTTGGTCAGCCACTGAAAAATCTGAGAGAAAATTATTGTTATCACAAAAAATCCTAACTAAGAATCCACAAAAAGCCTTAATAAAATCAGGCTAAGTCATACACATGGAAATGCAAGTGTAAATATTTAAAGCGACAGGAAAAGCCTTTACTGCCACCACAAACGGTGTAACACAATATGAGCAGACTGTCAAAAAAAGGGAGATAGCTGCTATAAGATGCATATTGTCTAAATATTTTAAGTCTGACAAAATTACTGTTAATTACAAAAACAGTAATAATTCAAGCCTTTTCTGAAAAACTCAAGGCTAACGCACACCAAAACACTATATACTATCTAAATATCTAGCAAAATTGTGACAAAAGGTCACTGACTAAAGACACTGAATTAGAAAAAGGTTTTAAATTAGGCCTAAAACTAGAGGCCAACTATGACATTTTTAAATCACACTAAGGGAAGTGACTAAAATGCAGAAAAACACACTAGAAAGCTGCAAGAGCTTTATAAAATTATCTAAACTACCAAATATAAGAAAAGTAGAAAAACAGTTTTACTGGCCCGAGCTAATCCAGAACCTCTGATCTATTGCAGCGGCAAACTAGATCTGAGGTAACTCTAGGTGCATCATGGGATAGGACTTGGCCTCAAGCTATTTTGAAGACCTTGAGCATTGCAATTGGCTGACTTGGAGCCGAGGGATCGCCTCCAAACCCATCAGTAAAGAATGAACGGCGAGAGAGAACTTCACATCGGGAGATTTCCTGTTTTCTCCTTAGCGTGATCACGGAGATGGTATATTTAAGTAGGGAGGGTGCAGGGGGGCTTGCCCCCCTGCAGAAACAATACGTTTGGGTATATTTTTTTATGATTTCCCATAACATATCATGATCGTATCAAATACTTTACAATAATTTTGCTTCATTACTTCAACATCTGAAATGTCTCTCCAACATCTGAAATCTTACTGATATACTTTTCCTTTAATTCCATAAATATTTTCTAATACTTATCTCATTCTGTAATTTTACTTGTATTTTCATAAATCTCACCAACAGTATTTAACTGGTCTCAAATTCATCTTTCTCCTGATCAAGTCTCTCAATTTCACTACATATATTCATATAACAAACACGATCATTTAGCTTTCGATCTATACAAACATTTTTTTGCCATTGCTCCATATTCTTATACATTAAATAACCTCTATCATCTGAACCCGCTGTAGAATTAAGATGTACTTTACCATTGCTTCCATTAGACTGATCTGTTTACCAATATCTTTATTTTTGTAAATTGCTTAACTTTCCATTCATTTTCATCTCACTTATACCATCTAACATACTGTACTACAATTTTCATACTTCGTTTTTCCACCCCCCCCATTTCATACAAATTTCTTTTACCACTTTACTAAAATATGAAGCTATTTTTCCTTGCAAAAAATCTGTTTATACACTCCCTTCATTTTTTTGATTTCTCTTTCCTAGAACATACTTTATTTCCCTCTAAATAACTTATTCTACATTTCCATATACGTTTTATTCCACTTTCCCGTTGTAAAAATTTACATTTCATTAATCTACCACTTTGTCCATTAGTTTTATGGTCTTTCCATAATTCCAACATAAAATTTTTCTTTCTTATTCCACACTTTCACGTTTATTCTTTTAATTCCTTTTCCAATGTGTTATTTTCTACTAGTGTAAAAAGGCAGAACCCCAAAAAAACCACTGAAATAGCGAAAAAAACAGTACAAATACTTAGTGCTTTCGTTCTCTATTTTTAGAACTTCAGAATACACACAAAAAACACACTTTGCTCATTACACTAACCAATTACATTCTAAACCAATTTAAAGCACAACAGCTCTTACCCAAATAGATCTGTATACATATACAGACTCACCATAATAAAATACAGTTATTAAATAGATTTGTATTTTAAAAGACTTCTAATAGAAACAATCTCGTTTAATCCTGGAAACACATCGGCACATAAAAATACTTGCCATTTGAGTTCCAAGAATTCTAAAGCGCTAAATATTTGGACTATTTTAACCACTGTTGCAGTGGGTTTTTTGGGTTCTGCCTTTTTACACTCATCTTTTACCCAGTTCTCCTGTTTTTGCTGTTTGAGTGCTTAATTTTTAGAAGATCATTGCGAACAGTAGCCTCTTGAAGTTATCGTTTTTAGTACTGTGGTTTCCTTTTGGCTTACATGGATCCCAATGTGTGTGTACACTCCCTGCTGGATCAGTCGAGAAGTTTAACTCAGACCTTAGAACGGGTTGTTGGGAAAGCATGTGATTGCTAAAGTGAAAAAACAGCCAAGGACTGATACCAGTTCCTCTATTACTGACATTTCATTGGATGATTGCACCTTGGGTGGCAACAGTGGTGATTTCAGCCCCAATCGAGTAATTGCCGATTTCAGGGTAATACAGTAAATCCTTTTAACTTTCAATACAGTATGGATTATGCCAATTCTAAGGTTGCCTCCAAATTTTTCAGACTGCCGCGCACTAGTGTTCCAGCTAGAAAGTGTGCTTACATACAAGTCACTTGAAATAGAGAATTTCTACTCTAGTAGTTTGGAATGCAACATTTTTCCTTTTGGTCTGCGAGTGCACACATTTCCCAACGGGGCCACTTAGGAGGATGACACTTAGTGAGATCAGAGCTATTTATAATAGTGCCGGTTTGGATGTTTTAAACATCCTTATATGGCACAAAAGTAAACAAATGGGCCAACTTAAGGAACAAATTAACCAATTAGACCATATGGTCAAAAAACATCCATCTTGCACGTTAGTCAAAACCTATTTTTAATAAGACCGACAAATTGCAGCCTTGATTTTACGCAAGAAAAACAAGCTAAACAGACACCTGTTGGCTTATTCAAGTCAAAGAGCGCTCATTATTAAAGGGTCAGCGAACGGAGATAACCCCAAATTCAGGAAGAAATTCAAAAACACCAGCAAACAGAATGGACCAATTGGATTCTTTTTTCTGGAGAAGACGTTGCAACCCCTGCATTCCACTGGTCTAGTGCACAGTTGCTTGCGGCTGAGGCAGAGACCTCTGATGTAGCCAACTGCAGGAGTTCCTAGTGAGCACCCCATTGTGTTTAGTTTTTTCCTCTCCCAAGGAGGAGAAAAGCACCAGAGGGAAAACTGAACCAAAGGGAAGAACTGCTGAGGTCCCACTGGCATATTTTCAACTTGACTTTTCAGCAGCAGAGATTAAGGTACTGTCAAAAGGGTTTTCTTTCATTCCTTTTAATCACGCTTCAGTTACTGAAGTTAGACTACAAACAGCAAAGTTAACTTATTTGTTTAAACACTACAATAGTGTGGACAGTCATTTCAAAAAGAAAAGTACAATTCTCCCCTTATTGGGACTATTAATGTGTTTAAATAGCTGCATCTGTTAAGACAAAATGTTGCAAGGAGTAGTGACTATTTTTATAATTTAAACAAAACTCAAAATTGCTTTGAGAAATTTACGCAACATGATCCATTTAGGATACATGCAGGCAGACAAAGGCAATGGACTTGTTATAATGTGCAACAAAGATTATGCTGAAGCTATGCTTTTACTTTTAAGTGATGTAACAGTTACAGGAAAGTTTAATTTTGTTTACAGGAAATATCATTTTATTGATTTAACTTTATTGGATTTACTATGCCAAAACTATCCATTGACATACTTTCAGGCAGATTGTTTCTTTTCCTAAAAACAAAACTGAACATTTCCAGGTTATTAGATAATGTTTTTAATACAGTTCAGAAAAGTCAGTATTTGACACTTGATTTTTTAGACCAGTTAAAGGGATATAAATTTGATTGAAATGAATGCTTTTTTGTGCATGGTTGATGTTAATTCCTTGTGCACTTCTAACAAGAGCAAGGTACTGAATTTGTAGAATTTTTGACTAAGTTTGTACCCCAATTGAGTTTTGATATTAGAACTATAGGGGTCCTACTGGATCTTGTTCTCAGCAACAATTTTTAATTGAGTCTTGCATTTATCAGATTTCTGGCATAGCAATGGGAGCAAAGGTTGCCCCTTCCTTTTCCAATTTAGTTGTGTTGGTGGGTCAAACTTCCTTCATTCAGATTTGTTACCTTCTACTGAAGGTACTTTTTTTTTTTTATCTGGAAGGGTAGTAAGCAGGAATTTGACATCTGTTACTGAAATTAATCACAGTGCAGCATGGTTAAAATTTGAGGCAAGTGGTTTTGGAACAGTCAAATTCAACTTACCAAGATTTATTAGTAATATTTTTTAGAAAGAAATCTTGGTAACTACTTACATTATAGCAGTTTTCATCCTACATATATGAAACTTAATATTTTCAAGGGAAAAATTATTAGGATTAGTCGTATGATTAGGAGAAGATGCGTTTCTCAAAGATGACGACATCTTGATGGACATGTTTTTGGAGGGGGTATCCCCAGTCCAAGTTAAAGGAAATATCAGACCAGATTATAGGAAGAAGGTACTCTGACTTTTAACCAATTTTGATTTCGGGTTTGCTCCCAGGACATCAGAAGAGTAATACAGGTGGACAATATGTTAGCTTTTCCCATTCCTACGAGTTATGGAGTATATTAGAAAGGTTATTAAAGAAAAGTGGAAGGTTATTCTTGGGAACAGAGATCTTAGCGATGTTGTAGGTGTTTAACCCAATTTTATATTTAAAAAAACGTGCTTGGGCCTTTGGGAACATTTCCCAGTCAGGGATGCAGGTTCTGTAGGTTCATTTATCCAGGCAGTCGATATTCTTTTGCCCATATGGAATTTATTTTTTGAGCCCAGAAGTAGGTTTAACTGCAATAGTTCAGGTTTAACTGCAATAGTTCAGGGCTAGTTTATCTGGCAATGTGCTGCTCCTTCAATAGTTCTTATATAGGGAAGACAACCAGATCTTTAAGTATTTGCATCAGTGAACACATTAGGGCCATAAAAAACTGACTAAATGCTTTAGAAAAACACAGTAGGGAGTGCTGTCCTTTAAAAAAAAGAATGTACTTTTTTTGGGTTTTTCAAGAAGTTGATACCATGTTGTTTGTTGGGCAGTTAAACTTTTTTGAATTCTTGGAACTCAAATGGCAAATATTTTTACGTGCCAGTGTTTCCAGGATTAAACAAGACCATTTCTATTAAAAGAATTTTCAGACACAAATATATTTAGCTATTAATATGGTGAATCAGTATATGTATACAGATTTTTTGGATAAGAGCTGTTTTGCTTTAAATTGGTTTAGAATGAGATTGGTTAATTGGTGCAATGAGCATCATGTGTAAAGTGTGGTTTGTGTGTATCGTTTATTCTGAAGTTCTACAAATAGAGAACAAAAGCGCTAAATATTTGGACTCATTTCGCTGTTGCAGTTTTTTTGGGGTTCTGCATTTTTACACTTGTCTTTTACCCACTTCTCCTGTTTTTGCTGTTTTTCTATTTCTGTCCCTATTGCTATATGATCTGAAAATCTTGTTTCTACACTTTTAGAAAAACAAAAATCAATACCAGTTTTAACATTTCCTCTCCTATATGTATTTGTATTTATATTCCCTACGACTAGATTGCCAAACTCCATAGCTTCCCTCTTTTCTTATGTAATTTTTAAGTCACAACTGAAATAGCAAACAACTATAATATCCATATTTACTACTATATAATCCAACACATCTTTAAGCAATCGTTCTCTTTATATATGAAGTCTATAAACTATTTTCCCATCTTACATCTACCACTAAAAATCCTAACTTAAAATCCAATACTGAAATGACTGTACTATATATTTCTGGATCTAGGACTACTGAATGAAAGTTCAATAGTCCAAATCCACAATAACCAAACGCACTTTAACGAAAGCGCTTTCACCGAAAAAGCGCTTTCGTTAGTCAGTTCCAAAAAAAAAAATCTTATGCAGGGGGCAAGCCCCCCTGCACCCCGCCCCACTTTTATATTCTCACTCAGAGGTCACACTACAGTGGGGAAAAGGGAATTCTCCCTTCACCACACCGTAATGAGACCGGCCGAACCAGCATACATAACCGAAAGTGCGGCTTTGGTGAACAGCACTTTTATGCATGTTCGGTGATTTCTGCTTCAGCAGAAAGTGCCATCTAGGATCTGTACAGATCCCACAGTACTGCTATCACTCAAGTTTCTCCTCCCAAATTCCAAACATCTCTTGTATTCTTTCTTCCTTATTTAAACCTATGTTCTAACACCATGTCTACTTCACATTATACCACTGCAAATTAATCTTAAACGTTTTACACTATCCACATTAACTGGTACTAGAATGTTTCTTAATCTTTCTTAAACTTTTTATACTATTCATATATTTTTAGCCATTTCCTTTCTTTTTTGCTTTTAAGAGACTAATCCTTGAAATATTCTTTTACTCTTTCCATTCACCATCTCCCGAATCCATTTCTAATTCACCTTCCTCTCCTTCCTTTTCATTATCTGCATTTTGTCTATTGGTCTTTTCTACAAAATCATTTTGTTGCTCTTTCTGTGGTAATTGTTCCTTATTTTTTTCACCTTCACTTATTTTCTTCTATACACTTCTGTTCTACATAACTCACATATAAAATGCCATGTGTTTACATTTATAGCATTTCATTTCACTTTTTTTGCATCTTGTCCAAAGTTTCTTTGTCACAATCTACAAAATGCCCTTTCCCAAAAAAGTTCAATTGTCCAGTACTTTACAAAAGCTCTATTTCCTTCATGATACAAGGAATATGTACAATTCCATTTTCAAAATATTACATTCCCATTCCCCAGTCCACAGTTCTGTTACTTTGAAGTGTCCGACTTCTTTACAAAAGTTCTTTAGTAGTCTGTTCACAGTTTTCAGCCTCTGAAACTGCATATGCACACTGTTTCATGAAAAAGCCTTAATTATACTATTTCATGGATGCAGGTCTTTTTCCATTCTTTCCATATTCCCCCAAGAAAGCTTCTAATACTGTAGCAGTTTCACAATTGTCACAATGTCTCAAAATAAATGCTCTTGTGCCTTGATTTCTAAAAGCATAATCACTGTCCTTTATGCTATATCTGCCCATCTTTCTCTTCCTTATTCTGGATATGCACAAAGTACTTTTTTCTTTCTTTCATTTTCTTACGCTTTCCTTCCCTCTTCTCCCGGTTCGTGTACATCTGTACATCCCTCACTGTGTACATTTTCTTCTGTACATCCCACACTTTCTTTGGTATCTTGTCTATAATCTCACCCAAAAATAAATCTTTTCCAGTCTCTGGGCCCATTCTCTTCCATCAAGTCCAAACCCTCCCAACTGGAGTGTTGTAATTTCTTTTAGCAACCTCTCCTCTCGAGCTATCAAATTGCTTTGAAATGGCTCCTCCTTATCCTCAACTTCATCTATCTTCTCTTTACGAAACATCCTCTGAACTCTTTCAAGTAAGACCAAGGAGATGGCATTCACCTCAGCTCCCGTCTTGCTGGTTGCCATGCCATGCACAGTCCTGCCAGGCATCACTGCGCACATTCCATTCCCACCGCACACACTCAGACATATGGACCACGAATGCCGTATCGAGTAGGGCAAGTTCTGCCATGTCCTTTCTCCTAGCACTATAAATACCACCTTGGGCCTCTCCTGAAAATGAGGCCACTAGTGGGACTGGGGTACTAAAGGGACAAAATATGAAATTAATATAAATTTTAGGATTTCTGAGATGAGAAAGGAATTTCTATTTGAAATTTCTAGCAAATTTTAAGACATTGCCAAGAGTGTTTAGTGCATTTTTTTTTCTTTCAAAGGAATTGTGATTTAGCTCCTTAACTTACAGTCTGGGTTCTGTTTTTAGTTTTTGGAAGACAATGCAACATTAGGACTGTTACACCTTTATAGGTCAGTTTGTTCAATTCATTGTTTTCTTTAAAATCACTACTGTTAGCCAGGGTGAGGGGCTTCCAAAAAAAGCCATGTTTACAGATGGAGTGACGTGGACATGAATTGTTAGTGATATATAATTGAGAGTTTAGCACATGAAACATTCGTTCCTGCTCTGCCCAATGTCTTATACCTTCACAACCAAACGGCCCATTCATTCTGGTGGTAGGGACTGGGATCCCACACCAAGTGAGATACTTGTAGTCATTTATTCCTGTTCATAAATCCTGACTGATGGAAAGGTCAACCTGCTATTCCTGGGGTAGTTTACCTTTCACTCAAGTACCACAACCCTCTCCCAACTCCCCCTTTAGCTATGTAACCTCAGGTCTCCAAAATGGAAGTGTGCCTCAGCATTTAAATTACTCTGCTACAGCATGCAGATGCATTACTTACAGTGTAGGCTTGACAGGCTATTTAAAAGTCAGTACTTGCTACTCTCTTTAGCTGAGAGCTCTATGGCTCATAGGGTCTTAGGCTAAAAACCACTAGGGTCTTTAAGCCTAAGCACATATCCCAGATCTAACAAGTTCTGGTACCCTTGGTAATGTGAGCAGGGGCTATGAAGATGAAACATTTACAAGCAAGGGCCTGGGTGATTATCCATTTACAGGCTGCCTATGTCTATTACAGATCTAGAGCAGGGGTGAATTATTTCCAGTTGTCCAAGTTGCACTTGAATTGGGCTAGGGAAGAACTTTTCTTCACGTGGATGGGTAGACTCTTCCAGAGAAGGGTTAGTTTATGGGATACATACTTCTCTCAGATATATTCCCAGTCACTCCAACAGGTCCTATTTGCATCACAGGCAAGGCAAGTCTTTAGAAAGGGTATTCTGGTGCTTTTGTTTTGCGGCTATGCAGGTCATCTACAGTGAGGTCCAACAATGCCTTGTAGTCCAGGCAAAGATCACACCTCCACAGCCAGTAGGAAACAGAATACAAGGATAGGGCTTTGAGATGGTCTTCACAGGACATGTTACTTACTCTTTAGTGAGGAACCTCTGTGGATGTTCCTGTTGGACATGCCTAGTTAAGTATGCACTAATTGGGGCACTGTACTCAATAAGGATGAGTGCTCAATTTAGTGGAACAATGACTTCAATTTACCTAGGTGCCATACCCTTGTTTACAAGTTGCACAACATAGGATTTCCTCACTATTATAGACTCAGGATGGTCAAAGGCTAGATTACTGTCTCCGCCTGTACAAGCCCCTGACTACTGTATCGACTCTTAGGTGTGAGTGTCGTCAAGATGGTAGTCACCAGGGATGGCCAAGTTTCCAAAGGAAATTATGCATTTCTTGGTATTGAGTTTTAGTCCATGCCTCTGATAGTTATTTGTCAGCCCTTCCTGGAGAACATTAGTGCTGGAGGATTCTATGACTGCTCCTAACTTGCAATAGTCTGCAAATCTGGTCAGGTAGAGGTCCTCTACTTCAGAGAAGTAAATGCCAAAAGGGTGTGGTCTCAAGACAGAATCTTGAAGGACATTGCTAGTGACTAGCCTCTACAGAGGTCGACTCTGCAGTTCTAACTTCCTGGGTCCGGTCTGTGAGCCAGCCTGCAATCCACTTGCGTGACAAAGATTTATACAGAACCTCTTGAGTGCGTCACTATCTGAATAGGGTACAGTGTTGAATGTTTTTGCCAGGTCAATGTACAGTGTGAATCTTGCCCTCATCCATTGCTTTGGTAACCTTTTCAAAGTCGTTCACCAAGTTGAGTAAGCATAAACTGCTGCTGACAAAACCAGACTGGGTTGGGATCCAGTTTCTGGAGGCTTCTTACAATTTCTATAATTCTTACCATGGCTTTGCATACGAGACTAATGAGACTTGAGACTGTAGTTTCCTATGTCCATAGACAGCCTGCCTTTATGCAACGGGATGACAGCTGCCACTTTCCATTTGTGACAAAGTCTGAGTAGGAGGCTACAGTTAATCTTTTGGCTTTTCCCAGTTAGGGGTCGCCACAGCAGATCACCAGTTTCCATTTCTTCCTGTCCTCTGCATCTTGCTCTGTCACACCAACCACTTGCATGTCTTCTCTAACCACATCCATAAACCTTATCTTAGGCCTTCCTCTTTTCCTCTTACCTGGCAGCTTCATCCTTAACATCCTTTTCCCAATATACCCAGCATCCCTCATCAGCACATGTCCAAACCAACACAATCTCGCCTCTCTGGCTTGGTCTCCCAACTGTCCAACCTGGGCTGACCCTCTAATATACTTATTTCTAATCCTGTTTACCCTCGTCACACCCAGTACAAATCTTAACATCTTTAACTCTGCCACATCCAGCTCTGACTCCTGCCTTTTTGTCAGTGCCACTGTCTCCAACCCATATAACATAGCTGGTCTCACTACCCTTTTGTAGACCTTCCCTCTCACTCTTACTAGTACTAGTCTGTCACAAATCATTCCTGACACTTCTCCAACCCACTCCACCCTGCCTGTACTCTTCTTCACCTCTTCCACACTCGCCATTACTCTGAACTGTTGATCCCAAGTATTTAAACTCATCCACCTTCACCAACTTTACTCCCTGCATCCTCACCATTCCTCTATCCTCCCTTTCATTCACACACATTTTCCGTCAGTCCGGCTGACCTTCATTCCTCTCCAGAGCACATCTACACCTCTCCAGGGTCCCCTCAACCTGCTCCCTACTCTCACTACATATCACAATGTCATCTGCAAACATCATAGTCCACGGGGACTCCTGTCTGATCTCATCTGTCAAACTGTCCACCAGTGCAAATAAAGGGCTCAGAGCTGATCCTTGATGTAATCCCACCTCCACCTTAAACACATTTGTCACTCCCACGGCAGATCTCACCGCTGTCACACTACCCTTGTACATATCCTGTACCACTCTTACATACTTCTCCTGCCTCTCCCGACCTAGTCATACAATACCACAACTCCTCTCTAGGCACCCTGTCATATTCTTTCTCAAAGTCCACAGACACAATGCAACTCCTTCTTACCTTCTCTGTGCTTCATCACTCTGAGAAAACATCACATCTGTAGTGCTCTTTCCTGGCATGAAACCATACTGCTGATCACTAATCACCTCCCTTAACCTAGCTTCCACTATTTCCCATAATTTCATGCTGTGACTGATCAGTTTTATCCCTCTGTAGTTACTACAGCTCTGCACATCACCCTTATAAATCGGTACCAAAACACTTTCTCCACTCCTCAGGCATCCTCTCACTTTCCAAGATTTCATTAAACAATCTGGTTAAAAATTCCACTGCTATTTCTCCTAAACACCTCCAAGCTTCCACAGGTGTCATCTGGACCAGCCGCCTTTCCATTCTTCATCCTCTTCATAGCTATCCTTACTTCCGCCTTGCTAATCTATTGCTACAGTTAAATAGGTTCATTGGTATTGGTAGGTACTAGGCTTGCTAATCTATTGCTACAGTTAAATAGGTTCATTGGTAGGTACTAGGCTATCAGCCCCAAGGGCTTAGGTTCCCTGGCTTATGCCACCCAAGAAAGTTATTTTCCTGTGCAACTGTCGAGCAGAGCCACAGAAGTGATCCCCGGGGTGTATTTCCCATTTCCCATCCACTCAAGATTTTTCTTGGAGTGCTAATGAAGAACTTTGACATAGATGGGTATCCTGTTCCAGAGTATGGGAAGTCTCTGGGACAAGAATCTATCCCTCCAGCATGTCCTCTTTACTGTGGTGACAAAGTTTAGGTCCCTAGAGTGTGTAGCTCGGAGGAATTGGGATTTCTTTAGGTGTATCATGTCCAACAGCTCTGGGTTTGACAGCCTTATATGTCAGGCAGAGATCACCTCGGAGTAGGCGATATGCTACTAAAGCTGGAGTTTTTTTGAGGCAGTCACTGTATAGGGCCATTTGTTTGAGGCCAGTAATCTTCTGAGGTACTTGTGGCCTTTCCAGCTGCAGATGTCTTGTGAGGTACATTCCAAAAGGGGTGTTGTACTCTAATGGTTCTGAGTGTCTAGTAGAGGGGAACAATGACCTTTTTTCCTGGATGAGAACCCTTTTATGATTAGGTGTGCCACATAGGACTTCCTGACTACTGTGGCAATGTGACCATCAAAGAAGAGACTACTGTCCACCTGGGTCCCAAGGTCTCAACACACATTCGGTGTTAAGTAGATTGCTGCCTATGTGGTAGTTCATGGGTACAGAGTTTTTACCAAAGGGGATGGCACTGCACCTTTTGGCATTGAGCTTGAGGCCATGGCTCCGACACCAGGCATCTGTCTCAGTGAGGCCCTTCTGTAGGATGTCCACATCATTTGGGGACTTTACTATGGCTCCATGTTTGCAGTCATCTGCAAACTTAGTTAGCCAGAGGCCTGTGTTTGGTATCTACTTCTCTGAAGTACAGGCTAAAAGAGGTCCCAGGATGGAACCCAGTGGTACTCCAGTTGTCACTGCTTTGAGGTCAGATTTGGAGTCTGCAACTTTTACAGTGTGGGTTCTGTGAGTGAGCCATTTGGCAACCTATCTTGTGACATAGGGATTTATACCTAGTTTAGCTATAATTCCAGAATGGGGGATGGTGTCAAAAGCCTTGGCGAGGTCAAGATAGGCTCTGTGAGCCACCTTACCCTCATCTACGCCTTTGGTGACTGCCTCAAGTCGATCAGGTTCAGGAGGCATGATCTGCCTTTCAAAAACCCGAACTGGGTGGGATCCAGAGTTTGGAGGTTACCAATGTCTGTACGAGTTCCATAAGTTCCATGGCCTTGCAGAACAGGCTCATCAGGCTAACAGGTCAATAGTTCCCGGGAACAGTGGTGGCTCCCCCTTTGTGGAGTGGGATATAGTGATTCCATACTGCCTAACAGATATTTCATACTATTTAGAAGGTAGCCTAGGATATTGTCAGGGCCGATAAATAGATTTGTTCTTGGCCTTACAGAGGGCAGTAAGGACCTTTTCCCTAATGATAGTTGGGGGAGTTATATTTGTTAGCATTTCCTGAGGAGGGTGTGGTGGGGGCAAAGTTAGAACTGAATGTCTGCCAGAATGTGGCTCAGTGTAGTGGACTCCATTAACAGTGAGCTCTACACACAATTATATATTGCCTTTGAAGTTGATGCAACTAAAAAAATGCCTTGTGCTTGACCTTTGTGTGGAAGGAGAGATTTACCTGAAAAATGGCTTTGGTAGACCTTTGAGTTGTTTTAAGTTTAATGACAGCACCAGCACCATATACATCATTTTTACCAGGATTTTCTTCCTGTTATACAGCCTATTGATGTTAAATCTGTACTTCTTCCTAGTGGGTACAGCTGCCTCAATACTGCCATTAAACATGCTTGTATAAGGTTTCTGTGAACCGTTCCACGTAGGCAGCAGGGTTCTCAAGGTTTAGGAGTCTTGAAGTTTTGCCAGGTTATCGCATAATAGAAAATTACGAGTAGTTCCTGAACATTCCAAGGTTTGCTGGGGTTCCAGGTTTTATTTTTTTTAATTCAAAGGTGACAGTTTTGTCTGACCTCAACATAGGTGGCCTTATACAAGGCAGGTGTGCAGTGCTCTCCCATATTATGGAGTACTAGATCCAGTACGTATGTACCTCTGGTTGGTGTACTGACAACTAGGTCTGGGGAGTACTTACAAAGCCCAGGAATATATGCCTGCTTGTTTGGTATCTTATATTATTTCAGTTAATCACCCATGAATATGGTACTGGGTTGGATGATGAGAATCTCCAGAAAGCTTAAACATGCTATGAATTTCCTGTGTCAGAGGGGGATCTCTAGCTTTCAAGGAAATATGAGATTTTACTGATGACAATTTGAACATGAAGAAGCTGAAGTGCATCATCCTGTTTGACCAGCTTTGAGGTATATTTTTGAAGTAAATCGAGACAGCTCCACCTTTAGTCCTAGACTGTGTAGTAGCGGATCTAAATGTGTAGAAGGCACCATAGCCTTGCACTTAGGGGTGCTGTATGTGGCTTTAAACCACATCTCGGTCAATGTACAGAGATAATCTATGGCGAGGACAGCTTGTAGGAAGTGGGGTTTCTTGTTCAGACTCCAACAGTAACACCTTTAGATTTTCTTTGTTTCGATTTTTCGATATTGGAAAGATTGTCAGGTTGACAATGCCAAAAAAGGCAGTACGAATGAGGACAATGTTTTGGCCAAAATATGAAAGCCTAAAGGGGAGAGGTGCAGACCATCTCAGGCAAAGCAGCATGGTCTGCTGACCATCTCCTTCCATGCTGACAAATTGCACCCCCTTAGATCATTCTTGCCCATGAATCCCAAAATGGGCTTTCATTCCCCTGTTAGGGTTGGGTGGTATGGAGTGCTGGGGAGGGCCCTACCCTCCCCATCCTCAGCAGTTCCTCTGTGCCCTTGTCACCATCTCTGAAGAGGAAGAATGTCTCCATTTCAAATTCCCTGACCACATAGTGCAGATGCACTACTGACAGCACAGGCTTGGCAGGCAGACCCCATCAGGTGAACAGCTAGTGCTCCTGGTAAGGTTCACTCGTATGGCACAGAGATGCCTCCCATCCCCAGGATGGGCACTGACCGCAATTGCTTATTTGCTATCCCCCTGGTCAGCTTACACAGGCACTCTAGCTGCTAATCAAACTAGTAGCCTACAGTGGAGTCATGGTTTTATCCCTCAGTCACAGAGCTAGCTGTGTAATCTGAATATAGTGGGATTCAGTTAAAATAGAAGTACAAGTATTGTATTAGGAAGAAAGGAGTAGCAGCTTATGATTATGGGTGGAGATTCAAGAGTTCTGAAGGACTATGAGGAGAATAAGCAGCAGCGAGGCTTAGGCTATTTCACAACACATCTGAAGTACAATTGGGATTGCTGGTTAGAATGTCTTAACAGTATTGTTTCCAGTATATGAATTTAGTCTCGTGAATTCATACAGTGTTTTGGTAATGTGGATAATATACATGTGAAAATGCACATCTTCATACTAAACTAGCAACATAAAGTGCATTCTGCATGAGCAGTGAGTGTAAGTTTTCTCCAGTTATACTTTATATGTCTAAGTCCAATCGGTCATCACTTCTGAAACCACGGAACAAAATATGCATAGCAACTGACATGCAATGCTTAAACAATATTCATGTTACTTTTCTTCTCAAATCCTGCCTTTCAATCGAAATCTTTAATTGACAGCTCACTTGGTTAATGAAAGTCTCCAAACAGTGCCTTCATGAAATGAATGTTTTTCCTCAGGTGGTTCTCTTTTGCCAGTCTCATGTTTGATAAGCATTTAGTGCAAGACTTTTTGCTTTAGGACTTTTGGAATTCAAACCTAATGTAATACATAGACTTTTCATATCTAGACTTCACTTGTGCTGCAATGATGAGCCTAAAGGGTGAACGCGTCTTGCAGCTTTGCACTGTCAGTTTTACAAAACACGCACACAAATGTACAGGGAAAAAAATGGAAAATGCAGTCCCTTTTTATCCAAAATTTTGTGGTCAGACAACCACTTGTCTCTTCCCTTCCTAAGAGGCTAGGAAAGGGTACGGCACAAGGTAGAGAGCCAAGAGAAACTATCTGCAAGGGCCTTCTTAGCTATGGTGAAAGCCATTTCCCATGCCACTGCTGTGTGATCTGCTCCAATGTCTGCTCAATGTTTCTCTTTTCAAGCCCTCCTTTGTTTGAAATGTTGCACCACACAATTTTTGTAAAATGGCTGTTTATAAGAGAAGTTGCTACTGCGCTCTGGAATGGGAGACTAAAAATACTGGATTTTTAGTATCAATTTTCCTTCTGTCCAAAATGTCACATGAAGTTCATTACCAGGCTGCTCTCTGCTATCTTCAGGTTACAGCTCAACTCTAAAGGTCTCCTTGTCACTATGCCTATGGTTGGTGCTATGGAAATGAAATCTGTTACATCTAGACTTGACTGCCCCATCAGTTACTGAAAGCAGCTTAGCAGTCAAGTCTGCAGTCTTTTTTTTAATCAGATATGTTATGCATCTTTCAGGTACTTACAAATATCAGGCTAGTAATTGCAGCACAAAAGTCTGATAATTAACCTTGTGCCAAGTGTAGTCTGTATAATCCCCCAACAATGGTCTGGAATTCTGTTTTCAGTTACAGAAGAGACCATTCAGGCTTGGGAGCTCAAGAGGCCAAGGGATTGTGTTGTCACTTTTTTATAAGACCCCCAACTGTCAACGCATTTCCAGGAAAACCTAATTCCTGAATGAGGTCAAGATATCCAGAGGAAAGGACCATTCTTCAGTGGTAGGTACCATCTTTTCATCCTTGGGGACACCTGGAAACAGGAGTAGGGCTGTGACATAGCAATACTAGTGAAGACAGTCTGTGCTACAAAAAAAAATCCCAATAACTGCCTCCATCAGACTCCTGACAACAGGGATGCAGATGAAGAAGGTACCAAAGCCAACATTCTCTTACGTGGAACTTTTACTCCTTACACCTCCAGCAGAAGGCTTTCCTGCTGCAAGAGGACTGGCAAGTTCTTTGCCCCGAGCCAAGAACTTTATGCTTGTGAAACAAATTTGGATCAGAGGAAAGAGGGTTCTTTTATTAAAGAGAACAAATTGTTTGCGGCATGAAAGAGGCTCTCCCTCAAACAAAAACACTGATGTTGGCAGGTTCTTCAGGGAAGGAATCTCACAGACCTCACGGTGAGGAAATTTATCAAATGAAACTACCAGCAATAGTAGCAACGTAAAGACAGAATTCTAAGATATTTTTTTGGGGAAGTGTCTCACATGGATGGCACCAAAAGATGGACGAGCAATCACTCTGGTGGCAAGGGCTGAATATTAAACGGGCTGCTCCCCTTTTCAGCTTGACATATTGCTCATGTTTAAAGTCCTGGAAGTCAGGGTGTATGGACATCTTTCTATGGATAATTTCCAAGCAAAATGAATATCACAGCAGTGATAACCATGAAAGGTACTGCAGTGCACACAAAGAATTCAGTGAACAGGCTGAACTATGATCAAACATTCACAAAAAAACAAAATATATATATTGCATTCTTCTAAATCTATTAGCAGGCACACTTATTTGGAAGGAATAGTATAGAATGGGATAGGATGTGAAGGAAGTACGTTAAAAAAACATGCAAGGGTAACCTGTCTGTGCTTGTCGAGGATATTTCCAAACAATCTGTAAGTGTCAGGGAAACCCTGAGAACGTGCACACTCTCGTACACTGACTACACGATGTTGTTCTGGATGAAGTACACGACCCTGAGAAAAACAAAATGGGCATTAGAAAATTCTTATTGAAACTATTATTGTATTAGTATCCACCTCCTGAAAAAATGCAATACTAACATGAATGCAACATCTCCTGACGTTTACCTACTGGACTGTGGAAAAGGATGTAGCACTAGGTCATTTTAAGCAGAGAGACTTTAAACTGCATACATCACATCAAAACAAATGTTATCATGCAAAACATTACTCGGTGTCAAGTAAACAGAATGTTGTAACTCAATATATTCTACAGATGTTCAGATAACATTACAAACCAGACTGACTTTTGGTCAACAGGCATCTTTGCTCTAATTCTGGATTTCAAACCTGATTTTTGCAGGACTGATCCTGAATGTGAATGTTTAATGCCTTTGAGGGAATGGGACTAATGGGGACCCACTATGGTGAGGCAGCACAGCCTTACCACGACCCAGTCCTCTGCTTGTAGCATCACCAAGTCGGGATGCCAGATCCCTGTACACTTCGGTCTTGTGGAAAAAGGAAAATGGTGAAAACGTGCAAGGTATTTCACTTTCTATCGGTGTACTGAGTCATATCATGAAAGTTCCTACTGTTTGTTAGAATGAAAGAAATTAAAAGGAAAGAACATTGTCCGTTTCTAGTTCTTTCTAGGCCCCCAAAAATGGAACTCATTTGGAATAGAAAAACATACTTCTGACAGGCATAGGACTGAGGTGTGTAGACAGTCTAGACCACTGACTAAACACTGACCATCACACATCTGTGTTGTTCAGAGCCTTTGCAATATTATCCTTTTCTGAAAATGCATGACTGGGTATATGGACCAACTACCTTGGACAGGAGCTGTGGGTCTGCATGCAAAACTGGATCCTTATGAAAAAAAGAAGTTATGTACCTACCATAATGCTCCATGTGAGTCGTTCATCACTCCATTCTTACATATGGGTTCGGAGCAGTCGGCCTACTACAAAGCTCGAGGTCTTCAAATAGCTTGAGGCCAAGTCTCTATCCCATGATGCACCTAGAGTTACCTCCGATCTTGTTTGCTGCGTATACCACCATATGTCATTCTATCACTCCATAAGAGAAAGCTAAAGAAAGGTTGAGCAACAAGGAAGAATCCAGCATCTCTGTCTTTGAAAAGCGTAGGAGGGTGAGAAGTAAAAATTAAGGTGAGATGAACTCACAAGGAACGTTATGCTGAGTACATAACTTCTTTATGTGAAGTTGTTCTATCTCACCGTTCATTCTTACAGATGGGTAGTGTCCCAAGCACCATTTCGGGTGGCTCATGGAAGTGTGTGTTTTAGGACAGTAGACCCAAAGGAGGCCCTGTCAACTTTGTAATGAGTGATAAAGGTAGGAGGTCTTTACCAAGTGGGCTGCTGCACAAATGTTATCGATGGGAAATCTGGCAGAAAAAGCAGAGAATGCAGACACTTGCTCTGGTGGAATGAGCCTTAATTTTATGTTGCAAGGGCATATTAGCAGCTGAATAAGCAAATGTGATACAATCAGATAACCACTTAGAGTTGTTTTGGCCACAGAAAACCTTCCCTGGAGTCTGAAAAGGGGGACGAAAAGCTGTTAAAGTTTCCTAAATTCTTTTGTTCTTTACAAGTAAAATCTGAGCGGTCAATGAACGTCAAGTTTGTGCAGCATATATTCCAACTTGGTGAAGTCATTGGGAAAGAAAATTGGCAAATCAATAATTTGATTAAGATTAGCTTCAGTGCAAACTTTAGGCAAAAGAGGGGTTAGTTCGAAGCGAGACTGTCAGCATAGAAAATCAAATAAGGACGCTTAAAAAGAGTCTTCCATGACAAAAATTTGAGGTCACATGAGGAAGCTGGTTTGAAAGGAGGGAGAATAATGCGAGAAAGCATACAATTTAGATTCCATGGGGTATAGGTAGATTTCACAGGTGGTCTGAGATGAAAGGTCCCTTTGAGGAAGGCTTTGGGTAGTTTGTGAGAATGTTCAATCCTTCGAATCCAAGGTGACAATTTGAAATGGCAGAGAGATGCACACGAACTATTGCTGCTGCAGCTCCTTTGTTAAAAATCATAGTAAAGAACTCTAAAATGGAGGTCATAGGGGCTTGATAGGGATCAATGTTGTTTTAAGAGGCCCATATAGAAAATATTTTCCATTTACTAAGATACAGCTTCCACGTAACAGGATTTATGAGAGGTTAAGAGAATTTGCTTTGTCTCATTAGAAAGGTTATGGAACCTGACTATGATGGGAATTGGAGCAGCCAAGCTGTCCGCTTCAGGGACTGAAGAGTTGGATGAAGTTCCCCCAATGAGTGCGTCAGAAGATCTGGAACTGGGTCCAGAATCCAAGGGTCCTCCAAAAGATGAAGTCGAAGGAAGGGGAACCAAATCTGATGCCAATGAGGGGCTACTGGAATGATGGTCCTTCCCAGGGGCTTTTGTTTTCTGTAGTACCTTGGGTATCAATGGGATTGGTGAGAATGCATAAAGGAGACCTGGAGACCAATCTTGAACAAGTGCATCCCTTGGGGCTTCTCCCAGAGGGAGAATCAGGGCAAAGTAGCTTCTGTAGTTAGTGTTCATGTGGCTGGCAAAAAAGGCTGCAGCAAGGCTGGCCCCATCTGCGGAATATCCTGTTTGAGGGACCACTCGTGAGGCAACAAAATTGCTCTGCTTAGCTCGTCTATCATGTTGGATTTCCCCGGGATGTGCATTGCTAACAAAGCGCTGTGTGGATATAGCCCACTGCCATACTCTTAGGGCCTCACGACAAAGGGGATAGGACCTGGTTCCTTCTTGTTTGTTCAATTACCAGACCACTGGCATGTCTGTCTGAATCGCAACTGTGCCCACAGGAAGAGCGTCCTGGAAGTACTGCAAAGCTAAAAGTACTTTCATCTCTAGGACATTGATATGCAGGTGTCTATCTGTCCATGTACCTTGGGCCGTTCTTCCCTTAAAGTGCCTCCCCACCCTCGATCTGTCCATGTACCTTGGGCCGTTCTTCCCTTAAAGTGCCTCCCCACCCTATCAGGGAAGCCTCCATGGTCACTGTGGCCGCTTGTAGGGGTAGAACAAAAGGACAACCTGTCGGGACATGGATAGGTCAACCACCACTTAAGATCCTTTTTGCATTAGTTTGTGATAATTATAAGGTGAGACATGGGGAGCTCTTGGTAAGACTATTGAGTGAACAGCCACTGCAGAATCCGCATGTGCATGTGACCCAGCAGTACGGCCAGAATTGCAGCTGCCATGCCTAATAATTTTAGTATCTCTGATGCTGGAGCTTTGTTTTTGGATACCAGATTGTGGACCTGCTGACAGTAGTAAGACTCTTTCTACTGGAAGAGAAAAGCGTGGTGGTGGTGTCCAATTCCGCTCCGATAAAAATGGTATGTTGCGATGGCGACAAGGCAGATTGAGTTTATTGTAATTCCCAGCTGACTGCAGAGTGAAAGAGTGGTGTCCCTGGCTTGAATGAGTTGATGCCTGGTGGTGGCAGTGAGGAGCCATTCGTCTAGGTACGGAAACACCTGGAATCCTAAACATATCAGGTGAGCCGTGACCACTGCCATACAGTTGAACACTCTGGGGGCTGTAGTGAGACCAAAGGGCAGGGCTCGAAACTGGTAATGACTGGCTTCCCAGCCGGAAGCACAGACGATACCTGGATGGTCTGGACATTTTTTTTAATATGGTAGTACACATCCTGGAGATCTGTAGAGCACATCCAATTGTCTTTCCTTAAGAATCGACTGAAGCGTGATCATCCGAAACTTTTGACAGACTTAATTTAGCCTGCTGAGATCCAATGTAGGTCTCCTGTCCCCTGTCTTTTTAGGAACTAAAGAATCTTGAGTAAGTTCCGGATCCTCTCTGGTCTGCTGGGACTGGTTGGATGACTCTTAGCAACAATCGGACCTCTATTATTGCCTGTTCCCTATAACTGGGTGGAATGCCCAGGATTTTCCTCGTCAGTGGAGGGGTGTGACAAAAGGAATGAAATATCCTCTGGAAATACTTTGTACCCGGTTGTAGTTTATTTTGAGCCAGGCTCTGGATACAAAGATAAGCGACCCCCCAACTGCCTCCAGAGTAGGACAGTCAGGCCTCCTTTCAGGAGCGCTGTAGGGCTTCCCAAAGAAGTGATCTGTCACCCTGGTTTTGCGGACCCCCTCTGCTGCAAGGGTGGCATCTTCCATTATTGCCTCCTCTGCCCCTGGGAGGGGGGTTCACCACGTGTATCCTGAAAGGCTTCTTGGGCTTTTTGGAACCGCATCTTTTCTCCCCTTTGACCCTTGGGGTAGGGTCTGGTAGGGGTGGAAAAACGGACACAGGCAGCAGACTGTCTTTCCTTACTGCTCACACCTGGTCAAAATTTCCTTAACTTTGGGCCCGAAAAGGGACAAGCCATCAAAAGGGGTGTTTACAAAGGATGACTTGAAGGGCTGAGAAGGAACACAAGCACATCCAGGAATATCTCCCAAGAGCAATTCCTGTACCCGCTGCCCTACTCGTTCCATCAGCTGCATATGAAATGAGGCACATGGACGAGTGGACTATGGAGTTTGAGGGAGGGTAGCAAGCTGGGAGGAAACTTTATTTGAAGCTCCTGCAGCTACTGTACCCTGAAGAGAATCTCCCAGCTCTTTAAGGAGAGCTCTTTGCAGTCTCGTAAAATGGGTTAGATAGTTGAACGAACGCAGTGCAAGTCGCTGACCTGTAAGTGCGCTTTCCCTATCTATCCATGATCCTAGAATATCTGTTAGGAGGATGAATAGAAGAGGAAGTTTCCTTTTTGGTGGCTGCCTCCACCATGGCATCATCTGGCACGCCCTTGGTCAGAAAAGATTTGTCCTGGGGAGCAGAGATGAAATTTATTAGGCCTCCTAGGGACAGGGTCCATGGTGTCCAGAGACTCCCATGCCCTTCGTGAGACCAGCTGCATAAGCTCATTGAAGGGTGGACACACCCACGAGGTGGACGGCTGACACCTGAAAGCCTTCAGGAGAACAGACTCGTCTTCAGTAGAGTTGGTGGACTGCCAGTCGCCCCTCTGCCTAAGGATTTCTAGTATCTTGGCAAATGAGATCCTCAGAGGGGGACCATGGGGACCCTTCTGATTCATCCAAATCGGTATAAGATGTCAAGGACTCCTGTGGAAAGTCTAGATGCTTCCACTTACAGACTCGCTTTCTGGGAACCTCATCAGTGGGGGCTTCTGGTGAGGTCTTGGAAGAGCATTGGCCACCCAATGGGGCTTCCTGAGGCTCTGGGTATCTACGCTTGGCAAGGATCTGAAGCAGACAGGCGTTTTAGGGGAGGAGGAAGCCGGACCCGAGGTAGAGGATGTCTTGGGAGACACAACTCTCATGGCTTCAAAGGCACCTCTGCTCCGATGCGAAGGGACTGACTTTTCCGAGGAAACTGTCAATACCCCCGGCACCAGGGCAGTGGGCTCCAGAGCCAGAAGTAGGAGCATAGTTCATCCAAGCCGAAGCCCCGAGATGCAGAGTCAGAACCGAAAAGTCAGACTGTCCTCCCCGGACCCGACCAGAGTGTCTGCTCCTAGAATCCTCGATCGGTGCAGAGGACATCAGAGTAAACGGAGCTGAAGACACTGGAGCAGGAGTCTGCTCCTAAGGCTCCATGATCAACAAGTCCGACTCCTCTGGCTCCGAAGGACCGGTATGGCTTGGAGGAGGAAGAGTAGTAGCTGGTAAAAAAGGTCTTCGGCTGCGAAACAGTCTGGGTTGGAGCAGATAAAAATTTAGCAAAGGCTGGTGCCTGTAAAAACTTCTGCACCACATGATCCACATCCAAATTGGAGATGAATGGATTGAAGGTGGTACCGACTTGTAAAAGTGGAGATCTATAAATATCAAAATTGTGACAGTCACTATCTAAAGGCATACAGTACTAAACACTTTCACACAATTTAAACTAACTTAAATATTTTAAAGCTGTGACAAAAAAGGCTGAATGAGCTTAATTATCTAAAACTACTACACAGAAAGAATTACCAAGAACGAGAAATATTTGAAGAAAAAAAGGCTTTATTGGCCCGAGCTAGCGAGAACTTCCAATCCATTGCAGAGGCAAACTAGATCCGAGATAACTAGGTGCATCATGGGATAGCGACTTGGCCTTGAGCTATCTGAAGACCTCGAGCTTTGTAGTAGGCAGACTCAATGCAGAGTACTGGCTCCGAACCCATCTGCAAGAATGAACAGCGAGATGGAACAACTTCACATCTAATGGTTCTTCAGGGGTCTGCAGCTAGGCAAATCTTTTCGTCACAAATTACAAAAAGAGAGAATTTGATGACTGTTTTTAATGGTGGTCAAGGCCCCTTGCACCCAATCACCCCTAAGTTTACCAAGTCAGACTGCAGCACTTAAGAGTAGAGAAACCCCTTACCCCAGAGATTTACAGTCTTGCTAAATTAAACTGGTAGCCTTTGAAGTAACATGGAAATCAAAACAGAATATTCCAGATTCATCTAACCACCACAATGTTATCAGAGAACCCCTTTCTTCTGATAAGGGCCTGTAAACTCAGATTCTGCAAAGAGAGGCAATATCCTTAGAGAACTTCCCAAGGCATTTAAAAATATCCATTTCTCACAATATAGTGGTTCAAAAGGAAGTAGCATCAGTTTTTCCAAGGAGAAATACAAGTTATATAGGCAAGTAGAATTAAGAATGAAACCACAGCAAATCAAACCTTAAATACTTTAGCCCATAAGTGGATAGAGACAACAAGCAGTCAGTGACAGAAAACCTAAAATCAAGGAATTGCCCCTGCCCCTTTGTTTACCACATAGAAAACAAACCTCTTCCACTTCAGTTTGCAAGATGATCAGTGACAGGCTTCCTAGCAGAGAGGAGAACCAAGACTTCAGGCAACATCCTATACATGGATGCTACCCTGACCTCAGGAACCAGGGACACTTTCAACATCAGCAAGCAACCAAAGTCCTGCACATTTCACACTGCAGCATGCAGACAGAACGGAACTTGGGACAGTTATCAAGAGCAATAGAAAAAAGATGAGCCTAATACTGTGCCCATAGAATTGTCCTCCCAACTCTAACTTCAGAACAGCCAATTAATAAACAGGGCTAGTGAAAGATGAAATTCCTACTATACGACTAAGATAATGCATTTTGATCATAGGAAGTTACTAGGCTACTGGCCTTGAGGCCCTTACAAGCTTAGCCAAGAATTTAACCCATGTTCCAAGTCCGCACCCTATGCCACTGTCAAGCAGGGACAGGTGGAATCCCAGGGGTGTATTTTCTGTTCCTCATCCAATTATCCAGGTTGCGTTGCGCTTAAAAAGGTTTAATGAGGTACTCTGCTTTAAGTGGAGAGAGTCTATTCCACGAAAGGGAGAGTCTCTGACAATTTGTCCCAAGTCCTACTGCTGTCACAGACAAGGCTGAGGTCACGCGTGCGTGTTACTCGAGTGTAGCTAGACTTGCAGATATGCAGCAGTCCCATCAGGGCGGGGTCTGAGATTGCTTTCTATGCCAGAGAGAGGTCACCTCTGAGGAGTCTGTAGGAGACTGAGTAAAGGGACAGGGCTTTTAGCTTGGGTAAGGTAGATGTTTGACGTCCTGGATTCTCTGGGTGAGGAACCTCCGATCTCTCCAACTGATGCATGTGCTTTGTTAGGTACATGCCGAAAGGGGCACTGTACTCAATGGGTCTTAAGGGAAGAATACAGGGATGTTATGACCACCTTATCCCTGGATGAGATATTCTAATGACGTGGGCCATGTAGAATGCTTTCCATACAACGGAGGCAATATGGTGGTCAAACATCAGTTCGCTATCAACCTGGGTGCCCAAGTCCCTCACGACTGTGTGCTTAGTGCCTTATCAATGTGATAATTTGTGGGGATGTCATTCTCCCCAAAAGGGGTGATGCATTTTTTAGCATCGAGTTTGAGGCCATGTTTCTGGCACCAGTCATCTGTTTGGGCAAGACCCTCTTGGAGGATGTCCACATCACTAGGGAAATTGATGACTGCACCCAATTTGCAGTCCTTTGCAAACTTTATCAGCCACAGCGCACTAGATTTGGCCTGCACCTCTGAGAAGTATATCCCAAACAGCAGAGGCCCCAAGACCAATCCCTGGGGTACACAGCTTGTTATGGGTCTACTAAAGGTGGCTTCCCTATTTTGACTAGGTGGGTTCCATCAGTGAGCCAGTTTGCTACCCATCTGGTAACATATGGATTTATGCCTAGTTGAGAGAGTTTATTATACCAGAGTGGGAAATGGTATTGAAGGCCTTGGACAGGACAAGGTAGGCACTGTGCACAGTCTTCCCTTGTCTATGGCCTTGGTGACCATCTCTAAGTCGACCAAATTTAACAGGCATGACCCCCCCTTCACAAAACCAAACTGTGTGATGAGAGTGCCCAAGATTTTACCATTATGAAAACTATGGTCATGCTACGGGTGCCTGCCTGAAAAATGAGTAACCCTGGAAAATGCCAGACAGGAAATGCCAGCTTACACTCCTGGCAAAGGAAACTACAGTGAGACTTTCCCTTAAGAAGGGAAAGAAGGTTACCCAACTCAGGATAATGAATGGACAGAAGGGTGAAATGTCCCGGAAGGTCAGAAGACTGTCGTATCTCTCCTATACTGACATGGTGATTCATTTTATGATTGTATCATGACTCCATGATTGATTAACAGGGGGAATTGTGTAAGCAGACTCTGCTCCGAGGTGTCCATTATGATGTCTCCACTGGTAACTCATGCAGAAGGGGTAAAGAAACATTTTCCAGACCCCCCCCCACTCTTTCAGCAACTTTGGGTGAGGAAGACTTGTGGAACTTGGTCTTTCAAGTTTGTCCAAAGGCTGATCCCAACAAGATGCCGTGGACCACAGAACCACTGTGTTGACAAGGGATTCCTGTAGGGTCCCCATCTTCTCCAAAAAGATAAAACATGACCAGCAGTTGCATCCAGGATCAAATCCTACGTACTTCCCTTCTCATAGGTTCATAGGAGGTTACTAGGCTATTGGCCCTAGGGCTTTTATAAGCTTAGCCATGTTACACCCTTGCTCTCATTTTGACAAAGTTGTACGGTCTATATTTACAGAGCGAGTCTATGATCAGCACAGACATACAAGAGGGACCATAGGTGACACCTCCAGGGGTAAATTTACAGTCTCCCATCCAGTTGTCTAAATTGCACTTAAATGGGGTCATTGAGGAGCTCCGTTTTACATGAATTGGGAGTTTGTTAGAGAAACTTGGTGAATTGAGAACTCCACAAGGGACCAACCAAGCTAATAACATTTGGTAACTCAAGCTGCAAGAGGAATACTGCTAAAGAAATGCAAGTCAAAGGCCACAGCAAGTCTGCAAGCAATCTGAAAATGATCTTAATAGTAGCAAACACTGTAGCACGCAGAACCATCCTGTTATCAATAAGATTGTTTCAATCTTACCTGTTTGCCCATGGGCTCAGGGTTGGTCACTGTGGTACTGAAGAATCCATCCCATTCCAGTCTTCCATACAACCCAGCCCAATGGTTGTGTCTGTTTCCTGTGTGAGGCAGGCACCAGGGTATCAGAGTATTGAATTGTCTGTCAGAAGTATCACAGGGTTTACCTAGCAAAAATAAAAAGCTCAAGTGATGTATACGATTGAATACAGATTGTTTTTCCCCCCTAGTGGAACACAAGGTGAATGCCTAAAAACAGTCAGATCTAAAAAAACTTCTCCAGAACTTGTATCATTGCAATATTCAGCAACACTGGACAGTATATTCTACAAGGTACACAGTTTCAAGATGGGCTACCACGCTGCATACCCACACAAAACATTTACAATATTCTCAGGTGGGGCCTGGCAGAGTTTATACATGCGAAAAGAAAAGTAAATCAAAGACAGCAGTTAGTATTCTTACAATAAAAGTCATGGCAAAAGCAATACTGACCACCATTAAAAAATGGAGTCAAGACTAAGCAACAACAGTTTAATGGAGGGAAAAAAAATTGAATATGGTATAGATTATTATTTTAGTTTCCAACAGACATCCTCACTGTATTAGCCTGGCACGTGGAAAGGGAATACCTGAACTGATGCAGAATTATCAAAGAGACTATCCACAGGCAGCTAATCTCCCACCGGTTATGGGTGCATTGCAGTAGTGGATTTAAGAACTGCTACTTCCCTCCCATCTCTTGCCCAGCATAGCCATTCTGGAAGTCCACTGTCTTTCACTACCTGCTGAAAAAGGGTCTTTTGGCAGGGATTGGATGCTTTGCCACCAGAACCAGACAACAGTGGATTTCACTAAAGAAAGCATCCTTAATCTCACTCAGGCTTCCTCTTCATTCCTAAGCCTACCATGAAATGCTCGACCTCCAAAAAAAACTCTAGGAGATGCTGGAAAATGCCTTAAATGGTCTTCTTCCAAATGTGTATGGAATGAACCTGGTTGGGAAGCTATCAAATCAGTAACAACCTCAGCTAACAATTCCACATGGCATGTAGGACTTTTCTGGAGTAAACTACAGGAGGAATGCCTTTGGAGAACCGCGGTTTTTCCATGACTGCAGGGAGTCTCCTGCAGATCACCAATAGTCTTCCAGAGGACATATTGGCCAAAATCTCAGGAGACTGATCTGAGAAGGAACCAGACCAAATATGGCATAACCCCTTCAGAAAAGGAGCTTCACCTTTTTGTTTCTTGCCAAATCTTTGTCTGCTTTTACTTGGAATTGCAATACTGGATGTTAACTTGCATCAATAAAATGATCACTGCAAATGTTTGCCACCTTGTTCAAAGACTGGTCACTTATGGACAAGTCTTGTGCAAGACCAAAATTTCTAGAGTAACAAAGCACATTTCTGACAACCCAATGATTAGTTGTTCAGCCTCCTCGTCAGATTCCTTTAAGACATCTATACTTTTGAGGAGTCCACTGAAACGCATAATACAACCAAAGCCAGGTGACAGAACATTAATAAGCACAGAGTTTGACAATGCACATCTGGGTTATCAATATTTAAATAAGCTATACAAGTCATTTTGGCATGCAATTTTGGTCACTGACAAGACAGTAAGACATGCTCAGGTTTCAACGAAAGACGAGATCAAAACAGAGTTGAAGAAAATATTCAAAGCCATATAACTTCACATTAAATAGTGGACAGACTGAATTCCAACATACATGTCAGCAGGAAGAAAACTAAGCAAGGTCTACTTCTGTGACTATCCTCGGACACTGCCAAAGGATGCAAGGACTTCAGAAACAGGACACATGTAGACAGCTGCTAATCTTTACCAAAGCACCTTATGCAAAAAACTGCCCTGCTAAATGACAGCCTGGAGACAATTTACAAACACTAAAAACCTTTTTCCTATGTTGGATCAGGTTGTTACATTAACTGTCACGCTTCATTCACTGCCACTCTCCTACCTTCAAAAGTCAGATTTTCTCACGCAATCCATCGCTTGGCTGGACATTCCCATTTTCTTTCAAGTTTCTCCCACATCTCCTGTTTTCCTGCACATATGCCTGAGCCACCACAATTGGACTTTCCTCTGCAACTGGAACTACTTCGTTTTTACTTTATCATGTGTCTGGTCTTACACAGTGTGCATTCTACCACCTTGCCTCAGGCACTTCACCTCTAACTTCCTAAACTGCTCTACCTTCACTGCCCAGTTATCCATCATACACATGTCCCGGTCTCACTACTGTTTTGCGAACTTGGCTTTTCAGCTTCTTTGGCATTCGTCTGTCATGCACTACCCCCGACACTGCGCAAAGATGGTTGTAGTACCTTTGAGTCTAGTTTTGATCTTCTCATTCAGGCTTGCCCTCTCCTCAACCACCCCTCCCAGATACCTGAAGTAGTTTACTGCTACCAAAATTTTCCCTTAATTTTCAGCTGCTTCTGACCTCTCCATTTTGCTGCCATAATTTTCTTATATGGACTCAGTTTTATTACATTTGCTTTTAGCTTTGCAGTCCATTTACTGAAGCTTCCTTTCAGAGTGTGCTGGTAATGCCACATTACCTGCATACAATAGCTATTAATCTGTCTTCTCCAACCTATTAATGTAGTCCAACATCAGTGGGCTCCGAGCTGAACCCTGATGTGCAACCACTCCCACTGGGAACCCTTTTGAGAGTCCAGGAATGCACAGTTGGGCTTCATCTACAGCTTCTTCTCAAATATCTGTCACTACAAACATTTGAGTCAGTTATGCTGCATCTTGATGTGAAACAGAACTGTTAATCTCCCACCCGTTTTACTATTCTGCGTATTTGATCACTCTCCAGCTCTTTCATGCAGTGTGAAAGTTTGATCCTCTAATGCCCACAGTTGTGAATACCTGCTTTACTCTTGTGCACTGCATAACAGCTTCTTTTCTATTTAACTGGGTATGCGAGCCGGTCATTTGACCCTTTTCAGCCATGACCAGAGCTCAAAGAGCAACTTAAAACAAAATTTGAAATACACAACTCCAGTTGTACAATTGTTCATGTTTATTCTCTAGATGACTAGAAAATGCCCCTCTCCCGATACAACTACGAGTACCCATAGAAGCCATTTCTCCCTAACTTACCCAAAGTACAGTTGTGTACCTACCATAAATGTAGATGTTGGAGTGTATTCACTGTTGCAGTCATTACACTTGGGTTATCTTGCTGGCAGGCTACCCGCAGTCAGCCTGAATTCCAAAGTCCTGGTCCGGTGTCAGTTGCTGTCTCCTCTTCCCTGACGTCAGTGCGCCAGGGGTATACAAGATGCAGCAGACGCTATTTTCTTCAGTTTTTCTTACCCCAGATGTCAGGTGCCCCCCCAAGAAGGTAGGCTATACACATTGCTTATAAAATACACACACTAAAATAAACAATATCTTCATCTACAAGCAAATACACCACATAGGTTACATAGGACAGAGAAAGATAAGTCCCAGCAAAGAAAGGGGGATGGTGGGTGGGTAACCTGGACTGCAACAGTGAATACACCAACATCTACATTTATGGTAGGTACACAACTGTACTATGTTCATAGTGTTTCACTGTTGGTCATTACACTTGGGTTGAATCCCAAAGCTGAGGTTGGGCGGCTGGGTCTAAATAGGGTTAGGAGTGGCTATGAGGCCCTGTAGAACTGCAGTGGCAAAGCCTGCTCTGGATTTAGAGTAGAGAGGTCAATGGTAGTGCTTGGTAAAAGTGTGCACTGAACTCCAAGTTGCAGCCTCTAAAATTTCCTTGGTTGGTACTCCTCAGAGAAAGGCTGCTGAGGTGGCTGCTGCCCTGGTAGAATGCGGCCTAATATTCTTGGGCACTGATTTGCCATGTTGTGCATAGCAGAAATGAATGCAGTGTCCTATCCATTTTGAAAGTCTGCTTTGAGATAGCCGTTCCTTGTGATCCTGCAGCATATGCCACAAAAAGTTGCTCAGTCTTTCTGAAAGCTTTAGTTTTGTCCAAGTAGAAGCGCAGCTGCCCGTGTATGTCCAAAGAGTGCAGAAGTCTCTCCCCTTTATTCTGGGGATTTGGATAAAAAGTTGGCAAATGAATGGTTTGGTTAAGAGCCACACTGGATACAACCTTTGGCATAAATGTTGGGTTTGTCCGTAGAGAAACCCTATCTGGATGGAAAATGATAAAAGGTTCCACTGCCATCAATGGCTGTAACTCTGAGACTCTTCTTGCTGAAGTTATTGCTAGGAGCAGAGCAGTTTTCCACGATAAGAATTTTATGGTCAGCTGTATTGGCTGGCTCAAGAGGAGGCAGTGTGAGCTTTTCCAAGACAAAGTTGAGGTCCCATGTAGGTATCTGTGCTCTCCTTGGGGGTCTTATGTTTTTGGCCCTTTGAGGTACTGTCTTAACAGTGGATGTGAAAAATAGGAGGTTCCGTACTGTAATGAGCTGAAATGACAGAGGCATGGATCTTAATTGATGAGAAGGATAGGCCTTTGTCCAACATCTCAGTAAGGTATTGTAAAATCTTAGGAATATTTGGAACAAACTGTTCAAGTCCTTGTGCCTGGTTCCAAGCACAGAATCTCTTCCATTTTTCTGCATAAGATTTTCTGGTGCTGGGCTTCCTGGCTTCTAAAATGACATCCATAACTGCTTTAGAGAGGTGTGTTCTGAGTGGTTATATTATTCGCCATGCAGCCAGATTTAAGGTTCTGAGTTGGCTTTGCAGGATCTGATTGTTTTGTTGGGTCAGATGAGGAATTTGAGGTAAAATCCAGGCTGGGCCTTGAGACTAGCTCTTTAGGATTGTGTACCAGTGCTGGTGTGGCCAGTCTGGGGCAATCAGAATCATTTTTGGCTTCTCTTGTCTGACCTTTAGGAGTACCTTGGGTAGGAGAGGCAGTGGAGGAAAGGCATAAACTGTCAGGGTTTTCCAGCTGAATGATAGAGCATCTACCTTCCATGCTTGCGTGTGATAAGTCCTTATGCAGAATCTCTGTAGTTGACAGTTGTGAGGGGAGGCAAATAGATCTATGTCTAGGCATCCCCATTTCCTTGTTATGCCGAAGACTTGTGGATCTAGTTTCCACTAGTGAGGGTCCATGAGGTTTCTGCTTAGATAGTCTGCCAGAGTAAGTCTTTCCTGGCAGGAATTGTGCTTGCAGATGCACTTGATAGGTCAATGCTGTGTTCCACAAGGTCATGGCTTGCCTGCAGAGGGGGTAGGAATGTGTGCCCCCTTGCTTATGTACCACATAACTGTAGTGTTGTCAGTCTTTAGCAATAGTTGTCCTGGATGGAGTAGATCCTTGAAGGCTGTCAGGGCATTCTGTACAGCTAACATCTCTTTTTGATTGATACGAATATGCATTTGGCTTGCGGGCCACGAGCCCTGAATACGTTTTACTGCCAAGTGTGCCCCCCAGGCATAATCCGATGCATCTGTTAGTGTCTGCCTGGCTGTGGGTAAAGTGAATGGCTGTCCCTGGTTGTCGTAACAGGCCAGTGCCCACCATCGAAACTCCTGTTGCAGGCAGGGAATGAGTGTAATTGTTTCCAGGCTATGGCAATGTTGAATCCAAACACTTTTTAGATACCACTGTAGCTTCCCCATATGCAGTCTTGCATATGGAATTAGCAGAATGCCATGAAGCCCAAAGCCTGCAGAATTTTTCTTGCAGGTAACTGGGTCTTTGTTGCCTTCATTTGGAAGTAATGAGTCAGTTGCCTTTGTCTGGCGTGAGATAAGCCATCTGGGCAGTTGTATTTAAGCTTGCACCCAGGAATATTACCTCGAGAGGGCACTAGTTTTGATTTCTTTTCGTTTACTGTGTACCCTAGGCAAATTAGTAATCTTTTTACAAACGTCAGATGCTTTAGTAGAATGTCCTTGCTCTCTGCTTGAATAAGGCAGTCGTCCAAGTAGGGGTATATTTGAATTCCTTTTTGTCTGCAAAATGCAATTACTGGTGCCAGGCATTTTGTGAAGACCCTGGGCGCAGTAGATAAGCCAAAGGGCAGTGCAGAGAATTGGTAGTGCATTGAGCCAGCTATGAATCTGAGGCATCTTCTGCAAGACTGACTGGGACATGCAGGTATGCCTCTGAGGTCCAAAGTAACTAGCCAAGCCTTCTTGCCCAGCATGGGTAGAAGTTGCTGCAGTGTCAACATTTTGAATTTTGGAACATCCAGGAAAGTATTTAGTATAGACAGGTCCAGTACTTGTCTCCAAGCTTTGTCCTTTCTGGGTACCAAGAAAAGTAGAGTAAAATCCTTGGCCCTGCTCTTGAGGGCTATTCAAAAAGTACCACAGCATGTCCATGAGAGCCGAAATTTGTTTTTGTGCCTCTGCCCATTGATTATATGGCAGGTCTGGCATACCTTTTGCCCTTGGGATGGTGTGAAAGTGGAACCTGTAACCCTGGGAGACAATATTCCGTACCCATTTGTCCTGGGAAATCATGGGCCAATTTTGTGAGAAAAGTGCTAGTTTTCCCCCCAAGGGTGCTGCCAAAAGATAAGTGCTTGGCATTGGTAGTTTTGAAGTCATTGGGACCGTTTCCTATATGGTTGTGATTTGTCTTCTCCGCCTTTGGAAGCGGAAGCACCCCATTGTTTAGGCCTGTATGAGCCTTGGGGCTGAGATCTGCCTTTTGGGCGTCTGTATCTGCCTCTGTGGCCTGACACTGGAAAGGACCAATTTTTAGAAGGCCAGTTCCTGCTAAATCCGTGTGGCTGAACCTGCAAGAAATCCTTCACTGTCTGCATTGATTTTGCTTTATCCTCCATTTTCTTTAACACCTCTTTTGCCTTAACACCAAACAAAGCATCATGTTGTAATGGAGCATCCAATAATTTTGCTTTAACATGATCAGGTAAATTCTGTTCCTTTAACCAAGCATGCCTTCGAATGACAGAACCTGTAACTGCGGCCCTGCAAGAGGCCTCTAGTGAATCAAAACCACATTGCAAAGTACGCTTTCCCACTTGTTCAGCTGCATGCAATAAATCCTGCATTTCCTTGTTTTCAGGACATTCAGAGCTTGTCAAAATTTTCTGTTTTAGCAGAGACGGTAGGTATTGTTGATATTTAAGCATGTGAAACTGGCAGTTTAAAGCCCTTACAGCTAAAGTAGCAGAGGTGTAAACTTTTTTCCCCCACCTGTCCAGTGCTCTAGAATCCCTATCAGAGGGAACAGGGTTTTTTGCAGTGGAAGCCTTGACCCTTTGGGACCCTGAGAAATAAGTTTCTGGATCAGCAGCAGGGTTTTTATAAAGAAATTTGAGAGAGTCTGGAACCCTGTAGTACCTATCTGGCTTAACTGGTGCAGGGGGTAAAGAATCAGGAAACAGACTGGATTCAGAAAATACATCTACAATGTCTAGCACAGGAGGGATAGCAAGAGGTCTGTGCTGAGGCAATAAAAGAAAGTCTGAGCCTTTTCTTGGATTCTGAATAATCCTGGCTCTCCCAATGGAAATGCTTCATGGTGTGCAGTGCTTCCCCAAGAGTAGCGTTTCCCCAAAAGAGTAGTCCTCAGGAGGAGAGAGAGGCTGAAGGGATAGATTCTTCAGCATCAGAGTCCTCATAGGGAGGAAGGGAATATCCCTGCTCTGAAGAATCAGAAACCTGGCCAGAGGAGTCATAGTCAGTGTCTTGCCTAGGCCTTTTATCAGGAGAGGGATGGGAACCCCTGATCAAAGTAATTAGGTCCTCGGCCATTTTAAGCATCTGTTTCTTAGGCATGGATGACTGTCCAGGAGAATGCTGTACTTGTTTCTTTATCTTTAAAGCTGTTTTAGACTTTGCCTTGGCTGCTGAAGTGGTCTTGATGGTAAGCTGTGTAGGTCTGAAAACGCCCTCAGAAGCCGATGCCTGCTCAGTGGCTCCGGACCCATCTGAGGGAATAGTTTCCGTAGGCCCAATACCTTGAATTTCCAGAGGCCTAGTTGTCTCCACGTGGGAGTCAGAAGTGGCCTGTGGCTCTGAGGTAGCGGGTGTCAGGGGCTGTGAAAGCACCTCACTGAGAACCGGCGACTGGCCTAGAAGAGGCTTAGTCTGTTTTGGACCTCTGATGCCTGTCCTTTTCTTTGTCCTTGCGTTTTTTATGAACTCCGGTCTGTTGCTCTGACTGCATTATATAGTTAAACCTTCGGCCAAAGTACAGTAAAGCAAAATCGAACAGACGCTTAATAGTGCATTGGTTGAATCTAGCACAAAACCGACAAGTAGCAATGTCGTGGTCAGGGCCTAAGCAAGGAATACAGTAAGAATGAAAATCCTTGAGGTATTTGCTTCCCACAAGAAATACAATTGTTAACTTTTACTGACATCGGTCTGGAGCAAGAAAAAGTTTCCCCAACGGGGTACTTAGCTTTGACTTCGGATCTGAAATTCAATTTCGAAAATCTCAGGAGTCGGCCGACTGGCACTTGCGAACTGCTTTTGCTTCGGGCACCGTGCGGCAAGATGGACTGAAGAAAGTGGCGTTGGCTGCATCTTATATACCCCTGACGCACTGATGTCAGGGAAGAGGAGACAGCAACCGACGCAGGACCAGGACTTTGGAATTCAGGCCGACTGTGGGTAGCCTGCCAGCAGGATAATCCAAGTGTAATGACTGCAACAGTGAAACACGATGACCATCATCTTGATATCTGCTGTGACTTCAGCTGATCCTGCTGCTTTTTTGAACTTCGTTTTTCCTTAGTGCTGTACTACTTCCTGAGTGGGCGATTCTCCCTTCAATATAGGATACAGTGGTACAACATATCTGGAAAATGCATCAGAATGTTTACACTGGATTACTGGTCTCACTTTTGGTTTAGTTCTTGTTGATCAGCTTCATCTGAAGGCACACCCTCCGAAAGCTCCGATTATCAGAGTTGCAGAAAGACCTCAAGTATTATAGAAGACTGGTTGTTGACAATTTTGGTTACTCATCTTTTTCTGCACTTTCCTATTCAGACATGTGAATAGCCTATACAGTCATAAATTTGTTCTCAACCAGCAGAGAACTACTGTTTAGCTTTGACCATAAAGCTTGGAACACAAGTTTCTTGTTCTTTTGAAAGTCCAGACCTTTACTTTACAGATTTCAGTAGTTACATTTCTGTAAGTCTGCATCAGTACACCTCTGAAAAATGTGTAATTACTAGCTGCACAAAATCTCTAGTTCTGTTTTTCATGTTCCACTGGTATTTGTGTTCTCCTCAAATAATCTGCTTGTGTAGTTTCTTGCTTTTGCAGGTTAATCTAGATTCTTGGAAGTGCTATGCACAAGGACATTCCAACCAAACTGCTTTGCCATAGATATTGTTGGAAGTGCTCAAAGCTATACGAAATGCTAACACTTTTCTATATCAGCAAATCTTTTTTGCATCTGGAAGAGGTCTTTACCTTTGGCAACTGGTATATCACAGCTTATGTTCATAGGATGTTTCTAGGCTATTGCCCATGGGCCTTTATAAGCCTAGCCATGTTATACCCTTGCTCCATTATTGACCAAGTTGTATGGTTTATATCTGCAGTGCGACTGTACGATCAGCACTGAGTGCCCTTAACCAAGAGGGATATATGTGACCACCCCTGGGGTAAATTTACAGTCTCCCATCCAGTTGTCTAAGTTGCACTTAAACAGGGTCATTGAGGAGCTCTAAAACCACCAAAAAGCAGAATACAAAGCTAGAATACCACGAACAGACATGAAACAGAAACCAAAAGTAGTTGGTTCAGTTGAGGCGCTAAAGAAGAATAGTCTTTAAAAAGTATACAATACAAATGAGAAAACATTCCCCTTAAATACCCCACCTTAATCAAGTAATTATAGCAGCAGTCATTAAATCAAGTATTTGCAATTAATTTCACAATTAAGGCCATGAGGAGACAAGTATTATACTTTAAAATAGATCCCTTAAAAAGTAATTTATTCTTTAGCATTTCATCATCACCTAATTTAACAAAAAACATCTAAAATAGTAGCTTGCAACAGTCTATAATCATTTATGATACTGCATGAAATGAATTGCAATAGAACTTTCAACTCTACATTTCTTTACATCTCTGACATGTTCTTGTGGTAGATGTTTAAACATTCTTTTAGTCTCCCCAATGTATATTAAATTACATGGACAGCGTAAAGCATAAACACCAGAAGTAGTACATGAAAACCTAGATACAGTAAAATTCTTATTACCCAATTTGTGAAATGTTTGAACAAGTAAATCACAAACATTACACTTCCCATGCCCTTAGATAATGGATTATCTACTAAACATTCTACAGGGGCAATAAAATACGATTTAATAAGTTTGTCCGCTATACTGACACCTCTTATAGGAGAAGACAGGAAATACATTTAACTTTCCATCCCTCAATAAAAATTTCCAATATTTAATTTGTTCTTGCATCTGTTCACTCAATATTATATAGCATAACTATATAAAACTTACTGTGAGAACTAGTCTCCTTTTTTATTAACATTTACTAAATAATTCACACTAATTTTATCCAAAGCATCCTGAAGAGCGAATAAGGAATACCCCCTATTCAAAAACATCTGAGTAGTTGATGTAATAGCTTTAAATAAATCAGTTGCATTATTGCAAATTCTACATAAACGTAATAATTCTCCATAAGGTAGGGAATTAATTAAATGTCTCGGGAGGAAACTAGAACCATGCAAAAATTGCCCCCCATCCTCATTTTCTAAACACTGAAGTAAGAATTTGGCCAGTATTAGTACCCATCAAATGCACATCTAAAAAACCAACTGTCTGACCAAATTGCAAGCCATCAAAGGAGAAGTTAAATTAATTACACTGTAAATCATTGACAAAACTCTCAACTTCAATAATGCCATATTGGCATATAAAAATCAAATCTATATAATACTTTATGACATTTTTATACAACTCATGATGATAGATGAATCTCTTTTCAAAATAGACCATAAAAATATTTGCATAAGTAGGGGCAAAAGGTGCCCACATAGCTGTGCCTTGTTGATGAAAAATCTGATTATTAAACGAAAAATATTCAAACTAAATTCTATCCACTCAATTTCTTCTAACATAGATAGTAAAGCAGTAATGCCATCCCTGTGTTTAATACTTGTATACAATACATCCAGGGTTACCCAGTACATATTTGAATTCCAATTACAGAAATTTTGTTAAGAAAATCAAAAGTATCCCTAATATAGGAATCTAACTGCTGAACATACGGCAAAAGAAATTCATGAACTATACCAATATTGTGCAAAAAATAATTTGTGGCAGCAACTATGGACTTACCAGGTGGAATAGCCCCACTTTGTTGTACCTTATGTAGTTTAGGCAGGCAGTAAAAAGTAGCCACAGTACATTTGTCTATGTTCAACTTTTTATTCACATCTTTAGTAAAATATCCTAAACGCTGACCTTTATCTAACAACGTCAATTATTCCTGAAGTGCCCAATGAAAGGTTTGAATATCAACAATTCTATAAACATCAGTATCATGCAAATGCATGTTTTGTTACCTTTATCCGATGGCTTCACAACTGTTTACTTTGTGCCAAATCTGTTAATGCTGTCCATTCACATTTAGTTAAAATTATAACATCTGAGATTTATACAGACTAAAATCACCATAGATCTGTTCTAATGCAAAGCGAACCATGGCCATAAAATTTAACACTTTCATTGCTAAAAGCTGGTATAAAATCACTTACATTTAATACTAGATGTGCTTAATGCACAATATGCATTAAATCACCAGCATTTTCAACAAAAGACAGTTACAAGAAAAATATTCATCTTCAGGCAAACATCATTCACATTACAAAGTGACATTTCAATTGTAACTTATGTGATGATCTAAAAAGTTCTTGTTCAAAAATATGCCAAGATGGTACTACAGTGGGGACGAATTTTAAACCCAAATTCAATACCCCTACCTGCTCATTAGTCAGACAGATAAATTACCTGAGATGGTGTAGATATGGCGGCAACATTACTGCCATTTACTGCGTTTATAGCTCTGCTTAAATTGTCCTTCCGGCAAAGGTGCAGCATATCCTCTTTTCCGATTAAAGTTTCTTTCATCTTCTCCCTGTTGTCGAAAACGTTTATGAAATACTTTGGGTTGTTGAGATGGAGGTAGAGGTGGAAAAGATCTGGCTTCATTCTCCGAATCTGTAGTGAAAGATGAACCTTCCGATGAGGCAAAAGAAACAGTAACATTTTTAAAACCTCCCTTCTGACGATTAGAAATGTCGGTCTTTAATGCTTTGCCATTGGTGTTCCAAAGGAAGGCCCGCCCCCGTTGTAGTCACGGCCATCTGTGAATTTTAGTAGTTTTTGCTCAACAATATCAGATTCCAACTTTTTTAGTTGATCATTTATAGTCACCAATAAATTGTTAGTCTGTACAGCCCCCACCTTTTGAGTAAGCTCTAAATGCACCTGTTTAATTTGTTCTTTCAACTTCTTTTGTTTAATGCAGTCTCGTTCAATCAAAATCACACACTTGAGCAGCATTTAACCATCGATCTCTAAACACCTTCTCCATGCCATCAGTAACATCAAATGGTGTGGAGGGTGATTTGAAAGAATGAAGACCTCTGTGGGAGATATCTTGTGCACTGTATAACAGCTTCTTTTCTATTTAACTGGGTACGCGAGCTGGTCATTTGACCCTTTTCAGCCATGACCAGAGCTCAAATAGCAACTTAAAACAAAATTTGAAATACACAAATCCAGTTGTACAATTGTTAATGTTTATTCTCTAGAGGACTGGTAAATGCCCCTCTCCCCATACCACTAAGAGTACCCTTAGAAGCCATTTCCCCCTAACTTACCCAACATCTTGATATCTGCTGTGACTTCATCTGATCCTGCTACTTTTTTGAACTTCGTTTTTCCTTAGTGTTGTACTACTTCCTGGTTGGGTGATTCTCCCTTCAATATAGGATACAGTGGTCCATTATATCTGGAAAATGCATCAATGTTTACACTGGATTTACTGGTCTCACTTTTGATTTAGTTCTTGTTGATCAGCTTCATCTGAAGGCACACCCTCCGAAAGCTCTGATGATCAGAGTTGCAGGAAGACCTAAGTATTAAAGAGAAGACTGGTTGTGAATTTTGGTTACTCATCTTTCTCTGCACTTTCCTATTAGACATGTGAATTGTCTATACAGTCATGAATTTGTTCTCAACCAGCTGAGAACTACTGTTTAGCTTTGACCATAAAGCTTGGAACACAAGTTTCTTGTTCTTTTGAAAGTCCAGGCCTTTACTTTTATAGATTTCAGTAGTTACATTTCTGCAAGTTTGCATCGGTACACCTCTGAAAATGTGTAATTACCAGCTGCACAAATAATCTCTAGTTCTGTTTTTCATGTTCCACTGGTATTTGTGTTCTCCTCAAATCTGCTTGTGTAGTTTCTTGCTTTTGCAGGTTAATCTAGCATCTTGGAAGTGCTATGCACAAGGACATTCCAACCAAACTGCTTTGCCATAGATATTGTTGGAAGTACTCAAAGCCACATGAAACACTAAACACTTTTCAGCAAATCTTTTTTGCATCTGGAAGAGGTCTTTACCCTTTGCAACTGGTATATCACAGCTTATGTTCATAGGATGTTTCTAGGCTATTGCCCATGGGGCTTTATAAGCCTAGCCATGTTATACCCTTGCTCCATTATTGACCAAGTTGTATGGTTTATATTTGCAGTGAGAGTATGATCAGCACTGAGTGCCCTTAACCAATAGGGATATAGGTGACCACCCCTGGGGTAAATTTACAGTCTCCCATCCAGTTGTCCAAGTTGCACTTACAGGGTCATTGAGGAGCTCTGTTTTATGTAAATTAGGAATTTGTTCTAGAGGAGTGGCAATCTTTGAAAGACAATCAGTCTCTCCAGCAGGTCCTGTTAATGTCGCTTCTGAGTGTGAATCTTGTCCCATTTGACTTGCGGATGCGCAGCATTTCCATTAGGCAGGGTCAGAGACTACTCTGTAGGCCAGGCACAAGTCACTTCTGAGCAGCCTAAAAGAGAGTACAGTGACCGGGCCTTCAGTCTATCCATGTAGATCATGTGCTAAAGGACCTGAATTTTCTTGGAGAAACTTCTGAGGTCTCTCCAGCTGCTGCAGATGTCTGGTGAGGTACATACAGAAGGGAGTGTTGTACGCTATTAGTGGTCTGATAAGGGATGAGTACAGGGGAGTTATAACATCCTTAGCTCTGGAAGCGATGCCCTTATGAGATGTGCAACAGAAGTTCTTCCTTACCACTGTGGACACGTGATGAAGCCAATGTTAACCTGGTGTTCCCAATCTCTCACCACAGGGTTTGAGCTGGGGGGGGGGGGGGTTACAGTTAATACTGTAATTTGCAAGGGCTTCCCCTTTGCTGAAAGGGATGGAGATGCATTTTTGTTTACTTTAAGTCCATGGCTTTAGCACCAATCATTTGTCTCTGCAAGCCCTTTCTAAAGTATGTCAACATTGTTGGGGGGGCTCAATGATTGCACCCAGTCTGCAGTCATCTGTGCACTTGGTAAGGCACAGACCATCTATTTTTGCACGACTGAAATAAATTCCAAACAGTGGGTGGGGGGTGGGGGCAGCACAGATACTTGCATTACACCACTGGTAACTGGTCTGCTGGTAGAGGTGGAATCCCCAACTTTTGTACGCTTTGTTGGTGAGCCAGTTGGCTACCCATCTAGTGACATAGGAGTCAATACCCAGATAGGCAAGTTTCTCGATGCCAGACTGGGGAATTGTGTCAAAAGCCTTGGGCAAGTCAACATAGGCTGTATGCACTTGTTCTGCCTTCATCCAGGTCTCTGGTGACACTCCTGAAGTCCACCAGGTTTAATAAGCATGATCTGTTAATGAAGACAAATTGGGTCAGGTCAAGAGTTTGATCATCTGTATCTAAGGTTCATGACGACTCTCCATGGCCTTGCAGATAAGGCTGGTTAGATTTGAGGGATCTATAGTTTCCAGGGTCTGTTGGACTCCTTTGTGCAGGGGAATTACTGTTGCAGTCTTCCAGTCTGCTGGGACAAAACCAGTACTTAAGACTGTGGTTGAAGACAATGCCAAATGGTTCTGCTAGGTCCTGTTAACTATTTAGTAGGCAGCCTGGGATGTTATCCTGTCCCATACAGACACTGTGGCCATGGAGAGTGCAGTTATGACCTGCTCTTTGGAGATGCTAGGTAAAGGACTGGTGACAGGTAAGCTTTGGGGTATGTCTGGTGAGGGACGGGGACGGGGGGGTGAAGTTTGCTCCAAACCTGTCTGCTAGCAGGCTGGCGATCTCAAGGTCAGTACGAGTGGTACCATCCACTACTAGTTGGCATAAAGTTGAGCCTTCCTTTTAGATTTCTGATGTAACTCACTATTCTGACCAGTACCCAAAAGCAGTACAAATAATCAGGTCATGCTACTTTAATGTTGAAGCATCAGTAACTAAATTAAGCATACCAGTATTTTTTTTTTTTATTCAAAGCTTCATTCCCAGACTACATCTTGCTCCAACAGCTTTCGTACAGTTTTCAGACTGATAAAACACTGCATCACACTTAGAAATATTTGTAATGCCCATTTATCTTCTGACCTTGATATCGGCAAAAATCTTTTTTTCCTGGTTCAGGCTTCTTCAGGCCCTCTGTTTCAGTATGACCCACATATTTGACATGCCGCTTATAAATTTGCTCTTATTTAGTTTGAATTTGTGGTTTCCTAATCTCTTCAGCACTTGTATCAGTTTATACTAAAGCCTGATCCTACAATAAAAAATATTTACAGTGCCTTCTATATACCAGAGTAGCAAGCTCTCTGAAAAGGTCATGCTCCCAGAACAAAAACTGAAGTACAGGAACAGATCCATTCCCAACAGCACATTAAATGGATACAGTTTAGAGCAGTTTTGATTGTTTCATCTTGCAGAAACCTTGGATTGCACCTAGTAGTAAGAAAATAACCTTTCATTTGGCATTCACTACACCAGCCCTAAACATACTAAAACTACTCCAACATAGCCTTCATTCCACTAAGGCACTATTAGAAACAAAATGCAAAAATCATGCTGGTGAATCTCTCTACTACTGCTACATTGCCAAAGCTTGGAACAGTCTCCCAGTCCACATCAAAACCCATACTAACATTGTTCAATTCAAAAAACTTCTAAAAGCCCACCTATCTGCCTCATGGATATGCCCATGTACTGAACCAGGATAAAAACACCATCCAACTCAGGCTAGTCTAGTTAAATTCATTATACCATCTTACATAGTTTGTATAATGCCCTAACCCCATCCCTGACACCTAACAATCTTACCAAACACTTTTGCTTCTACTTTCCTCTTCTCCCTCTACATATCCCTTAATCTCATAGATGATCCCAGCTATTAGCTAATCCTGTAAATCATGCAGTAAAGTGATCAGCTCAAACAGAACTTACTACATAATTTCTCTTTTACTCAATAGTAACCTCAGCTACTAGTTTTTTTTTTTCTATTCTGTTTAATGATCCAACTGTAACATGCATTTCCTTACAAAATAAGTTACTTTTAATATGTTTTTTTCTTATATAAGTTATGTAAAATGTTAAACTTGGACAAATTTTACAAGAGAATTTGTCAAGTCTTTGCAGGTCTTGGAGCCTTTCTCCCCAGGCCTCTGCTGAAAATGGACAAGTTGTCTAGTCGGATTTTTCCGGTTACAAATGTAAAATAAAATAATTCTTGTAATATTTTTACTGCAAGCAAAGGATAACGTATTGTCTTAAGCCTAGTAACCTATGAACCCATTAATCCACAATGGCATATGCTGGACAGGTCCGCAGGAAAGTCACTACAAGATTTGCAAGGGAGAGGTTTGGATACTTTTCTTATTGATGGCCTCTGTTCATAAGGGACATTGGGGAGAGACTGCAGAATTGACAATTTCCCCATCTAATTCTCAAAGTTTCATTTGGAGAGTTGGGGACCAACATTTTATAGATGGGTGGGGAGCATATTCTATACTGCATGTATTCTTTGGGACAGTCTCTCCAGCAACACACTGCTGTGTTGGCGAGTACCAGATTCAGTGCGTTTGATCCTCTGGCTGGAGTGTGCACTATCTGTTCCAGGGTATTGGTGGTAAAATCCAGAAAGCATTATGCCTGTGAATTTGAGGCATTACAAGTTTCCCAGTCTACAGAGGTGCAGAATAGTGTAGAGTCTTGCAATTCTTAAACATACTAGACCCGCTCACATCCAGTCAGATGCTAACCTAGTTAACCATGATACGGTGAGGAACCTTCTTTGGTGACTTGCATGTGGAGGAGCTACATGGTTATCACCCTGTTTAACCAACCTGAAGGTAGGTTTATTGCCAACGCAGACTGAGAATCCACCTTTGGCTCCAGTCCGTGCTGTTACTGGTCTTAATGTGTGGAAGGCAGACGCCTTGCACTAAGAGAGTAACTTCTATGGCTTTAAACCAACTCAGTCACAGAACAGATGTCTACATTCTCTCCAGAGGGAGGAGGGCTTGAAGAGTTTGGAGATTTTTGCTTAGGTTCCCTATCATTAAGCAGTAACAGCTTAAGGTTGGAGACTTAATTATGTTGGTAGTTTTGCCTTTTCGACATTGCCTAAAAAGGCAATAAGAGTGGATAAAGTTTTAGCGGATATCAAAAAGCCTAGGTGGAGACAGGTGCAACATATTTCTTAGCTAGTCCTTCCATGCTGACTGGAACTGGATCCCCTGGATTGACACCAGAAACTATGCCAATTAAAATCAATAATTTTATTTTGTATTGTGGCATCATCCTC